>NC_086330.1:373539550-373853654 GCF_032445375.1 Bacillus rossius redtenbacheri
ACGTCACTTCTGCTCCGTGCGCGCGAGCGCAGTGCACCAGCATCCTGGTCACCAGTCCCCGTGCGAGGCTCCTTCGAGGCTAGACGCGGCCGCGAGACGATCCATAAACTTGCCGCTATTATAGCTTTTGTTTTCTGTACTATAGTTTGTTATAATCTCTTTTATTGTTTTCTTTACCGTGTGCGTGAGTGTTGTTTTGTATCTGGCATGTCCGCGGGCCAAAACACGTGGACTAACACAACAAGCCTGCCCCGCACATTTCTCCAGCGCGCGAGATGTCCCTCGGCAGCTACACGGGCTGGACGGTCCACCCCTGCCTCCCAGCAGGAGGCTTCCTTACACGAGAGAGCTGGCGCCGGGCAATACAATAAAACGGCCGAAAGACGTCCGCCACATCTCCACGTATTCTACGGAGACGGGTACGCGACATTTGGCGCCCGTACGTGTGGCGAACTTCAAGTCCACAAGAGAGCGCGTGCAGTGCGGGAAAAGAGTGTACAGTGAGTGATCAGACAGCGTGAAAATCCACCTGGAACAATTAATTATTCACTTATCCACCTAGACAGTACTTCTGATCTCATCAACGCGAGGATGCAACCATTCCTTTCCCACGTTTCCAACACCTATCAGTTTCACGGTTCAGCTGATAACGCATCGCCGTCTCCCATCCCGAAACTGGATTATATTTCCCGTCGATTCACCCCCTCCCCCTTCATCATTATAACGCACCGTGGTACCCCCTCCTTTTCCTCCCTTTCGCCGTTCTGCCATCGGTGATCTTCGTGGCATGCCGGCGGCGTTCGGACGGGCGCGGTGATAGCCTGCGCGGGCAGGCTGCGCAGACGGAGTGGCCACGTGGCCCCGTGTTTGTAAACAATGCTGCCGCGCAGTTTGACAGTTATGTGCGTGATGTGTCATCTACCGAAAGGCATGGACCTTGTGACAGGAGAGTGTCAGTGTCGGAACACATGCACGTGCGCACCACTGAGGAGCAGTGAGGTGAAGACAGAAACTGCTGAGGGTGTGTTTTTGTGGGACAGGGATACATCATCAGAGCAGATGCATGGGGTAGCCTCGAACACAGCGAGTGCCGTGTACCGGAAAAAAGTGGGATGTGACAAGTGTAGAGGCTGCTCGGTCAACTGCGTCGGGTCGATGTTACCGAACCAGAATCTACCATCGCCGAACCTAATTGACTGGGACACGCCTACGAACTCGGCAGTGCCGTCAGTCGCGTACGCTGTGCGGGTTGCCACAGGGGCCGGGCGTATAGTGCTGCCGGAGTTTAGCGGGCTTGTTCACGAAGACCTACGGGAGTTTGTGCGATGGTTTGAGAGGCGTATGTTACAGTGCAGTGTGCCAGTAGAGGAGTGGACAGAACGCACGAGCGAACAGTTGCGTGGGCGAGCTCGTGAGTGGTGAACTCTATGGGGGCGATACGATATGCAGTGGCGGGAGTTCGCCACGCGTCTCATGCAGCGATTTGACGACCGCCAGGCAGTCTTGAGCTGCAAGGCCCGTTTCTACGGCGAGGCGCAGAGGGACACGGAATCGGTGGAGAGATTCCTGGCGGGCAAGTTGCAGCTTTATCGTCGCATAGCCCCAGGAGAAGCGCCAGAGCAAGTGTTGGCAGACGTGACCGCGTTAGTGCGGGAAGAATTACAACAATCATTCAGGCCGTATTGCAACGGGTCTGTTGAAGAATATGTACGACAGGCCGTAGCCACGGAGGGCAACCTGCAGCGCCTTCTGGGGCGCCGGACAATTACGACCACTCCTGGACGAGAGTCCAGACACCAGTACAGAGCGCCTGCTCTCCCAGAGGGCGACACGCAGCCCGAACATCCACGGCAGACGGTAGCACGGGCAATCGAAGGCCCACCGAGTGGCAGCCGACAGACCACCGCACCAGAGTGGCGGAACATGGGGAATCGGCAGGATGGAGGCCAACCACCCCAGTGTCACCTTGGATGCCCGCAGGACACGTTCCATTGGCATCAGGACTGCTCAAGACAACAACAACAACAACAACTGGCGGGATACGGGCAGCAGGGGTTGTAGGACCAATAGTTCTGCCCCCCACACCACCTAACCCCCTTCCCGAAGCCACGGCCCAGACACACATAACACTGGGACAGCTCACCACCCCAGACTACCGGCTGATGTGGGTACCCGTAACTCTGAACGGGAGACCGACGGCTGCTCTCGTAGATACAGGTGCGAGCCATGTGTTTGTGGCCCAACACTTGGTACTGCCAGCGGACGTCACACCGAGACGCTGCGCGCTGTGCCTGGCCACGAGCACCAGAGTCGGGACAGCCGTCGGGGACGCCATAATAATGGTGAGTGTGAGGGAGCTGGTTACACAGACGGCAGCAGTTGTAGTAGAGGGACTCAGGGAGGACCTAGTGCTCGGACAGCCTTGGTTGGTGGAGCATGACACAGTGATAGCGCCGGCCTCTGGGCTAGTGAATGTCGGCAAACATGAGCGCCTGGCAGTTATGCACTAGATAGAACACCATCTCCCCCGAGAGAGCCCACGAAGTTAGAAGATGTGGACAATAATGTACCCCCAGAGTATCAGGATGCATTCAGGCGGCTCATAAGGGAAAGGCAGAGCGTCTTCGCCACTGGCGATCCACTCGGGCGCACAACGGTGACAGAACACCGAATCCCCACTATACACGACCAACCAGTGTATGAGGCCCCCAGGGGATATGGTTTCCGCGAGAAACTGGTGATACGTGAGCAAGTGCACGAAATGTTGCGAGATGGTGTCTTTGAACCCTCCAACAGCACATACAACTCACGCATCGTCCTAGCTGCCAAGAAGGATAGGACCATTAAAACGCCCCTCGTGTCCTTGGTATTAATATTGACAAGATGTCGACAAAACAGGCCTTGGAAGTGCCGGGTAAAAAAGAATAATTAAGAACAAAATTTAAAAATCAGAGGCGGACACGGGGTGGGTCCAACGAAAATTTATAAACTCCATATCAAGACCTGGGAGCATACTGAGAACAAGTCAGACATAATTACATTAGGTAGTTATATCAGTGTTTACAAAATGATTTCAATATTCATAAAATAATTTTGACAACTGATGACAACGTTAATATTAAAATTTTGACTTATATAAAACCATTAAATAAACTTATTTTTGACGTGACGTCTAATAAATCCAGGAACGCCGGCTGCACGCACGAAAAAGTGTCCCGTTACGCATATTGTTCCGTTACGCTCATTCACACTTGCGCCGCATCTATCTCTCTTCCACTCGATTGGAACAATCATCGATTTTACTTTTTCGAGGCACATTAAACTTGAAACACTTCCATTCGTGTCCTACTTTTCCTATCATCGTCCTATCCTTAACAGAATAACACAGATTGTAAGTAGTTAAATAGCAAACATGTATATAAGTTATAGTTAAAATAATCTCTTCGTTAAAGTAATTAACATATTTGAATAAATGAGTGCAAATAAAAGTAAATTTATCAATTAAATTGTAGATTTCGTTTCACCCTTCTTTGTATAAATACAAAATAGTGATAATTCAATAAAAATGATTAAATTTTAATCATAAAAGTATGAAATCATTTCATCAATATTTTGTTATGAAGTCATGTTAAACTATCGTCCGTAAACCGACTTTACAGACAAACAATTTTTTTCATTTCATCAATAATATTTCTTAAACTAGCTTTATAATGTACTGCAACAATAGTCTAGTTCAGATTTTATATTTATTTGTTTATTTTAATTATAGTTGTGTCACCTAATATTTTATTTATGTTAATTACATGCTCTTTGGTTTAATTAATGCTTATCTATGAAATACAAACTCTATGGTATAATATGAACATTAAAATCCAACAATATGAGAGACCCCACTAGAGACAATTAAGTTTTACAACGGTAAAGTAATATTTTGATGGATGTTTTAATTATGTAACATTTTATGGTCAGTGATTATTTTTAATTTAATGTGAATATTATGTTTTGGTGTTATTGTTGAGCACCTGATTCAAAAGTTAAATGTAAATTAAGTGTAACTGTGACTAGATTCCGGCCAATGAGGAGCCGTCTTGCCAACAAAGGCATAAGTTTTAAATAATTAAAAAAAAGAGTTTTTTTTTTTTATGATGGCTTTGATGGGACTTTCATGCAGTATATCAAAGAGATAAATATCAACAAGAATGTAAGCTGGAAATAGGCATCCGCACAAATGGACGATGAGGATTGATTGAATTAAAGTGTATAATTATTGGTAGGGCTTTATCAAAACGATAAAGTAATTAGGAGTGCATATTTTTATGTGAGTAACTTATGCCCTATTTTCCACCATTCATCTTTGGTATGGAATAATTGTAAAATACACTACCTAACATTAAATTGGATCTACTGTTGTGATTTGAGACTTTGAAAAGACTGTAAAGTATTTTTGAACACACAAAATCTATAAAAATTAATATTTTTGTTAAATACCCATTAACATACGACTTGGTGATCTAGAGGTCCAGGGAGATGTTTCTTTGTGTATCTACCGACCAATCAATAAGAAAACTGAGAACTAGCCGAGGTAAACATACAAAACTGTGTAAAAATAATAAATCCTAGACTTTGAGAGACATTTGTTAATTTGGAGTAAATGTGCGCAACCTAAATCTCCTCCCAGTCGTCCTCGTCCGTCAGCTCTGTTCGGGCGTCGGGTTCCCGCGACAGTAAGTCGGGGAGCTGGTTCTCTGTGCCGGGAACGTGCTCGACGTCGAAGTCGAACGACTGGAGGAATAGCGCCCATCGTATGAGTTTGCCTTTCCGCCCCTGCATCGTACGCAGCCAGGTAAGGCAGCGGTTGTCTGTCCTCAGTGTGAAGCACTTCCCCTCTAGGTGGGGCCGGTACTTTTACATGGCCCAGACTACGGCTAGGCACTCCTGCTCGTTGCTGTGATACCGGCGTTCGGCCGGTCCGAGCTTTGCGCTAGCGTAGTCGACGACCTCGCGGTCCCCGTTCGGGTCCGTGTGGAAAAGCACCGCGCCCACACCGAGCGCGCTGGCGTCGGTCTGGAGGTAGAGGCGGCGTCCGGGGTCTACTCGTGTGAGGGTGTGACAGCGAGTGAAGGCGGCTTTTATTTCTTCAAAGGCGCGTTGCGCGGGTTCACCGCAATGGTACCATGCCCGTGGTGACAGGAGGTCGGTCAGCGGTGCGATGGTACGGGAGAAGTCGGGAATGTACCCCCTGAGCCAGTTCACTAGGCCGATGAACCGTTGGAGTTGCTTCCTCGTCCGCGGTGGTGCCGCTTCAGCGATCTTGCGCAAGTGAACGGGTTGGGGTCGGTTGCCAGCCGCGCTTACTAGGTGGCCCAGGAATTCGACCTCCTGGGTCCCTATATGACACTTGTGGTGTGTGGCCGTTAGATGGTGTGTGGCTAGGCGTTCCAGGACCAGCGCCAGGTGTCTGGCGTGGTCCTCCCACGTCTCAAAGAAGACGATCACGTCGTCGAGGTACGCGATCGCGAATCGGCCCAGGTACCCCTACAACACTCGGGTCATCATTCCCTGGAACGTGGCCGGTGCGCACTTTAGCCCAAAAGGCATGGCGCGAAATGGAAACTTCCGCCCGTCTGGTATCGTGAACGCGGTTTTTCCCCTGTCTTCCGCTCGTATGGGCACTTGCCAATACCCAGCCTTCAGGTCGAGCGTACTGAAGACTTTCGCGCGGCCGAGTCCGGCTACGGCGGCGTCGACGCTGATTTGAGGTGGGGGTGAGCTAATCGTGATCGCGTTTAACGGCCGAAAATCGACGGAGAAGCGTAGCGAACCGTCTTTCTTTGGGGCTAACACGACGCAAGCATTGTAATGACTGTTGGACGGTTCGACTACCCCGTCGCGAAGCATGTCCGCCACCTGCTCCCGGATGGCCCTCTGCTCCCGGAACCCGTAGCCTCTTAGGGCCTCGTGTACTGGGTTGTCGTGGGTGGTCGGGATGTGGTGTTCGGTGATGGTGGTGCGCTTCAGTGGGTCGGCTACCGCGAAGACGTCCTGTCTTTCTGCCAACACGCGTTCAACTGCTGTTCGGTGTTCGTGGGGGACGTTGTGGCGGAACTGGTCTAAGGTTACCTTCTCCCCCTGACTCTCGGGGGTAGTGCCTATGGCGTACACCGTGAGTCGCTCGCGGGTGCCAATGTAAACTCGTCTGGGTTTCATTTCGATTACCGCATCTTGTCTCGCTAACCATGATTGGCCTAGTACTATCCCTTCGTGTAAGTCCTCTACCACCAGGGCGGTTACTGTGGTGACGTCGTCCCGAATGCGTACCTCGAGTTCGGCTTGCCCCACTGTCGTTCCCGGTTTTTTGCTGGTTGCCAACCGCAATTCGGCTTGGTGGGGCTGCAGCGTGCCGGGAGGTACCAGGTGGGGGGCCACGAACACGTGGCTCGCGCCCGTGTCTACTAGGGCTGTCGTGGGTCGTCTGTTGACTTCCACTGGGATGCGGAGTAGGCCGTCGCGTGGGCGGACTAGCTGGTTTAGCTGCGGTGTGGCTGCCTCCGCGGCGGGTGTGGGCTGGCTCGGGTTGCTCGGAGGTGCGGGTTTTACCGCCGCGCCCCCGGGTGGGCGTTTCCCGACGTGTTGGTGACGGGTGGTGTTTGCCGGCGTGAAGGGCAGTCGGCATGCCAGTGGCGGGTACCTGCGGGGCAGCCCAACTGGCATCGCGGTAGTGGGGGTTCCTGTTGCGTCGACGTCCCATCGGGCCTACCGGGTGGTGGTGCGTCCTCGATGGCTCGTCGCGGGTAGTCGGGTGGGTAGCCCCCTGCTTCCCGGTTCTGGACACTGGCTATTCTCGGACCCATTGGGCGTCTGACCAGGCCCCGATCGGTGTTCGTGGGGTCGTAGAGCCGCAGTCCCTGGATGTTCCGTTCCGTGTCTATGGCTTGTCGGACATAGTCCTCGACTTCCTCTGCGCGGTAACACCGCATGAACGGTTGCAGTTCGTTGTGTAGGAGGGTGGTAATGGTTGCGAGCGCGGTGGTTGGTGCGGCGCCGGGTGCTACTCGGTTGAACAGCTGCATTTTCTTGGCAAGAAACTGTTCAACGGGTTCGCCGTCGCGTTGGCGTTCGCCATAGAACTGCGTAGTGCATTGGACCAGTGCGTGGTCCGTGTCAAATCGGCGGTTGAATGACGTTGCAAACTCCTCCCAGGGCATGCCGAAGCGTCCCCAGATGCTCCACCATTGGCGGGCGGTCCCCTTCAGCTGTTCGCTCGCTCGCCCCGACCATTTGTCGGTCGGTATTCCGGACCGCGCCAGTCTGACCTCGCAGTGTGTTAGGAAGTCTCTGGGTACTTCGTGCCCTATTCCGCTGAACTCAGGTAGTGCTAACTTCCCTGTGTAGCACGGGTTGCGTGTATGCATCCCCGTGTTTGGTCCGGTGATTGCGCTTGGTGGTTGGATGTATTTGGGTGCCAGATTGGTCCGGGCACTCGTGAGGCCCGTAGTCGGTAGTATGCCTCCGAGTGTGACGTTAGCTGGTGCCTCCATCTTGAGCGGTGCCCATGACCACGGTAATTGGGTGTGCTGCTCGCCGAGTAACGTCTCGCTCCAGGGCTTGCCCCAGGTATGGTCGGTGACGTCGTCCCGGGCGTTCGCGCATTGGCATGTCCTATACCACGGCAGTGATCCCGTCAATAGGTCTATTTCCCTTGGTAATAGGCAATGCGTTGACGACAGTCGTCGTACCCTCCCAGATACAGAGGCCGTACCTGGCCACCGACGCGGGCCTGAGGGGGCCTATTTTCCCCCCCAGTGAACCCCAGTGTGTGCGACGGCCAGGGACGCACCCGCGTGCGCCCTAGCATGCCAACGAGTGTTTTTTCTATGTGACTTTATCTTTTATTTCAGTGTGTATATATTTGTAAACGATTAAGGGATTTGAATGTGTGTAATTAACTTATTTTATTTATTATTCATTGTGCAAGTTCGCTGTGTAATTAATGTCTCGTGTATGTCTTTGTAAATAATTCAATAACTTTTTCTGAAGTGTTTCGCCGTAGTATGTAATTGCAGCCTGGCGCGCCGCGGGACGGAGCTCTCTCCCACGCCGGCCGATTTTCCCCTCCCTCCCCGCCACCCGCGGGCGCCGGCCCCGCGGGCGAGCGGGGAGAGGCAGTCGCGTCCTGGTCTCGAGCGGAGACAGACGTGTTCGTTGCTCCGCGAGCCGCGCACGTTGCGCTCGGGATTGAACGTTCGCTCAGTCCGCAGTCGGTCACGGCAGCTGAGCTGCCACCGCGAATCAGCTTAGCATTGTTAACTTACGAGTCATCGGGAGACGTGTCTAGCGGGCAGTTTCTACAACGCGAACGTGGTGCTACGAGTCTCTGAACTTTTCGCCGTCCACGGAACATTACGTAACGGGCCGCGTATGTACAGCGTTCCGTCTTCGGGCCCTTTCTCACTGGGTCAGCCTAGCATTAATAAACTTTACGATTCGCGCCGAAACGTATTTGAGAACCGCCCCGTCATCAGGGAGTCCGTGTCGCCGTGGTAGGGCACTTGTTCCGCGACGGTTCCGCCAGGCTGCGGCAGGACTTTATAAGCGTTAATAAAAGACGGCTCGTGAAATTCGTTAATGCCGTGTTCTGCTTGCGACAACCTACCAACATTCCTCGCAATCACTTCACTCTCCCTCCAGGTCCCGCCTTTCCCGGTCCCGGCCACGTTGGCCTGGACCCACACCTCTCCGACGAGGGCAGTACGGGCATAACAGGACATTTATTTCAACGGGAAAACGGGGACCTGAAGCCGAGGGACGTCATTTGGCGCCCAACTAGTGTGGCCGTAAGCATACGCAAGCGCACGCAAGCGCACGCAAGCGCACGCAAGCGCGCAGGTGCAGGACAGAACGGAAGCAGGTGCGGCTGCGCGGCGTGGGAGCGGCTCGAATTCGAGACGTCGCGCCGGCGCGCCGGCGGGAGATAACGCAGCGCGGGAACGGCGCGAACACGAGACGTTTCGGCGAGAGATAGCGCGTCGTGGGGGACAGAAATACAAGACGGCGGTGCAGCGGTATCCCGGACTGAAGATAACGCGCTGGGGAGGATCGTATTGTATTACTGGGGGAGATTGTGTTCACGATCCGCGGATCAGTAGCACAGGAGGACAGGATGGCGTGGAAACAGGCGGGACAAGAAAGATACGATCTAATCAGTTTCGAAACGGACTTGTGTGAGGAGGGAGACTCCGCGAAAATGGACGTAAAAAACGAGGTTTGCGGGTCCGGCGGCGCGGCCGAGGGCGCAAACAGCACGGACAGCACAGTTGAGGACAGTAAACGGGAACAGGGGGACAGGCACGCGGACGCAGATGGGCCGGTAGTGCGGTACGTGAGCACGCAGTTTGAGTTGCCAGAGTTTGCGGGGAAAGACAACGAGGACCCGCGGGAGTTTTTGCGGGAGTGTGAACACCTCCTAAAACTGTACGAAGTGCGACGGGCGGAGTGGACGCCGCGAGTGGCGGGACAGCTCCGCGGCGAGGCAAGGAACTGGTGGTCAATGGCCGGGAGTTTTGATACCGAGTGGGGACATTTTGTGCGCCAAGTCAAAACTAGGTTTGATAACGATCAGGCGCGGGCAATGTGTTTGCGGACATTTTATTGCCGAAACCAGGAGGAGGACGAGAGTGCAGAGCAGTTCATTTACGAGAAGTTACGCATGTTCCGCCGATTGGGGACAAGTGGGGACGTGAGTGCGGCGTTGCCAACCATTGTCGAACAATTGCTGCCAGAGTTTCGCCCCTTCATGAGGACGGCTGCTGGTCGTGACACGGAGGAGTTCGTGGCCCTCGCCCGCGTGATCGAACGTGACATGTCGCAGTGGAGGACGGCACTCAGGGGCGCGAGAGCTCCCCGTGCTCGCTCGGGGCCGCGAGGGGTCACCGTCACAGAGGTCACGGACAGTGACTTGACCGTGGTGAGCTACGCCGGCGGCGCGGGACCGCGCAGGACAACAGACCGCGGTGGCACCAGGGAACGCCCGGAACCAGCTGCGACAGGAGGAGGACGTCACGAGCGGACAGATACGAGAGAGAGGGACGAACGTCCGCCGCGATGCCGTTTTTGCCCGGACGCGTACCATTGGCATCGCCTCTGCCCCACCAGAGCCGCGTGGGAGGAGGCGCGCGAAGGCAACACGTCGCAGGCGGGAAACGCAGGACCGGGGGCGGAGGGACAACTGGGTGCCGCTCCCCGGCCCGCCAGCCACCGGCAGTCCCAGTAACTGACAGAACACGTCGACCACCACCGGCGCCTACCGCACTAACGTCCTGTATGCCGCCGGGAAGCAGGGGACAACGGGACTACTCCTCATCAGCTGTCCCCATGCCGAGGCAACTGCGGGGACAGCTGACTGCCGGCGCCACCACCGCGGCCCTGAGGCCGGGTATACCAGGGCCGGACCAGCCGCCTCGTCGACACGCCGTCGACGGGGTGGACAACCAGAGCGTCAGCGCAGGCATCCCGCCGGCCATCTCCGTGCAGGGACAGCTGACTGCCGGCGCCACCACCGCGGCCCTGAGGCCGGTTATACCAGGGCCGGACCAGCCGCCTCGTCGACACGCCGTCGACGGGGTGGACAATCAGAGCATCAGCGCAGGCGTCCCGCCGGCCATCTCCGGGCAGGGACAGCTGACTGCCGGCGCCACCACCGCGGCCCTGAGGCCGGGTATACCAGGGCCGGACCAGCCGCCTCGTCGACACGCCGTCGACGGGGTGGACAACCAGAGCGTCAGCGCAGGCATCCCGCCGGCCATCTCCGTGCAGGGACAGCTGACTGCCGGCGCCACCACCGCGGCCCTGAGGCCGGTTATACCAGGGCCGGACCAGCCGCCTCGTCGACACGCCGTCGACGGGGTGGACAATCAGAGCATCAGCGCAGGCGTCCCGCCGGCCATCTCCGGGCAGGGACAGCTGACTGCCGGCGCCACCGCCGCGGCCCTGAGGCCGGTTATACCAGGGCCGGACCAGCCGCCTCGTCGACCTGTCGTCGACGAGGTGGACCACCGGAACGTCAACACGTCGGCGCCGGAGCGAGCCGCGGACCTCGCCGCGAGTTCCCCACGCCCGGACGGCCAGGTGGCCGGGGGCGGTGGGGGACAGACGACTGCACAGCTGGGGCAGGTCGGCCCCGAGGAGCCGGAGCTGCTGCGAATTCCTGTCCGCGCTAACGGGCGGGAGATGCTGGCCCTGGTGGACACCGCCGCCAGCCGAACCTACATCGCGGCCCACCTGGTGGGAGCGGAGGCAGTGACACCGCGGAGGGAGCTGGTGCAGCTGGCCACCAGGGATGCCGTCGTTGCAGCAGGGGGCATCACTCAGGTAACAATGAGCATCGTTGGTCACGTTAGCCACGTCGAGGCCTGGGTGGTCCCCGAGCTCCGCGAGGGGCTGATTCTGGGGGTCCCATGGCTGCACGAGGTCGACGCCACCGTGGAAGTACGAGCTGGCCGGATGCACTTCGGCACCCAGGGGCGCTGGACGGTGTACGGCGTGCACCAGGTTCCCCCCAGTCCCCCTCAGTCAGTCATTCGCCTAGAAGACCTTCAGCACGGTGTTCCAGAGGGGTACGTCGATGTCATCAACCATGTCCTCACCTCTCAGGCACAGGTATTTGCGGCCGCGGACCGGCTACGACGGACAAACGTGACGGAGCACCGGATACCGATGGTACCGCACCGCCCTCCCTTTGAGAAGGTATACGGATTTGGCATCCGGGAACGGGAGGCCATACAGACTCAAATTGACGAGATGTTACGTGACGGGGTAGTGGAACCCAGCACCTCCCCGTATAACTCACGGGTGGTGCTGGCCACCAAGAAAGACGGAAGTCTACGCTTTTGCGTAAACTTCAAGGCGATAAACAAACTGACCATTCCCGCCCCGCCCCCGCAGATCAATATCACAGACGCACTGGCAGGACTGGGGGACGCCACTATTTTCACGACACTAGACTTAAAATCAGGCTACTGGCAGGTGCCGGTATGTCTGGAGGACCGCCCTAAGACGGCATTTACGGCACCAGACGGTCGACGTTACCAGTTCTGCGCCATGCCGTTTGGTCTCATGGACGCCCCTGCCACGTTCCAGGCCCTGATGGTACGTGTTCTGGATGGGTACATTGGTGAGTTCGCCAGTGCCTATCTGGACGACGTTATCATCTGGTCCAGGACGTGGGAGGAACACGCGCACCATCTGGCATTGGTGCTAGAACGTATGGCCAGACACGGACTGACGTGCGCCCCAAAGAAATGCCACATTGGGGCCACGGAAATAGAGTTCCTAGGACACATAGTGACGGCGGAGGGGTGCCGCCCCCGACCTGAGCAGTTGGAGCTAATAGAGGGAAAGGGGGCACCGAAGACCAGGAAGCAGCTCCAGAAGCTGCTGGGGCTGCTCAACTGGCTGCGGTCCTTCGTCCCCGACTTCGCCACGGTGACGGCCCCGATGACGGACCTACTGTCGCCGAAGACTAAGTTCCGGTGGACCCCCGCCGCGGACGAGGCCTTGCGACAGGTGAAGCGCCGGTTCAGGAACTGTCACACGCTCTCACGCCTGGTGCCCAGCCGCCCCATCTTCATCCAGACGGATGCGAGTCAGGAGGGGATGGGGGCGGTGTTGTACCAGATGGATGACCGGGGCGAGAGGCGCGTGATCGAGTACGCCAGCGCCAAGTTTGGGCAGGCTGAGCGGAAGTATCACGTGAATGAGCAAGAGTGCCTTGCGGTGGTCTGGGCCCTACAGAGGTACCGTCACCACGTCGAGGGCCGCTCATTCACGCTGAGAACCGACAGCCAATGCCTCCGCTGGTTGGACTCCGCTCAGGGCCGGAAGTCTAAGTTCACTCGGTGGGCCATGCTGATCCAGGAATTCTCGTTCACGGTCGAGCACATTCCTGGACGTGAAAATCAGTTGGCCGACGAGTTGTCCCGGAATCCGGACCCTGAGAATGAGTTCCACGACGACCAGGGCTGGGAGGAAGTGCTCCTCCCTGAGCGTGAGCGCGGGGTAGAGGACTCGGTGCCGCGACCGTGCGCGTTGTACGCGCTGACAAGCCCCACTGCTCCTGCACCTGACGCGCGACCCGAGACTATGACTGACCTGCTGGCGTGGGTCCACGCGGCGCAACTCCGGGACCCCGACACCCGGACCCGACTGACAGAGTGTGGGGAGGGGGTGATACCGGGCTGCCGGAGCCTGAACGGGGTGCTCCAGACCAGGGGGGCTCACAGGTCGAGCGGGTGGCGGACCCACGTGCCGCCCGAGGCCAGGCGCTGGGTCCTGAGCTACCTGCATGACCACCCCCTGGCGGGACACCCGGGCGCGGAGCAGACGCTGCGTGAGGTCAGACGGACGTTCCGCTGGCCTGGCGACGCGGCAGAAGTAAGACGCTACGTGCGGGCCTGCCTGCGTTGCCAGGAGCGGAAGTCCAGGCGACCCGACGGCAGGGAGCAGCAGGTCCCACGACGGCCCCGGAATCCCTTCCACACTGTGGCGGTGGATATTATGGGGCCGTATCCTCGCACGTCCCGTGGTCGGCGATTCATTGTTGTGGTCACGGATGTCTTCACCCGCTGGGCGGAGGCGTTCGCAGTACCAAACGTGAAGGCCGGCACCGTGATTGCCCTGCTCGAGCGCGAGTTCTTCCCGCGATACGGGTACCCCGCGGTCCTGCTGACGGACAACGGGGTGCAGTTCACGGGGAGAAGCTGGCGAGTGTCCTGCGCGGGTTGGGGGGTGGAGCATCACACGACGCCCACCTACCATCCGCGCGCGAATCCGACCGAAAGGCGGAATCAGGACATTAAAACTCAGCTGCGCATCCGGTTGGACGAGGACCACACCAAGTGGGACCTGCACCTGCCGACGCTGCTGTTTTGCCTGCGCCGTCGGACGAACGCGGTCACGGGCCATTCCCCCGCTGAACTGGTGCAGGGCCGGAACCTCGCCCTGCCCGGGGAAGCGCGCGCAACCCCCGACTTGCACAACATGACCACGGACGATCTGCGCGAAGACGCCCGACGTCGCCAAGCTGACTACCTGACTAGACGTACGCCGCAGACGCACCAGCCCCCAGCACGACTAGAGCCTGGCCAGCAGGTGTTTGTTAAGTGTCATCACCTGTCGGCTGGCGAGCGGGGCTTTTGCGCCAGTCTGGCTCCTAAGTGGGCGGGGCCACAGGAGATCGTAGACAGACTGGGCACCACCTCGTACCTCGTGCGTCGCGCCGACGGACGGACAACTAAGGTGCACAGGGACGACATTCGACTGATAGGCGACCCGCACGACGAGTACGACCACGACGACAGCGGACCAGTGGACGGTGACGAGGCCGAGGATGACGTCACCGAAGGTGTACTGGCCGACCTCGGCGCCCCTGTGGTGGTACCGCCGGAGCCGGACCTGGGACGTCGACGGGGACACGCCCACCCCAGGTCACTGCGGGGGGTTGGCAGGGACGTTGACAGGGACGACGACACACGGGACGGGACCGATGACAACGTCGCAGTAGGAGTCCTGGTCGACCTCGATGACCCCGTGGTGACGCCACCGGAACCGGATCAGGGACGTCGACGGGGACACGCCTACCCCGGGTCACGGCGAGTGGCAGGCGAGAACGCTGACGGGGACGGTGACACACGGGACAGGACCGATGACAACGTCGCAGTAGGAGTCCTGGTCGACCTCGGTGACCCCGTGGTGACGCCACCGGAGCCGGATCAGGGACGTCGACGAGGACACGCCCACCCCAAGTCACTGCGGGGGGTTGGCAGGAACGTTGACAGGGACGACGACACACGGGACAGGACCGATGACAACGTCGCAGTAGGAGTCCTGGTCGACCTCGGTGACCCCGTGGTGACGCCACCGGAGCCGGATCAGGGACGTCGACGAGGACACGCCCACCCCAAGTCACTGCGGGGGGTTGGCAGGAACGTTGACAGGGACGACGACACCTGGGGCACGACACATGGACGGGCCCCCACGACGACACCGACTCAGCCTCCTACGGGGGGACAGCAAAAGGGGAACGGTGGTTGGCAACTGGCAAGAGGGGGCGGGGAACGGACGCCCGTCAGAAGGGGCGGAAGGGGTCCGCGTGGCGCAAGCATGGCAGAGCTGGAGCGCTTTGTGGACCGGGTGCTCCCGCCTGATGACGTCAGCGCCTACGCCAACGACACTGATGGACCGCTCATCGAGGACGTAACACATGACAACACTGCTCAGGGCGACCTGGTCGACCTGAGTGAACCAGTGGTGACGTTGCCGGAGCCTACCCAGAGACGTGGACGGAGGTACGTCCACTCCTGGGAACGGCGGGTGACGGGGACGGACGTGAGCAAGGACGTGACAGACGGGGTAACGGTCCGGCTCCTCAGTGGGGAGGGCGATGTCGACAGGGCCCAGCAGGTGGTCCTGGACTTGCCTTCCGGGGAGCCGAGGATGACCGCTCACGCGGGGAGGGGACCGGCGTTGCGCCGGTCCACGCGTGAGAAGACGGCCCCCCACTACCTCCGGGACTACGAGTGGGGGAGTCAGCGCAAACCCCGCGACGTAAGACAAACGACCGACGGGGGGTTACGCTGCAGCGTGATGCAGCTCCTGCCCCAGTTTGCCCGACCCGGACGGAATGACGTGACGAGCTCCGACGACCAGACAAGTGGCCGGACGCGGACGCAGCTGCCGGTCTAGGTCGGCGTCGGGGGCCAGGACGGCCTCGGGAGAGGGGGGGCATATGACGACAGTCGTCGTACCCTCCCAGATACAGAGGCCGTACCTGGCCACCGACGCGGGCCTGAGGGGGCCTATTTTCCCCCCCAGTGAACCCCAGTGTGTGCGACGGCCAGGGACGCACCCGCGTGCGCCCTAGCATGCCAACGAGTGTTTTTTCTATGTGACTTTATCTTTTATTTCAGTGTGTATATATTTGTAAACGATTAAGGGATTTGAATGTGTGTAATTAACTTATTTTATTTATTATTCATTGTGCAAGTTCGCTGTGTAATTAATGTCTCGTGTATGTCTTTGTAAATAATTCAATAACTTTTTCTGAAGTGTTTCGCCGTAGTATGTAATTGCAGCCTGGCGCGCCGCGGGACGGAGCTCTCTCCCACGCCGGCCGATTTTCCCCTCCCTCCCCGCCACCCGCGGGCGCCGGCCCCGCGGGCGAGCGGGGAGAGGCAGTCGCGTCCTGGTCTCGAGCGGAGACAGACGTGTTCGTTGCTCCGCGAGCCGCGCACGTTGCGCTCGGGATTGAACGTTCGCTCAGTCCGCAGTCGGTCACGGCAGCTGAGCTGCCACCGCGAATCAGCTTAGCATTGTTAACTTACGAGTCATCGGGAGACGTGTCTAGCGGGCAGTTTCTACAACGCGAACGTGGTGCTACGAGTCTCTGAACTTTTCGCCGTCCACGGAACATTACGTAACGGGCCGCGTATGTACAGCGTTCCGTCTTCGGGCCCTTTCTCACTGGGTCAGCCTAGCATTAATAAACTTTACGATTCGCGCCGAAACGTATTTGAGAACCGCCCCGTCATCAGGGAGTCCGTGTCGCCGTGGTAGGGCACTTGTTCCGCGACGGTTCCGCTAGGCTGCGGCAGGACTTTATAAGCGTTAATAAAAGACGGCTCGTGAAATTCGTTAATGCCGTGTTCTGCTTGCGACAACCTACCAACATTCCTCGCAATCACTTCACTCTCCCTCCAGGTCCCGCCTTTCCCGGTCCCGGCCACGTTGGCCTGGACCCACACCTCTCCGACGAGGGCAGTACGGGCATAACAGGACATTTATTTCAACGGGAAAACGGGGACCTGAAGCCGAGGGACGTCAGCGTGCACACGAGGTCTGTAGGTGGTGCCTGCATGTTGAGCTGTATGTTGTACGTTCAAGTTCGCCGTTTGTGACGGGCTGTTTGTAGTCCGGGCGCGTGTTGTAGCGCGCGGGTTTGAGATCGGCGGCGGGCAGGTGCCCGGATAGCCACACAAAAGGGAGCGCGAAGAGTCCGTGCCGAGTGGGGGTATCAGGATGGTTGCCCGAAGCGGAGAGCGTGAAGAGGGGTGACGAGGTGGGGGCAGGTGCCCAGACAGCCGCACAAAGAGGAGGCGAAAACGGTCCGCGCGGGGTGGGGGTGGTGACGTCGCTCCGTTGCTCGCCTCGCCGTGATGACGTGCGGGGGTGGGGGGTTGGAGTGTCCTTTGTCCGCTCGCCTCGTCGCGCCGCTCTGTCTGGCTTTCGACCCTTCCTGTGTTCAAAATGGCCGTTTCGTGTCTCCACTGTCGCCTGTTGGTGAATTTATCTCGAAAATGTCCAGAAGGGGGGGAAAAAAATTTTCATGTTATTTTCTGCCATACGCAGCGGGCGCCAAATGCCGTCGTCCGGGGTCTCGGGCTCGAGTCCCGGTGTGGCTCCTAGTGGGAAAAGGCGGTTCTTGATACGTATTGTCCGGGTGGGCGCCAGACTAGCTCGGTTCTAGTCATGAGTTTGGGGTCGTGGATGTATGTGCCCCTGCGTGGCCCACTAGGGCCGGCGGCGGTGTTGCGTGAGATGATGTTTAAATAAGAGACGTGGAGTTGAGGTGGTGGTGTCGTACCTTTTATTCATAGGAGCGAGTCGTACACAATACAACACTCTACAGAGGTCCCCGGGGGGGGGGGGGTTTACTCGTTATTCCGTGGCGCCGTATTGTTTGTGTTCCGCGTTACGTGGGCCTTGGACGCTGTTACGTCTCATACGTCTCACTGGTTACGCGGGTTACGTAATTTTGTAACACAAAGGCGGGACACAAAAGTACACTGAATTAAGGGGGTGCGCACAAGTTACGTGGCACTCGTTACTCGGGTTACGTAAGTTAGTAATACAAAATACGGGACACAAAAATACACTGAATTAAGGGGGCGCGCACAAGTTACGTGGCACTCGTTACTCGGGTAACGTAAGTTAGTAATACAAAATACGGGACACAAAAATACACTGAATTAAGGGGGCGCGCACAAGTTACGTGGCACTCGTTACTCGGGTAACGTAAGTTAGTAATACAAAATACGGGACACAAAAATACACTGAGTTAAGGGGTGGGCGGTTGGAGACGGCCAATCCCGTATACGAATGTCTCTGCGCGGGTGTTGTGCCCACTGTGGTGAAACACGCACCGCAATTAAGTTTGTCCAAGCTCCCTTGCGGGTTTGTGGTCAGCGCCGTGCGCGTGACCTTAAGTAAAGTTCTGTGATTTGCGGAAGGCGGCCCGTGCCGTATACTGAAGATCAACCCCGCTGGCCAAGTGTGGTGCGGGGTGTCTTTAAACTGATGCGGTCGGATTAGGTCCTGGACCGAAAAAGGGGGACCGGGTACTCACGGAGAGGTTAAGTAAAAAAAAAGGGGTTCTGTTAATTAGTGACTATATTTACCGGACGTTACTTTCGATGAAGACAAAGGTTGTTGCCCCTCCGTGGGACGTAGGTCCGCCCCGGTCCGTGAGCTGTGCTGAACTGCCGAACTGGCATGGCGTCCGAGGGAGGCTCGGCCTCTCTTGCGCCAGGTTTGACCTCATTACGCTAGACTCTAAATGGGTGTGTCTGGAAGAGACTTTATTGTCGCTAAAATCCTAATTTAATGTTCCAGGAGGAATGGGTACGGTTCTTCTCTTGTCTACTCAGGTTTTCGCGGGTTTGCCTTTAATCGCTGTTCGGCTCGCCTGACTCGGGTGGGCCATGGCCAGGGGTGTGTTCCGTTAGCGGGAGCGTATACTGGCGGGTGCAGGTCGGGCTCTGGGGTGGTCGTCGGCCGGACGACGTCAGTGTTAATGAGGAATATGTCACTGCTCCCAGTTCGGGCAGTGATACTGCCACGGCCACATCTCAATGCAATTCCCCAGAGAGAACTTTTATAGAGCAGCCTAACAAACACACAGTCGCAGATCATGAGAGGTTAGGACAGTCCATGTCTCCCCCTGTACTGGAGAGGGAGGACATGAATGTCACTGCTCATCACAACACGACGCCATCAGACACAGCTACAACTAGTACAGGGAACCTGGAAGCATTATTGCAAATGATGATGCAACAGCACAAGTCTGACATGACCCAGCTCCAGACACAGCTTGCCCAGAACATCGCAGCACAAACTGTACACTTTAATGATTCACTGACAGCCAGAATGGAACAAATAGATACCAACATCGCAGCACAAACTGTGCACTTTAATGAAAAACTGGAGCAAAACATTGCTACCATGTTAGGGATGAGAACAGACTTGAAACGCATAGAGAGCAGTATCGAGGCTCGCCTGAATCAACAACATGATGAAATACAGCAGGTGGCAGAGCAAATAGTTGAGACCATTAGTCGTGTGGACTGCCTAGAATCCCACGTAACAGCGGTCAGGAACATGGTTGCCAACGAGCACCAAGGACAGGTCAGTGCGAGAGAGGAGGTGAGAGGCCACCTACAACATCTAGAGGCCAGACTCGAGGACATGGAGGTAGCAACCGCCACATTGAGGGATAGGATGGAGCATATTCATGTTAGTCCTAATCCTGCTACTGAGTCAGCTGATTGCCACAGGAGGGAGCAGTCGAGTGCCCCATGTAAACCAACTGTGTCTAGTGCCCCTGTAGGCAAGCAACAGGGTGGCACTGATTTGCACCAGTCATCTCAACCACACATGTGCACACATGAGACACCTGACATAAACAGAACCAGGGAATCGGCATATGTAAACACCCAGTCCCTCGACCCCGCCACCCTGATGCATCACCCTGCCAAACATTGGGCAGAGGCCATGCCAACCTTCTCAGGACAAGCAACAGAGAACCCTGTCAGATTCCTGAAGCGATTTGAGGAATATGCGGCTACATTCAATTTGAGGGATACCGAAGTGCTCAAGTGCTTGAATAGTGCACTAAAGGGACAAGCCTTCTACTGGTGGGAAATGCTCAGTGTAACCACCCTTAGCTACGCACATTTTCAAGTCTTATTTCGACAACAGTACTGGAACCTGAGAATCCAGAGTAACCTACGAGCACAACTGCACACTCAGAGATACGACCCAAAGAAAGGAACCACGCTGGAGGCCTACTTGTCGGCCATGTTCGAGAAGACGAGATACTTGGACCTGCCCATGACCGACGAGGAGTTCATTGCTGCCATCTTAACACAGTTACCCCTCAAGTATCAAAAACAACTATCAGGCTTAACCTACAGAGATGTGAATGAGTTCAGGGAACGACTCCTGAATTATGACAAGTTGGAAAAGCTGGACAGGGTCCTTACCAACAGAGAGGAGGTGGAGAGAGCACCACAACATCATCGTCAGGCACCCATGAATGCCTACTGGCACAACCGAGATGGGAAACCGAAGGAAAACCGCCAAGCAGCTGTGAATACCCTCAGTTGGCAGACACGAGGAGGAGGACCGAGTGCCTTCAACCGGTACTCGAACAACAAGTACAGAAAGGGCCCCTACACGAAGGGAAAGACGTGGTGGTCCAGCGGCCGCAACTACCACAGCGACGACGAAGTACGCCGGAGGGAGCAGGACGACCGACGCAATGACCGACGAAGATCCTACTCGCCTGAAGGACGGCCTCCCAGGGAGTTCTACCACCGCCGCCCGAGGTCCTCGTCAGACGACGAGAGGGAGTACAAGAAGTACAGAAGGAATGACGAGCCTCGCTACAACGGACGGTATGAGGACAACCGCATGCCACACCCATATGCCCCCCAGACACGTAAGAACAGTGGAGGCCAGTCCCCTAACAGCCACTTCTCATATCAAAAGAAACAACCAGTTGCGACTTTCCCACCACCATTCACAGCACCATCAACATCGCAACAGACTGCGTACTATCAGACTGGAACCCAGAATCCAGTAGCAGCTGAATTCAAGGCTGCAGTGTCAAATGCTGCAGGACATTAACGATGGAATGACCGCGAAGGAGCACCGACAGTTCAAGGTGGACGTGCTAGTTCCAGCACGTTAAACTAGACCGGGTTTCCGTGCGATCGCCCCGAACAGAAACCCACTATCCAGACTCAGGGGTGAATGAGAAAACTCCAATATATAGTTGTGTAAGTTATTATAAGTTTATTTGTACTGTTATGCTTCGCGAAAGCGAAAGAGAATTTTTGTTTAAAGAGAATGAGGAAGATTCAGTCCCTCAACTACACACAGGTTGTCCTCAAGTGACATTGAGTATTTGTAACCATGATGTATTTGCTTTGATTGACAGTGGCGCAGAAGTCACATGTATCAGCGAGGAGTTAGTGAGCTACCTTGAACAGCAAGGTAATCAGATACCTAAGATCCCAGTGCCAGCACTCAAAATAATAGGAGTGACATCACGGGTCAGCCCTGTAGTCAATAGACAGGTGCTAATTACCATACACGGTCTAGGAAAACCAAAAGAAATGACTGCATTGGTAGTAGAAGGACTAGCCAAACCTTTCATAATTGGAACAGATTTTTTGTCACAGTTTGGCGTAGTAATAGATTTTCAGCTATGTGCTATTCATTCAAGTGATTGTGACACTCCAATATCACTAACTGATAAGTGGCATGTAAGGAACAATTTTGTTGGTATTTTGTACAATGAACCAATGTATCTGCAAATATGTAGCAGCAATACAAGAGAGCAACTCCAGGCATCACTTGAAGACATACGGCAGTCACTACAAGATGTAAAGAGTGTAACACCCATCCAGCTGCAACAGCTGTTTAATGTATTAGCAAATTTCCAGACAGTATTTTCGGACAAGCCAGGCAGGAATAAATTCTACAAGGCAAAAATTAGTATAAATGAAGATGCACCATACCTCCGGAAATCATACCCGATTCCAGTGAAGTATGTACAGGAAGCGACAGCCTATCTGCAGCTTATGATCAACTGGCAAGTAATAAGGAGAGAAGCTAGCCCCTATGCTAATCCCATAGTATGTGTGAGCAAGCGAGACGGTACAGTGAGACTGTGTCTCGATGCTAGGGAGCTGAACAAAATTACAGTGAAAGACAGGGAAAGCCCTGTACAGACCACAGAGATACTGAGGCTTTATCAAGGTGTGAAATACTTAACCACTATGGACCTGTCTTCAGGATATTGGCAAATTCCACTAGAGCCTAGCTCTTGCCAATACACATATTTCCTGTTCCGCAACCAGCAATACGTATTCACAGTAATGCCATTTGGACTGTGTAATGCAGTAGCTGATTTCACAAGGTGTTTAGATGCCACCTTAGGACCCGAATGTCAGGGATTCGCCAGGGCGTATGTTGACGACATACTAATCACTTCAACAAATTTCGAGGAACACCTATAACATGTTGCCACAGTACTGCATAGATTGCAAGAGGCAGACATGATAGTAAAGATTCGCAAATCTAATTTCTGCAGAGAGGAACTACCATTCCTGGGGCACATCCTCACACCTGAAGGTATTAAGACATCCCCAGAGAAGTTACAGACCATCCAGGATTTTCCCACTCCTAGGAACATCAAACAGCTGAGAGCCTTTCTAGGCATAGTTGGTTTCTACAGAAACTACTCCAACCAGGTAGCACAGTGTGCAGTCCCACTTTTTACCTTGCTAAAGAAAAATCAAATGTGGATATGGACTGAAGAGCACGAGCAAGCCTTCATCCATTTGAAAAATTTGTTTTTGTCAGAACATGTAATTTACCACCCCATCCAAGGAAAGGAATTTTTATTGTATACGAATGCTTCCGATACAGCCCTCGGATGCAAGTTAGCTCAAGAGGAGAATGGAATTGAGAAAACGGTTGCTATGGCTAGCCGCACTCTAAGCCAGGCAGAGAGAAACTACACCGTAACGGAGCGAGAGGCTCTTGCCATAGTATGGTCATTACAGAAGTACAGAGATCTGTTGCTAGGAGAAACGATAAAATTATTGACAGACCACCAGGCCTTAACTTGCCTTAAGGCAGGCAAGCTATTTGGGAGCAGACTAACAAGATGGTTTTTATTACTGCAGGAGTATGACATCCAGATACACCACATTAAAGGATCAAACAACACAACAGCTGACTACCTTAGTCGCCTGCATGAACTGCAAGAGAGTTCCATTTCAACACAACCTCAACAGAGAGAATTTTTAGTTGCTCCTGTATCTACAGAAGTTTTTCAAACCAGCCCTAAGTTAAAAGAGATCCTACAAGACCTGCAAGTGAAACAGCAGGAAGATGATTACTGCAATTATGTTAATTAAAATGTTAGAATGGAAATTTAGTCTCAAGGGCGGGGTTCCTGGCCTCGTGGCTGCAGGCAGGGACGTGTCGACAAAGGGCCCCCCGGGCTGTTGTGGCCTCCCAGGACGCCGTATTAGTAAAATACACACGTGACTTTGATTATTTTATTCCGGCAACAAACGTTACAGAACTTCTAGTCACACAGGGCACTTTCACGTGACTGGCTGTATCGTCGTCAACCTTCACTCCGCCCACACGGCCCTCGACTGGCGGCACTGATTAACGTCTCACGGTACTCCGAAGACTACTCCAGCGAGGGGTGCAGGCTAACCTGAGTTACGGTGATGGCGGGTCGTGACGCGGCAAGACGGGTGCCTGGCACGTGATAGTCCGTAATGCACTTAATACGTGAATCTGCTAAGGTCTGTACGAGTTTACAATTAACACTGAATGATACATAGACGTAATGATGACGGCACACACTAATCTTAACACTGCAATTAACACTAAATAATTATGAGTGCATCCCGGGCTCGGAATGGATTCGGCTCCTGGAGTTCTGATGGTCACGTGACGCGAGACTGGTTCTCGCAGTGGCGTGTGCCACGTTTAAACTGGGAACGGGTGCGACGGGACCCAGCATGGTCTCTCGTTCACGTCCGTTGCACGTCCCAGGGATTGAGGCATTCGTAAATTGAGTTACGCGTTTGGCGCAATGCCGCCCTGCGTGGGCAAAGTCCTAACTCCCCGTGGGGAGATCTTAAGGCATGAAGCACAGGCACTATGGCAGGCTGCCTTGAAACACAATAATTACGTAGTACGTTAAAAGACCTGTAGTCGGGTCGCACACTTTAACTAAGGACCGCACGACAATTCGTACAGCCGGTTAGGGCCGACCGGGGAGCTGTAGAAAGATGATTCGGAGATAATTACCTATTGATGCTAAACGTGGATATTGGCGCGAAAGTTGGATGCTCCCCGTGCGCGGGGCTGCCGGCCCTGGCGAGTGCTGGATGGCTACTCCCGACTCTCCCTGGTAACCGGGCTAGGGAGGGGAGGAAAACCCGCGGGAAAACGACGAAGCGCGGGAAGGCGATGCTGGCCAGTTTTGTGAACGGAAATATTTGACACAACCATTAATTAATTAAAAACAATTTCTATACTTATTAAAAGTTTTAGTTTCTGTTTGATAATTGATTTACATGTGCACTAGATACCTGATGCGCATTGCCACACCCGGCCGGGCACTTTGAGCATTTAGCTGGCCGTGACTGACATCACGCCGGTAGAGATGCTGCACTACGCTACCCGCTAGGGCGTGTTCGTGGCACTAGCACTGATCAGGTGTTGAGGACACATAATGGCCTGTGCTCTTTGAGGGAGCACTGACGGCGGCGTCAATATGTATATATTTCTATTAATTCACTTATTCTATATCCCGGAGTCCTTACCTCCATATGGGATCTACAGGTCAAAAACTGAATAAATAAATAAATAAATCTGAGGATGTATACTACACAGATTGATACTTAGGAATTGGTCAAAGCGGGTACGAAATTCCCTCCACAGATCTTGTAAAATTCCCCATTATAGTGTGTTGTTATTTTTTGTTAGTATTTTGTTTAATATGATGGCGGCGCCCAAGGCATGTTATGATGTAATAAGCATCAAGCGTGCCTTATAGTGTACGTTTTCGTCACGACATTATCTTTATATTTATTTTGTCTGTATTAAACGGTATGTTCGTAAAACGTCGCACAATGAAATATGACACCTAAGTGGATATATTTAATTTTAAGGCTCATTCTGGAGTTTGTTTAATTAAAGGGGTAAGGGGATGATAGAGTACGTCCTTACTACGGAAAAAGTCTAAACATATTAAAACGTAAATGTGGAGGCTTAATGACAAAGCCAGGAAGATAGGAGGGTAAGACATAAAAGCTGTGATGGGGTAGCTGAGGAAGATCTGGGACAGATAAAAAGGCTGGCGAGGTATGCATACACGAAAAAGCCTGCTAAAGAAAGGGGTGAAGGAAAATTGAGTAGACATACATAGTTACCTAAGGTAAACAGGGAGAGGAAGAAATACCAGTACTATTGGGAAGTTGGAAGGACAGGAATCTGCAGAAGACCTAGAAAAGGCAAAAATATTGTTGGAGAAATTACCATTTTTGTAGATAGTGAGGTGTGGGATGGTGTGAAAGTGAAAAAGGAAACAGTGCCAGCAGGATTTGGTTGTGGAGGGTTGAAATGTAGATATGTGCTAGATGAGGTAAGGAGGCTAAACTGCAGGCCTGGTGGAAGCAGTTTATGGCGGGAAAGCAGGTAAATGCAATATTTGTAGACTTCGATAAGGCTTTTGACAAGGTGTTACACAGGAGGCTGATGGGAAAAGTGAAGAATAGCAGGTGGTTAACCGGGTAGCAGACTTCCTTAGGGACCGGAGACAGCGGGGGAAGTGACCTTAGGAGTACCACAGGAAGTGTGATGGGGCTCCTTTTGTTGGCCATCATGATGAATAATGTTGGAAAGGAAACGGGAAGTAAGCTGAGGATGTTTGCGGCCGATGGTGTACAAAATGCAACAGCGAGGGAAGGGAAATGGCTACAAGATGATCTGAACATGCTAGAGGTATGGACATTGAGGAATGGTATGGTGCTGAATATAGAAGAGACTAGGCAGTCAGGTTCACGAGGAGGATGGTAGTAAGGGAAGTATGTTGGAAGGGGCAGGAGATAAGGGAGACAGAAGAAGGGGGGGAAGCAAGTTCGGAAAGGGGTCAAGCAGGGGAGGAGGGCTTAGGGCTGCTTGGCAGGACACTGAAGTGCACGGGAAGGGAAAGACGTATTGCACATTGATCAGGCCGGTGATGGAGCGTGCGGTTGTGGTGACGGAGGTGACAGAGCATGGGCAGCGAGACGGGTCATGGTTCATGGGTATGTGGAGAAGAAAACAGCGAGAGGGGGAGATGCATAGGTCACCAAAGACACACCGCAGGGGAGGGGGATAGGCTGGTGAGGTTGTTTAAGGTGATCAAAGTGGAGGGGACTGGGGAAGGCTGGGAGATAGATCGTACAGAGATGAGTTCATATGGAGAGACCATGCGTGGAACACACTGAGGGTGTGGAGGCGAGCAGAAAGAGGGAGATATTCGTTCCTGGTGAGGACAGGGCGGGAGTGGAAAGGCGTGAAGGAAAAGGGGTTGGAGGTGAGAGGTGTAAAGGGTCTATGGAGAAAGATTTAAAAAAAAAATTGTGGGGGGGAGGCTGAAGTAGTGGGAGGACTCCTTGCCACCGGGTGAAAGCCCAATTGCAAGTGAAATTTCAAATCAACACAAACATAATGATTTTACTTACACATCTTAAGATTAAAGTTTATTTCTTAATGTAATAATGCAGTACAAATTGTGGAAAAATTACATGGTGATGCCCAAGATTAGAATATCATGGTTATGTATGATTGAAAAAATTGTTGAGAGACAAGAACCCTTAAAGAAGAATTTGGGTACATCATGATGAAATTTTTAACACTTGTTTGAAATAAGAAAATTACAATATACATCTCATGTAATAAAACCTACTCCAATTTCTCTTTTATACATAAGATTTAGAAAATCGCCTTCATCCTCAATCCCCATCCCTAAAATCATAATTTTGGTGCACACAGATGTTCAAAATAGGAATATGAAACTCTACAGCTGATTTAAAAAAAAGCTATTGTTATCACTATAAGTGAAGCCCTTACACTCTGTGTGAAACCCGGGCAATGGCGGGTACTTCAGCTAGTTATTTTAAAACAGTTGAGACCAGCACGGCTGTAGCGAAGAGGGGCCTGTAAGTAATTGTGGCTTCGTTCAGTTGTGGTTCCTCGATGGGCGAGATCGCCAAGGCTTCACGCCGGCGTCGAGTGTCGCGGGTACCGTCCCGACGTCCCGGGACGACTCGAGAGTGTTTCAGAGCCCTCTGTGTCGTTCTCTTCTGAGCCACCGGGGAGTACCACCAGTGCTTTGTGGTCTCGGCCACGTGAGGTCACGCCCGGAGTAATGCCTGGTGCTCTTGTTGCCCGCGACAGCCGCGGGCGGACGGCCGGATGCGCCCGGGCCTCGCGCTGCTGCCGTGCAGGGTCGGTGACGGCGTGGACCCGGTGTCCCAGGTGCGCCACTTCGCGCTGGGCGGCGCCCACCTCCTGGTCGCGTGGCGCGAGAGCACGGTGCACGTGGTGGAGGCCCCCGGCCCGGAGCTCAGGCACCTGGAGAGCAGCAGGACGCACGACCCTGCAAGTAGCCTGCGTCGCTAGTGGGGACGGGATTGTGTGGTGCATTGTGATGAAACCAAAAAACATGTCAATGCACCATTAATGGGGTGCCTCCTATTTCAGGTCAAAATTTTATATTTACAGTAATTACAGATAAACGGGGACGCACCACAACGCTGAACGTACAATAATGCCGAATGCCAAATTGACTACAACGTCGACAGCTATAAAACAGCTGTGTACCACAACGCCGAAATACACTAACGCCGAAAAATGTCATTGCAGGACCGCCACAAAGGTTAGGTTAGGTTAGGCTAGGCTAGCCCAGGTTAGGTTAACACACACACAAATTCATTCAGTTGTTTTTCATTTTGTGGGGCCCCCCTTCCCGCAGCAACATTTTTCAGCATTACTGTATTTTGGCGTTGTGGTACACAGCTGTTTTCTAGCTGTCGGCGTTTGCGGTCAATTTGGCATTCGGCGTTATGGTATTCGGCGTTATTATACGTTCAGCGTTGTGGTATTTCGGCGTTGTAACGACCCCAGATAAACTTGTAGACTTTTTCAATCGTTTAACTTCCACTAAATGAAAAATTATAAACAGCACATATATTTTTGCAAATTAGCTGCCAAAGTTACATTTTTAAAGTTTTTGGGTTGTACACATAAGGAGAAATTAATTTATTGCGGTACTGAAACTATTTAGTTTTAACTGCAATGCCACTGGCTACTTCATGATATGGTTTGCATTTCTATCACAAACACTCATTTCACTTTTCTTGGCTGTCAAAATCGTAAAAAATTTGAGAATTTTTAAATGCCAGGTAAAATTAACTAATATTTTCTGAAAGAATTTCAAACCATTTCTTGACGAAGCCAATGGCATTGCAGTTAAACCTAAAAAGTTTCAGGTCTGCAATAAATTAATTTCTCCTTATTTGTACAACCCAAAAAAGGTTAAAAATGTAACTTTGGCAGCTAATTATGCAAAAAGTATGCGCTGTATATAATTTTTCATTTCGTGAAAGTTAAACAATTGAAAAAGTCTACAAGTTTATCTGTAATTACTGTAAATATATATATATATATATATATATATATATATATATATATATATATATATATATATATATATATATATATATATATATATATATATATATATATATATATATATATATATATATATATATATCTTGACCTGAAATGGGAGGCACCCCCTTAAACACCGAAATACAAGTTAATACACCCTAATTCATCTAATTCAACCAAAAATCTTGAAACTAATCAGCATTTTAGTAAAACTAGTGTTCTTACAAAAATTTAAATTTTAACATACTAAATGAACTTAATTTTTTCAGCATGAAGTTTTTACCAAAATATATGTAAATAATTTGGGAAAAAAATAATTTTAATTAGTTTGAGCTTTTTGGATTTTTTTATCAGAAACTCATTTTTTAATTTTTGACGTTTGGTCTATACAGATTCCAAACCAACAATCTCTTGCAGATTTATTTTTATTCCAAATTTTACCTAAGACATACATATTACGAAATAGTTTATTGTAAAAGTGAACCATATATTAGTCAAAATAGTACTATTTTGATATAATTTGTATTAAGAAATATCTGAGTACATTATTTTTTGGAAAGAACACTATTTTTATGGGAAAACAAATGAATTCATAAAAATAAAAACAATCACACTGAATACATCTGTTTTAAAAATGAAATTGCTTTCAAAATAAACCATTAAAGCTTGTCCCTAGTCATTAGTATTGTGTACTGTGTATCATTGGTGTTTTGATTTGTTATTTTTGAGACAGGTCATATTTAACTTAAATTGAATAAGTTTTCAGGTAACAATTCTTTTGTTTTACTGGTTAGAGTTAATAATTTAATACAGTGAACGGGCTTTAATCCATCACGTTTTGGATCCCGGTCATGCTGAATCATCTTTTTACCAGATTATGGAATGTCAGTTTTAACAGAAATGTAATAAGAAACATCAATATGAAGTACAATGGTATTTAAAACAAATTTTAATAAGACGCTCCTTAAAGAGTTAGTTTTCTCCAAAAAAAATTATTATGGAAATGTACCAGGGAAATGTAAATGCAACATCTGACCACTCGAAAACGGGACAGCAGTTGATTCAACTACTTCCGTCCGACAGGTCGACATATGCCGTGTTTCACTGAGCTCTGGGTTCAGCCTGTCTCTTGACTAAGGCACTTTACTGCAAGTGTTTATACGATTCTGAATATTAGTTTATTATTGTGGATAAAATTAAAAGTTTTAAGATTTTTAAAAATAATTACAGTGATTTTTAGTAATAATAATGCTCACTGCACTGAAATGAAAATAACGGACATCAACGATGATGAACTCTGAGCAAACCAAGACTACCAGGTGTAGCGAAAGTAACGCTCGGGATCCACCAAAAATATCAAGTGCGATTGGCTAAATCGGTGCCAGATTACAGAACAGCCAAAGCATATCCTGATTAATCACCTTTCATTGTGCTTCGGTTCAAAGCAACTGGAATACATGTAGCAGCTACGACTGCTTGAGATTTTGTTTATTATCAACACCGTTTTACGAAAGTAAATGTTCAGAGTTTGATGATAGTATTTTTATTTACAATAATATTTTCTGAAAAATAGTATGTAACATCATGTGAAATGCAGTAGGCTAGTAAGCAACTAATGAGACTAGCTTGCAATATCACTACACATATGTAAATGAACTGCCAATATACCCTGTCAAGAAAACACAAGAAGGTATGTTACAGTAAAATGTGGGAAATTGTGTAGGCTTAAATAAAAATACCTAAGGTATAGGCAATAGCTGGTAAACACACTACAACGAAATCCAGGTTTAACTGTTGTCGTTTGTTCCTGATTTTACTATAAAAATAACAGATATTCAGTGTTACAAAAGTCTTGGAAATTTTTGCTATAATACTGTTTAAGTATGCAGTAACACTTAATATTTTTTTGTTGCAGATGATGCTAGATGCGCCTGTAGAAGATTTTCTTAGCATCTGTGATTCCATTCGTTGTCTCGATAAGGCTGGTGGCTTCTATGAGCTGAAGCAGTCGATTCAACAACTTCCGTCTGACAGGTAAACATATGCATGTTTCACTGAACCCAGGCACTTCATCACAAGCTGCATTCGGCAATTTTTATACAATTTTTAGTATTAGTTTGTGTATGTGAATAAAATTAAAAGATTAAGATTTTTTTTTTTAAATATTTACTGTGATATTAATAATAATGATGCTCATTGTAATAAAGTGAGTGTAACAGAAACTGTCGAACACGCGACGTTAATATTTCCGATCGTCTGTCGGCAGTATGTTCGAGGAGGACTTGTTTTCCGACGGAGAGGCGACCATGGTGAAGCAGTTCAGGTTTGTGAAGAACCTGAAGCTGAACAAGGTGGTCAAGTTGGCAGCACTGAGCAGGGGCCTGGTGCTGATCAAGAAACACGACAAGGGGAACGTTTTCCTCATGAATTTCTACACCAACGAGTTAGCCCGGAGGTTTTCCATCACCCTCCCCGGATTCAGCCCCCAGGTGCGCGTTGCATCCACGTGATCATTTTTAAATCTTTAATATATGTGTTTTCTAATGAGGATCTATTGTTAATTATATAACATTTCTATAAAATATATATTATTTTGCGGTGTGAAGTGCATTGCATGGAGTCTGCAATATCCTGCGTGAAGATAGACTTTCTAAGAGAAGTACCGTGTTTTCTCGCATAATCGTCGCACATTTTATTCTAAAATCAAGCTTGAAAAGTAGGGGTGCGACGATTATGCGTAAATAATTTTTTTTTGTTAAATAAAAGTATTCATGAAAACAAAACCCATTCATGGAAAGTACGTTTATTTACAAAGTGAAGTATAAAAGAGCACACCAAACAATTTAATTTAATAATTCATGCAACAAAAACATTTCTTCAACTTAAAATAGAAAAACAAAATCTGTGATCCAAATGCAAGCCGAACGAACGTGTAACTACCGTAGTAAACACCACGAGTGAGCGGGATATCAAATGTAGTTAGTTAACTTGGTGCCGCATAGAGAGTGCGCGTTGCATGCAATCGGCGAGATATCGATATTTGACTACGTGTGCGTGCTCTATACGGGAACAACATAACCAAACAGTAATGATTGCAACGAGTGCTGGCTACATTTTTGTAAGCGGTACACTGCAGCGACGCAGACAAACAATGAAGATTATTATGTTTAAAAAGTCTTTAAAAGAAAATTTACACATCAGACAGCTTCGTATTTACGTTATTTAAATAATTACGCTGTAATTACTGAATTAATATTATATTTATACTTTAAAATACATAGTTTTATACGGAAAAGATACCTACACAAAGCGCTCGGCAACTAATAGCGGGACCAAAAACATTATGCGACGTTTACGCGAGAGGTTTTTTTTATCCATATTTTGACGCACTAAAATATGGGTACGACACATTATGTGATAAAAGACGGTATTTGAGGAAATAAATTAAATCAAAAAATTTCAACACTGATAAACTCTGATGTTTACTAGGAAAAATTTTTCCTTCATACCTATCCTGTTACCAGGTAATTGTACAAATAAAATGACAATACGTATTTTGATTCTGGAAACTTAGTTTGTGAAACAAACATTTAAAGGGTTGAATGTTTCAACACCGTAGTTAACTTTTGACCATTGAGACCGAGATTTGGATTCGAGGGGTTTATTCCGGTTACATTTTGATATTCATATTTGAGGAAATTTGGATTTGGCCCATCACTATTACAAATATGTGATAGACGTGTGAAGAGCTTGGTCTGTCTGAAATAACCAGGTGCCATGCCTACCCAGTGGTGCTCCTGTTACCAGCAGGTTGTCTCTATGTGGCAGTTGACATGCCGGCCCTGTTTCTTGTGCCACGTCCTGAATTGCTGTGTCAGTTACTAAATAACGTGCCCTTTTCGTTACAAATAAATGTTGATAAGTTATCAATACTGCAAGCAGCATCTCATCTTCAACTCTCACAAACTCCATAAATGAACGTGCGTCGAATAAACTCGGCGAACGTGAGATGCCATCAGTTGTAGGATGTATAACTTTTCCTGAGCGTAAAATTGCACACAAAACTTGCGTCTTATCAACCAGTAAGTTCATGTTGGTCACAGAAGCAAGGAGGCGCTGAGGCTGAGACCACAAGACACTGCTAGTGCAATCCTGCCACATTAAAAGAGGCTCACACTGGAAATATTGACCCTACTCAGTCACTATTACCAAACATAATTCATAGCGGTATAATCTTTAGATGTAATCTTTTAAGTTGGTTTTTTTTCCAGGTATTTTAACTGAATTATTTTATTTATTGAATGGTTTGCATTATTTTTTTTTATGCTTTTTAGTTTCTCTAATGGTGCTCTATAGCTTGGTTTAAATTTTTGGTGTTTAACTGATATTTTACTTTTTGTGAAGCGTCAGGATCGCCGCTTCATTTGAAAACCGCGCGTCTGCGTGGGTGATGGCACGTCGTCCCCTCCTTCCTTCCCCCTCCTAGTGTGTGCTGGCTTGCTCCCCGCCTCCCCTCCTCCGGTCGGCGCATGCGCGCTGCATCGAACCTATTCCTTATATATGGCTGTAAAGCCTTTATTCAGTCTTGTTTGTCTTGTCTCGTCTAGCTTGTCTGGTCTTGTCTTAGTCTCTTTCGAGACTTATAGGCATTACATTTGTACTGTTTAATATCTCAAGAAAATTGTAAACTGGCCTAATGCTTGATTTTGTTTTGTGTGTGGATAATCAAATAAATAATAATATAATGAAGTGCCGCGTTGTATCCGCATGCAAGGAAATGACTTGAACGCAGGTTAACACGAATGAGGCACATCATGTGGTCTCCTCAGAAGTAGAACCGGGCGCCAAGCGAGTGTCTGTGTCGGTGGCCGTGCGCAGGACGAGGCGGACTGCTTCCTCGCTCCGTGCACGGCCGGACTGGACCCGGGACTGCGCCGGCTGCTGCTGAGGGACCCGCCCGAGGGCGACGCTGACGTGCTGTTTGCCGGCTGGGGCGGCCACGTGTACGCCATCGCCGTCGACCTGCGCTCGCCGAGCGTGCCCGTCCTGCGGCAGGTGTACCACAGCGACCACCCCGTGACCGCTGTCCTCGTGCTGGAAGGTACCCGTGTCGTGCACGCAACAAGCTGCACTCTCCTCGGTGATGCCGTCTGCAGTCTCGCCAATGAACAGTCTCTTTTATAGTCAAAATTTAAAAAAAAATGTATTTAATTTAAGTTGGGGTCTGCATGTTTTTTTAATTTGTAATTGTAGGGGAATATAATTTTAGAGGATTTTGTTTTTAGTTTCAACTTCCAGCTGAGCAGTTGTCGAGCCATCAGGGCTACGCTCGTTGCTCGCACGCGAGACGGCTACCTTGCGCATCCTGTTTGTTCTGTGGGGGGATTGTTTGGTAATGCTGACACGTCGCTCTTGGCAGCATCGCAAGATTGCAAGACGTCAGTTCAGAGACGGAGAGTGCGTTGTGCGAGGACTCGAGATGGTTTGTGTAGAGAGAGCCGATGGCAGTCTAGTAGGTCCCAGGGTCCTAGGTCCGACCCTCAGGTAGAATAGAGCCTTGCAGCGCCTAGAGTCCTTGCACAGGACTGAGCATGCAGGCATGACGAATAAATGGGAATGTTCATGTAATTACCTGTTGGTGTATTCATTGAAGGTCACTATGACTAACTCCTGAGAAACCTTACAGGAAGACAACAAACGGGAAGATCACGAACCCAGCACCCTTCATCCATATTCCCTCCCCACGATTTGCATCTCTATCCAGCATCCGTCTTCTCTCATCCCCTTTTGGTTCAGGTTAAAACTGGTGGGGTCAGAACTTTCCTCACGCTAAATTGCATGAAAGAACATTTTGACACATTTACAATGGGTCACCATTAGGAGCCTGCCTACTTGGGCTCACATAAAGTGTGCAGAGCTTGAGAAAAAAACCATGGAGTTTGAAAAATGCTCACAATATAATGAATGGTGTCTGTTTACAAAAATTGAAAATGGCTGAAATGTGTGATATCAAAATTATTTTTTAGTCATGAAACACCCAATACAGAGTCTTGAAAGCACATCTGTATCTTCATTTCTCAGCGATATAATATTATGGTCATCTCTTAAATCTCAAAGTTGTCCTATGCTCAACGAGAAGACTGCATGCCAGTTCAGAGCCTTGCGCTTAGAGCCAACACCGCGCTAGAAGCACCAGCGAGCGTTGCACGTATCGTCCTGCTTTGCTGACACAAACACACCCTTGATTTGATGGGCCGATAATAAAAAAATGCCAGCATAATCACCTTAAATTGAATTGCACTGCGTTCAGTTCGAGTCTGGAACCAACCCATTAAACCTCCAATGTGCTCTGTAGGTGGGGAGCAAGCGCTGAAAATTAAAAAAAAAAAAATTAAGAACATAACCCCTGTTCTTCTACAGAGAACAGAGCTGTGTAGGTGTTATAAACTAATTCCATTTACTCGGGTGTTACGGTACTACGTATACCTAGTTCTTACTTTCATTAATCTCTGTTTTTACACCTTTCGTTTTGCAGTTGCCATCCTATTTTTTGTTTTTGAAGTAGTATGTTCTGTGATTTCATCAGGTCTCCTCCTCTGTTGTGCCACCCGTGTTCTGGTCGAAGCCGCTGTGGCAGAGTGGTTGTGTAATGCCGTGTGTTGCAGGCGCCGTGCTGGGCATCGTGCTCTCGGTGGGCTGCGTGGTGTGCGTGGCACCGGCCGCCGGGGAGAGCCTCTGCTACACGACGGTGTACCTGCCGACGGCGGCGTGCCCCGTGCTGTGCGCCGCCGCGGGCCGCGTCGTGTGCGGGGACGGCCGGCGCCTGTGGCTGTGCCGCCTCCTGCACGGCCCCAGCCTCGAGCTGCGCTGTGCCGCGCTGCCCGTCAGGAGCGTCACTGCCGCCGCCCCCCGTCGCCGGCACCGGCGCAGTGCTGGCCGTCAGCGTGAGTGCAGAGGCCCCGGGCGTGCCCCCAGCCTTTCAAGAGTGACGTTAGACCGGTCCCTTGGAATTTCAAGCACGAAAGAAAAAGATATGGGAGTTCTATAAATAACTTCCTAGCAAAGCATTTCATACTGGAAATTTAACCAATGAGGAAGCACTACTCCATGATTATTCACAATGAATAGCTCTCATAGCTAACAGGGCCTAATTGTAATAGCTGGTATCCTAGCACCAATAGTTTTATTTTTTAGATTTGGCCTGGAAATCCAGAGATTGTCATATTGTCATAAATTTGCTGATTGGCAAACTTTCTGTTAGCTGTTTTTTTTTATAGCTAATTCTCGTGGATAACATGTTAATGATGTTATTTGCATCTTTTCTCTCAAATACCAGGTAAATGTTAGATGCTTATTTACTTAAATTTTTTTTTTTTTTACTGCATGTTGGTGAATATCTTTTGTAATTCACAGTTTCATAAGACTGTCTCCCTGTTGTTTCCAGATGTACGGCGACGTGTACTGGCTCGACTGTGCTGCTGCAGGGGAGGGCGCGGGAGATGGCGAGGCCGTGCTGGCACGCAGCGAGGGCACGGACCCAGTCACGGACGTCCTGCAGGCCATCCACGAGGGCAGCGGGCGCGTGCAGCAGCTGGGCCAGCAGGTCGCCGCGGAGGACGAGCTCATCGCGGGGCTCAACGTGGCGACGCGCGTCGACACGCTCCGGGACCACTTCGAGGTGAAGGTCACCGTGGACTGCGCCGAGGCGGTGCTGGCGCAGGGCTCGTCGATGTTCTCGAACGTGTGGTGCGCGAACACGAAGGACTTCTACCAGGTGAACGTCGTCGTGCGTAACCTCACGCGCCAGCAGTTCCAGGCGCCCGCCTGGTCGCTGGCGGTCCGGGCGAGGGCGGGCGGGGAGACGTGCACCAGGCTGGTGTCCCTGGAGGACGGCCTGGGCGAGCACCGCCCGGTGGCGCTGCGGTTCCCGCTGGCGGTGCCGGGTGCGGGCGTCGCCTCTGTCGAGGTGCGCTGCGGCCTGGTGTCTCGCCTGCTCCGGCCGGGGCGGCCCTGGGTGCTGGTCGACGCGGGGGCCGCCTCCCTGGACGTCTCGCACTTCCTGGAGCCGAGCACGGGCCCCTTCTCGCGGCTCCTGCCGCGCCGGCGCGAGGCGGCGAGCGTGCGCGAGGACCTGGCACGCATGGCTCACGCCAACAGCCTGGGTCCCCCGGCGGAGCCAGACTGCACCGGGCCGCTGCGGAGCGACGAGCTGAAGTGCGTGCTGAGGCTCCAGAGGCCGGTGGAGGCCAGGAGCCTGTGGAGGGCGCTCCTGGGGCAGTGCCTGCACCGCCTGCCCCCCGACCTGCGGGCCCAGTGCGTGAGTCACCCTGCCTCTACCTACTTCTGTTCGTGTTTCAACTGCTGATCTCAGTGACTGACTTTACAAGTTGAGATGCCAAATAAAAATGCAGAACTGAAAGGTTTCGTTCGAACTGTTGTGTGAGTGCAGAGCATACAATATCTATTTGCTAAAAAATAACAAGCATCTTTCACTAAAGACTACATATATTTTGTAGGAGGTTTGCTGCTTTTAAAAATAGTATTCATTTGATGACAATGCAATGAAATTCTTTAAGGGTTGCTTTTTATGTTATCCAAATCATGTTTGCTCTTCACTAGTGACCAGTTCCATAGTTCGTAGCATACAAAATGAGGTCAGCTTTTGAGTAAAGAAATTTGGAAACTAAGTTTTGCACCTTCGTGTGAGACGTGAGTCCACTTGTCTCGGGTGGGAAGCAGCACAACCTTGCTTATTCACCAGCTGTCTAAGTATTTTTGGGTGAAAAAGTTTAGTTGGTGATCGGTTTTGAATTCCTTTTAAATTCTTCAGCATAGGAAAAGAGACCATGTCTAAATTAAGTATGGTAGATACAGAGCATTGACACTTGGAGGTTGTAAGTGTGGATATGAGGGTAAAACAGTCTCAAGCTAGCCGATTCATTTTAATAAAGGGTCTTCCCTTGGAGCAGCAATCATCAAATTTGAACAGATTTCTCGAAGAAGAATTTTAGTTACCTAATGTCGTACCACACAATTTTATCTTGAAACAAAGTAACAAGTTTAACATACCGTGATCCATACCTTTGCAAATATAACACCATCTCCTTGTTTTAGCCCAATTTGATTTAAAATTACAGTAAACTCCCAATTATCCACGGGCGGATGATCCGCGGTGCTGATTATCCGCGCATTCTACGAAAAAATACAGCACATATATAAATCTGTATTTTATTACAATTGAGCAAATTTGAACTCTACTGACAAGTGTATTGTGTGCAGTATACAGTAAAACGCCACAGGCCTTCTCGGAACTCATGCAGTAGGCTGGCATGCATTTCTATTTTTGTCTCTGTCTCACTTTGTTTCTAGTCGTATGGTTGAGCACTTTCATGTTTACATTACTGAAATGTGTTGTATGTTAATTATTCAGTGAAATACTACAATTTTAGCATGATTAAAAATTTTTTTACTGTTAATTGTAACTTTTACTGTACATAAATGTTAATATTTTTAAGTTGAAATTAATGTTTCCTTTTTTTGTTTCCCATTTTCGGCTCTTTTGCGGACTATCTGCGATTTTCACCATCCGCGGTGGCCCTGCCACTTAATTTCGCGGATAATCGGGAGTGTACTGTACATGCACAGTATGCGCATTCATTGAAATGTTTGATCCATCCCAGGAACACTGAACGGTAGGCAGTGAGCACCCTCGTCGCAGGGAAAGGTATCACCTCGCCCGTGCCACGCGAGTAGGGGATGGCACTATAGGCCTCGTCGTGGACGCTACAGGGGTCCCCAGGAGCACGCGCGCGCCTGCCGTGTCTCACCCGTGCTGCACGCCGCAGGTCCCTCGCTGCGACGCCGACACGCCCCCGGCCCCCAGGATCCTGGCTCTGCGCGCCGGCCGCTGGGAGGTGACCGTGTCGCTGGACGCGAGCTGCTCCGTGGCCTCCCTGAGCTGCCGTGACCCTCGCGTCCTGCACGCCATGAGGGCGCTACTGGCGTGCCGGCTCGCCGCGCCTAGCCGCTCCGGTGCGGTGAACATCCCTACCAGCCTCTTCCACAAGGCTGACAGCGTGAGTCCCACCACGACTCTTATCTTCACATCGGTTGCTGGCAGGGTGTCCACGAGGAAAAAAATATTTTATACCAACTTAGGCGAGAAAAAAGTAACTAGATTTGAAAAAAAAGTACTAAATTATAATTTGTTATGGTTTTAATAATTTAGGAAGTTATTATGACATTGCAATGCTTGAACTTAAACATCGCACCACATACACACATTCACATGCATTCCATAGTTTTTAAAAATAATTACGCTTAATAATAAAACATATTGGAGTTACTGTAATACTGTTATATTAAAGAAAAAAGTACTAGATCTGAGCATAAATGTACTGGACCACTAAAAAACTTATAAAAGTACTAGATCTAGTAGGAAAGTACTAACTGTGGACACCCTGGTTGCTGGTCATTCAGGGTAGTGTTACCGTTTTTAGTTTTTAACCAAAAACAATGTGACTCTCAATATGATGGGACCCAGACATTTTAATTGAGTTTATGAAAACTACTTAATTCACTATTCAAACACACAGAAATGAAAAAATGATCTAAATTAGTAATTTATTACGATCTTTATTTCTGGTGTCACTTTGATCAGTGGATTGATTTACTCTGCCTATTTTGAAACAGCAATCGACAATTAGAAGATAAAAAGAGATTTTGGTTGTGGTTCGAGTGCCACTTGTCAGGAAGCAATAAATGCCGTAATATACAGTGGTGGCCTGGGAGGGGGAAGAGATGGGGAGGGGGTGTCTTAGCGAGCAGTTGCAGTGAAGAGGAGTGGAAGTAATCCAGCGACGTACTCAAGTTGAACTCTCTCTCCTCCCCTTAACCGGTATTTAAAAGTGTTATCCTGACTTATCCATCACACCTGCTGATGCCACAAACCTCCCCCCCCCCCCCTCCCCCCATCCCCCACCAAGTTCAGAAGTCATAAACGAGAGCTAATAAAGTGGTGTGTTCAGAGTATACCGGCAGAACGTGTAGTTTTTCTACTAAGCGGAGGTTCAGGAGGCAGTAAACACCAGCTGTCTAAAGTGGGTTTAATTGATGCGCATTTAGTTTTCCAACTAAGCTGTTCCCATCGCTGTTAATTCATGCTCTTCCAGCGGCAAGTACAAGTATACAATTATAATACAGCAGTTTTTGGTAAAAATTGAGCTTTATATTCGGAGACTAGCTGCTAGTAAAACCACTGTAGCAATGTAGGTGCTTCACTACTAGTTGAGTTTCAGGCACATGTCACTGTCAGCTTTCCAATCATAGCTCAGCATGGAAGTAAACACGTGTTAAAAGGCCCAGTCACAGGTATTACAAAATAAAGTCTGCTCTTGCAGATGCCGCCAATCACAAGGATGAAACTGCTGGCGGAGATATGCCGTATTGCAGTTTAATGGGTATTTAGAATGTTGCCTATACTTGTCAGAGAACCAAATAGAAACTAGTTGCAAATTCATTTATCAGCGCTCTCCAGACCAGTGTGATGAAAACTCTTTTACTTGCTGCCTTATCATGTGCTTATCTGGTTGTCTCCTTGAAACTAGTTAAGTAGTGAGAATCTAGTACCAAATCTCATTATGAAGTACACCGGCCCCTCAAAGCAACACCCACATTCGATCCAGAGAAACAGAGCACTAATTGAATACTATTTTTTTTTTTAAGATAAAATAAAAAATAAATAGTGTGTTAGTCAATTTTTTTTTTTTTTGGTCAGTTGTGTTTGTTTACTACCATTTTAATCAAGACACTGGTCATGTTAAAATCAATTTAAATTATTAATTATATGTCTCAATAAACTCAAATAAATGTTTGCATTGTATTTTGAGAATAAGCATTATATCATTAAATTACAATGTCAAAAAAGAAACACGTGCCGCATTGGTTACATTATAGTCTTAGGCCATAACAGTTTCTTACTAAGTGGTTGCTAACATTTCTGAGTTGCAACATAATCATATGTTTGAATGTCAAATAATATTAAATAAACATAAACTTAACATTTTCTATTAATAAAGATTTTTTTAAACCTGTTTATGTTATTCCTGACTCGGTTGTGTACTAAACGCATGTCTGAAAGCTTTTGGCCCCTCTCATCAGAGTTGATGCTGACACATTAGATGGCCTTGGTAGTACATACTGGCTGACCACACTCTGGTGTCAGAGATATTCCTGCGAGTGGGGTAACTCAGGCCGGAGGCAGGCTCTGGACGGTGTACCGTCGCCTGCTTCCACACATCCACGAAGGGCAATACGACATGTAGTCTCAAACTCTGTGGGAAGATAAATTCACAGCTTTTATTTATCTGGAAAGATATTGAACTAGCCGGTATACGTAATGTTTGGTCCTGATCATTCAGAGCTAAGCGGACCGAGTCCTGCCAGCGCCACCTTGGAAGTAATGCAGGCCAACAGGATTTTGGACACTCAACCGAACCAGCCAGTGCATTAAAACATTAAATGATAAATGTTTCCTAGATTGTGAATAGTAATGGCTATCACAATCGGCCAGATGTACGAAATGATTAGGAACTAGGGATGTGCAAATCCTTGATTTTCAGTTCGGTTCAAATCCAATTTGAATCCCTGGCAATATTTGAGATATGAATCCGATTCCGAATATTAAGCACAGAATAATTAAAAATAACTGATTAATTTGAAAATAATGTCCGTTCTCTTTTTTCTAACTGTAACTACTGGTAATTATTTATTACACTGAAATTTAAACGTTTATAATTATGAAAAATTAATTAATAATAAACACTTTAAAATATGAAAAACAAAACATATTCGATTCTCAAACTCAATCGTAATAAACTGCACGCCACAGGGAAATCTCAGTTTTATAAACGTTTCAGCAAACGAAACCATTTTTTCTCCAATAAATAGCCAAGACGTTTTTTTTCTTGTAGGTATGTAATTGTATTTAGTTTATAGTTTGCTGTATGACGAAATTAGTAATTATAGTTTAAGCCCTCAAAATCTCGAAATTCTTTTAATGTCACTGTGTTAATTATTTAATTTACATATCTTTCTGTGCTACATCATATTATAAATACTTACCTAATAGTAGCCTAATTTTATTTTTCACTGCTAGTATTTTTGAGCCATATTAAATTAATTTATAACTTTTGTGAATATTTGTAATACTGTTCGAATCCATGTACGTACAACGATTCCGGGTTCGGGTAATTGTGGATTTGAACCGTACCCGAAAATATCGGGTACTCGCACATCCCTATTAAGAACATTGAATTAGGTATGTTCTAGCTGTAATAATGAGGAACCGAGTGATGCAATCATAATATTTTTGTGTTTGCAGATTCTGGCGTGCCTGGAAGAGATGGACACGCGGCAAATGCAAAAGGCGTTGCAGGACTGGAGGAAACACAGCAGTCAGAAGTTGCCATTCACATAGTTGTCGCTGGTATTTCACACAACGCATGGGGCACGTCACACGACGTACTGTATTCTGTGTTACGAGCAGTGCAGCATATGAAATTTAAGTACATGATCTAGTGCAGTGTTACGCTGCACATGCATATGTAATTTAAATGGACTAAGAAGGAAGGAACATGTGATGGATTGATTTAGCTTAATTTAATTTTTAAATCGAAGATATCGTTGTGATTGATTTTTTTTTACTTTTATAAATACTGTTTATTCATTAAAAGACAAAATTATTTATGATGAAATACATTTTGTTACATCTGTGAACTTATTCATGATATGTTTATTAAAACGTATGAAGGTGGTATAAATTGAACTTATCGAGAGGCCTTGGCTCGCTGGTGGAAACATCTCTGCAATCTGTTCCTCCAATACTACAATGAAACTCTTGTTAAGACATTTTATCAAGGGACTGTCATCAAATAAACTTCTTAAAAGGGGAAAATAACATTTTCTCTCATTCATAGTGTGCTAATAGTATCCAGGAATAAATTGACTGATGGAAATATTTTCTTTTCAAAACTACAGCAGTAGGGCCTAAGAATACATAGCAACCAAAAGTTTAAACTTTTTTTATCAAAAAATTAATTATAAAGTACAACATATACCTTGTTTTATCGCATAATCGTTGCACATTTTATGCTAAAAATTAAGTATGAAAAGTAGGGGTGCGATTTTTTATATAAGAAAAGCATTTTTGTTGAGGTAAAGTTATTCATATAACTTGGTGTGCATGTTAAAAATTGTAAATAAATAAACAAAACCTATGGAAAGTAGCGTTTAATTAAAAAGTAGAGTATACAAAAGCACACCGAGCAATTTAAATTAATAAGTCATGCAAAAAAAAAAACAATTGTTCAACTTTAAATAGAGAAACAAAAACTGTGACCCAAACGTGAGCCATCCATAACTATTGTCGTAGAACTCACTAACCACTAAAGAGTGCAGGCTATCAAATATAGTTTTCTTAGCACTAGACTTTATATGCAACATGCGTGCTATCAGCGAACTATCAATATCAATATCCATATGCGACTACATGCGTGCAATCTACGTGGGCCTCAACGTAAGCAAACATGAATGATAATAACTAGCACTGGCTTCATTTTTATAAGCAATACACAGTAGTGACAAAGACGAATGGCTATAGCCTATAGGTTATAACGTTTGAAAACGTCTTTAAAACAAAATTTACACATCAGACAACTTCGTATTGATGTTAATTAAATAAGTAAGTGGTAATATCTGAACAAAAAATAGATTTCTACTTTAAAATACATCATTTTGGATGGGAAAAGAAGTTTATTGGCTGCATCTCACATGAAAAAAAATAACATATATCTTATTGACAAAATGGCAGAACCAAAAAATGACCGTATTGGAAGGGAAATCGTATTGTGTTGGTATATCTTAAACATGTATTGTAATTACTGTATTTTCCCATTTTAACTACCTAACTACCTGACAGCAATTTGAAACCCGATTACTGTTGCACAGTGCTTTATCACGTCATGTTTACTACCTACACAAAATGTTCGGACTCTTACATCATGCAACGTTTATGCAATTCCCCCTTACCCCCCCCCCCCCCCCCCCAAATTTTGACACCAAAATAACAGCATGACGATTATGCGATAAAAAACTGTGATCTAAACTTTGTGTTTAAACCCACTCCTAGTGGATGACATATTACTAGTAAATAAATATTTTACATGACAAAACTATATTTTGTAAATAAAACTGACAACAAAAACAGTAAACCAAATGTGTGTGTAAGCTCCCAGATCACAGGAAGCCTTCTTTTCACAGACCAGAGAGCCACACCCGAAGTTCATGCTCTCTTTTTTTTTTTTACGTTCTATCTAATTGTATAAACCGGTGTGGCATTAAATTTTGCGGTCGATTAGGATAGGTTAGCTACATTATAAATATGTACTTTAAAACTTTGTGGATGGTTAAGTATACTAGCTACATTAAAAATACTGTAAAATCATTTTATGGTTGCTTAGCAAATAACTTTATAATATGTAGCTATCCAGGGCTAGGAAACCGTTTACATGATTTCACAGTATCTTTAATGTAGCTATCCTAACCAAATCAACCGTCCACAATGTTTTAAAGTATTTATAATGTAGCTAACCTAACCTTTTATAATGAACCAAAAAAAAAAACTGAAGATGCACGATCGGCCATTTGGCTCTCTCGTCTGTGAAAAGTAGGCTTCCCCCAGATCACAGACATTTACAACGAAGAGGGAGGGAAGGAGAACCGTCAACACCGCTATAGTCGCCGCACGGTAAGTTCATACTTTTAGGAAGCCCTGCTTCAAGCTGGGATCTATTTTCAAGGTTACTATGTATCCTTCCGCCAAATATCAACAATAACATTGCCATGTGGAAAACCAAGTGACTACCACATGGCAATGTTTTGGTTGGGTAACTGTCAAATAGGGATATAATTAATGGATAATAAAATTACACTGCAATTTTTATAATTGGTTAAATGTCAGTAGAAAATGTCATAACACCATGTTTAATAATTCAAATATTAAATATAAAAAAATCTAAGCAAATTTTTATAGTTTAGAGTTTAAACCCAGCGTGGTGCTGTGTCTTCACATAATATCTATAAAAATTGATGTTAAGTTTTACTAAAGAAATTTTGCTGCTTCGAGATTACTGTATCACACAGTGCTATGGTTAAAAGCATGAAAATTATGTCAGTATCATTTATGAAGAATTTAACTTTAAGAAATTATTCAGTATGAGGTAGCTATGTAAACTGTTAGTTTCCTAAAGCCGTGAGTGCCAGGCACATCACTGCCATTACATCGAGAGGTCATTTGTGAATAGAAAATAACAAGTTAGTAACACTTTTCTGGCACTACGAACCGAGTCAAGTATCGGTTAAAGGTTATGGCTAACCAACATTTTTTTTTGTAATTAGAGGCATTATTTTCTATCAAGCAGAATAAATTTTTAATTCAAATTCTAAGTTATACATTAAACATTTCTGTAAGTGTGTATTTTTGTGTGTCTATGTGGTTTGTCTCATATAAAAATTAAAAACTATATCACTTAAGTATGTACAATGCAGAAAAGAAATTGTTGCCATAAAAAACTTAACTTAAGAATCTGTAATTAAATAAATATATTAAATAAATCGAAACTCAGCAATAAATTATCACTACCATCAATATTATGTCATATCCTGTAATGAAACTAATGTTTAAGAATCACATATAAACACAGCAGAGAAATTACATATCACTAAACACGTTATCCAGAACACCTGTAATTAAAAAGCATACATTAGCACATTTACCCTGAGCATATGTAATTAAAAACATGAAATTTTAACTAACATACACTTTTTCGTTTTCACGTTACCATTTATCATGATAGTTTATGATAGGAACTGCTGTGTATATGTAAATTTTTTTACTTGTTCATCATCCATAAGTCTTACATCCTTGAGTTGTTACTCTGTGTAGGATCTACAAATTGAATATAAAATAAAAATAAAAGTACTCAAATTGGGATGTATAAAATGCAGTAGGAATGAATAGTATTTGTTGACAAGAGCAAAACACTTATGAATATGCTATCATGACAGAACAACAGTTACTATCAAAACTGTTTACACTGCAAGGGTTACTATTGTGAGGATAATTTTCTTAATGTATTATATTCATTATGCAATGATCTATAGGCCTAATGTATGTATATATAATTCAAAACATTTTATTACTCAGGTTCATGAAATATATGTGCAATTGGCTTATAATTTAAATGTATGTGTATATTTATCCTCAAACGTATGATTTATTTTGTTCATTGTACTGAAAACTACTTTTAAGTGAGCCTACGTGCTGAAAAAATGAAGGTTTAATAATAACAAACAAACAATACAAAAACATTCCATATAGAAGTTACACTGGTGACTTACATGTATGCAAAGTAACTGTGACAAAGTATGTTAACCCATGCAAAAAATAAATTCCAAGGACATTATAAAAAAATTAATCTTAGATTTTAAAATAATGCAAAAAAGCCTACATATTATATCGTACACTAGAATTGATACTGTAATAAAACTCATGAAGTTATCAGTATTTTTATCAAAAATCTACTAATAGTGTGTGTACTAGCCAAAAAGAATTAGCTACCAACTACATTGTAAAAATTCCTACCTACGCAAACTCAAATGGATCATTAAATGCAGCTTAGAAGCAATAATTTAAATAAAAATTATCATACCGATTTTATAATCTCTAATGTTTACCAAACATACGGGTATTTTTCGCAAAACAAAAGATTATAATAATTTTCAGAAAGACTGCACTAAAATGTAAACACAATTATACATTTTTTACTTGAATTAAATTAATAATATACATTAATTGCTATTTTTTAGTTCGTGAACCTCCTCCTCCTCCTTGATGTTGTGGGTTGAAAATGCTTACAAATGAAAGAAAACGCTACGCATTGTTTACACAATTACCCATGTTTACAGTATTTAATTGTAGGCCTATACTGACCTCTAGGGACCTATGTATTATTTAATGTGCTGTCTTGAACAGCCCTGCAACCTTTTCCACGGGTGCACAGCAAATAAATCCATTACCTAATATATAACCGAAAATATAAGAACGTGTCTGTTTGTAATTTGCCCGACATTCAAAACAAGAAAGCTGCGAGGAAGGTACTTTTACACTATTTTACAAACACGCCCCAACCTAACGGAACGTTTTCACGCACATACTTTCATAACGTGTTAATTAGTCACTCACTTTTTCACGGTCGTGACGATTAAGACAACCCTTTAAAATTAGAAAATTAATTAGTACACAAATACACTGGATGTTTTCGGAAAATCAGAAGTCTTTTGAGCAAACAAGCGTTCAACATGGCTCGGGCCGACACACAGTTACGTAGGTGATTCATCCGCAACAGCTTGCAACGTCATCTGTAAACAAAATAACTTAACTTTCGTATATATTAAACAATATTACTCCAGGATCTGGAAATAAACATATGTGAAATATTTTAAGCAATATTTATCGTTATTTCAGCTGTTCAAAATTACATACTAAGGAACTATTTCTTCAAGTGTGTAGCCAACGTAACGATAAATATCGTTGCCACGCGTGTTTAAAAACTTACATATAAAATTAACAAATACAAATTATTTCAGTATTCATACACACGTACGGAAACGTAATAGCTTGATAAATTATGTCGTCCTATTTTGTTTATTTATTTGTCAAACAAATTGCACAATAGTAAACCAAATATTCTTAGTTCCATTTTTCAACAGTTCTTCCCAAAAGTACGAACTTACCGTGCGGCGACTATACATCGCTATGTGACCGCTCATAAAAAAAAAAGTGCGTGGGAGTCCCTCCGCGCGGAAGAAGTGAAACTTCGTAATGTGGAAATGAAAGTAGGAAGGGGTAGAAATTGATTTTTAGTGAAATCATATTGTATCAAATCAAACTAAAATAAATCATGAAATCATTCAATGATAAAAGCTGTTTAAGCTGTTTATTTAATTAAGCGGACGGGTTCGTCCCAATGAGAAAATTGACGCGGCGAGACCTCGTGAACATAGAGAAATGACACACACTCACTATTTATGTGTCTATGAAACATGATTTTTTTATGCTATTAAAATTGTAATATACAAAAAGGGTATTTAAAATTGAAACAAATATGGCGACACTACAAACTGTCAGGATCTTTATTTTTTTCTTACTCTCTACTTAGTTCGTTGGAATATTGGACGCTACTCGTTGCTAACGCTCGCGCATGCGTTCGAGTGCCACGCATTCACTCTCACTCTGTCTCTTTCTATTCCCCCTCCCCAGGAACGTTTAACGCAACAGTGCTTTCATACCCCCTCCATGGTAGTGTTAAACGTTTAACGCAACCTTGTTGGAAGTCGCATTAGAAGTTTCACTTCAAAAACTCCGGCTGGTTTATACGTATATCTTCCCCTCCTCACAGCAAGTCACATCACTCGCTGGCATCGGCTGGGCGACCGGCCACCGGGCTGAGGTAGCAGAATGGCACATGTATGATTCAAAACCAACACAGGGGAGTTATTCACTGCTATTATAAAAAATTTCATTTTTTATTTTACCTAAAGTGAAAACCTCGCATAAAGTTTGCACTACATTTAAAAAAAAAATACTGGCTTAGAATGTGTTGCCCAATACGAGAGTTAATACCTACAGTATTTATCTTCCTTGTACATAAATGCATTCATCTGGCTCCAGACTTCCCGATATACTGTGTGTAATGTAATGTAATGTAATGTACTGCTGAGACTCATCCTTTTATTTCTCTGTAGTGCTTGACAATGCATCTTCGCATTAAGTGAAGTACTACATCTATAATTAATACATACTTGTAAGTGCACCCAATCCAACTCCTGGTGTATGTTAAAAAAACTTACTATGATTTTATAATCATTAAAAACCATCAACAAAAATTAAGTGTATCTTAGCATGAAAAACAGTGTTTATTTATAGCATTTAAATACAAGTGTTGCACATATGTTTAATATATTCTATGCTTACAACAATGCTAAAATTCACTATACATATATATATACAAATAACGCTTATGTAATAGTTTTAAAATATTGAATTTTCAGATCCATACGAAACATAGTTTGAGACTAACTCCAACTTCATAAGTTAACATCAACATACAAAAACAAAGAAACAATATGAGCATAAAAAAATGACAGGCAGTTGGAAATTGAATACAGTTCGGTAGTCTTCAGTTAAATGACAAATGTTGTGTTAGCGAGACTATGATTGAATACAAGAGTCATACACCCTGACACTAACATAACTCTAGGAAAACTTTTGTATATTTTTTGGTGTGGTAAAAGAATAAATAATTTAGGCATTACATGACAGCATAGTATATTTTTCTGGGAGTTCTTCAAACTTCATTGAATATTATTATTCTGACAGTTTGGGAATAAATTTGCCAAACAAACTATTTACTTTAAGTTGTATTTGAAGTTTATAATACATTTGAAGTATAATACATTTTAAAGATCAAACTTCACCTGAGTTATGGCTTATGGACCAATATGTTGCAATAAAACTACTTCAACAATTTAAAAGCAAAATTCTGAAAAATCATTTACAAAGCATTTACAAACATCAGTCTTTGCGCACCAGTGTGCAATATTTTTTCAGTTTCCCCAAGTGGGACGGCTGAGCGTTCATAGCCGACGGACGTGCGCGCGCGCTCCCCGGCTTTAATGTGCTATTATTTCTTCACTATCGTTAAGTTCGACTCATAATTGATTCATCGCTGCTTAATCTTTCCGACTTTCATGGGTTTTCATTACCCGATAATAATGATTCGATCATTGAATTAGTTCCAGACACGGTTACTAAAATGTTCAGATCGCCTACTAAAAAAGTGATTTCTAATTCGCCGGGAATATCTGAAAAAGCAAGTGAAAGTTCATCGAAGCAAAAATCTTCTAGTGAAGCTTGGACGGTAAAACTTCTGGATCCCACCATGGAAGACTTAATCTCGGCCGTGAAATCCCTCAGTATGAAATTTGACGAGTTAAAAAGCGAGAATATGGTGTTAAAAACCCTTCTTATCGACTCTCGTAGTGAAACTGCAGAGATAAAAAATGAACTGCAACAGATTAAACAGATCTTATCTTCTAAGACTGATTCTGTTAATTCATACAGTCAAGTAGTTAAAAAAGTCTCCTCAAACAAGAAACCTGCTTGTGTCGAGTCATCCGGTGTATCTGGCAACAGTGCGCGCACCAGTGACCCACTTACAACTCAGCGTGTCTCCAACGACGTCATCAGGAAAAACGGTAAACAGCTCGTCGACGAAGACGGCTTCACCGTAGTACAACATTCACGCAAGTCCACGAATAATGAAAACTCCGATAGAAAATTATCTAACACGGATCGTAAGAAAAATCCCTTGCAAATTGGCATCAGGAATGTTTCCACATTAAAAACAATTGCTAAACCTATTTACAAAAAAACAAAAGCTCTCTTTGTCACGCGTTTTGAGCCGTCTGTCACGGAACAAGAAGTCGTAGATTATATTTCCAACGAACTAAATCTCAAGCAAGTCAAAGTGGCCAAGCTCCGGACAAAGCATAATTCTTACGCCTCCTTCCATGTATCTGTTCTGGAAGAAGATTTTAGTAGAATTAATAATATTGTTTTTTGGCCCAGTGGCTGTTTAATCAGTCCTTTCTTTGGAAAACTGCATCAAGACCAAATTGTTAGTACTAATTCATCTCCTGAAGCTCTCGGTAATTCTACCCAATTACCTCCAAGTTCCTGCAGTACATCGTCACCTTTTATGCCAGCAACTTCTATGCCAGGGCCTGGAGGAGTGCTTCCTACTCACTTTCCAGTGAATGCCCAATCTTAATGAATGGGAAATTGCATATCAGAATGTTAGAGGACTTAGAACAAAATCAGTTGAATTCTTTGATAATCTTATTAATACTCAGTATGACATAATCTGTCTAACAGAAACTTGGTTCAACGAAAGATGTATCAATGCTCATTATTTCACCGATAATTATTCTATTTTTAGAACTGATAGGGATCCGCTACTCTCATCAATGGAACGTGGTGGCGGAGTGTTGATCGCAGTGAACAAACATAAATTCCCTTCTGTTCAGCTAATTCAATTATATGACTATCGTGGAGTAGAAGCCGTATGGATTAATATTAAAATTGCCTTTAATAAGTACCTAACATTGGGTAATATTTATCTTCCTCCAACTACATCACCTAATCTATTCACATTGTATTTTGAAGCTCTTGAACAAAAACTCGTTAATTCTCATGATAATGTGATTATCTTAGGTGACTTCAATGTACCTGGGATAGATTGGAAAGGAAATCACTATTTCAATATTGCCCGTGCACATGTCAGATCCAAGGCTCAGTGCCTGCTTGATTTCATATCTAATTTGGATTTATTTCAGCACAACCTAATACAATCTTCCAATAATCTTCTAGATCTTTGTATTTCTAATCTATCCCATTGTGTGGTTGAAAAAGCTGTTGAATCTCTGGTCAAAGAGGATATCTATCATCCTACCCTACTTATTAAACTACTTATTGAGGCGACCTCACACAATTTTACTCCAGATTCTATTTTCAGAAACTACAAAGCTGGTGATTACTTAAGCCTTTATAACTCTCTAAAAACCCACAATTGGGATGAATATTATAACACCACTGATGTAGATGCTCTTGTAGATCAACTTACATCTTGTATCTGTGATAAAATCAATACTCACATTCCATTATCCACACGTAAGGCCTCTAAACATCCTTATTGGTTCTCTGGTGAATTAATTCATGCCTTAAAATCTAAAAAACACTTTCATAAACTCTATAAAAGAAACAATAATACTCAGTATTACCTTCTTTTCTCTAAATATAGAGCAATAGTTAAAAATCTTATTAAGCGTGATAAAACTAATTGGAATCGTAGTATCAATAATAAGGTTAAGAATAACCCTAAAAAATTCTGGAGATATGTCAATGTTATGAAAAATGGTTATAGTGAATCCCATTCTCTTAATGTCAATGGTGATATCTGTAATGATCCTGGTATTCTTTCTAATGTCTTTGCTAAGTACTTTGCTAGTGTATATGTACCATCCACCAACCACCCTCGTATCATTGATCCCGATATTATTCACGATTCAATTCCTGTATCATTCTTATCAGAAAGCCAGGTCTTATGGGGAATTAAATCATTAAAACCAACTATGTCTACTGGTCCTGACGGTATACCAAATTTCATTATTAAAGGCTGCTCTTTTATTCTAATGCCTCTATTGTTGCATCTATTTAATACAAGTCTAAAATCACAAGTATTTCCCACTAAATGGAAAATAGCTAAGGTTATTCCCATACATAAAAAGGGTAGTAAACTCAGTGTATTTAATTATAGGCCTATATCATTATTAAATGGCTTTACTAAAATCTTTGAAAAAATAATATTTAAACATATTAACTTTCCAATAAACAACAGATTAGCTCCTAATCAGCATGGCTTTAGAAATAGTATGACAACTTCTACTAATCTTCTCTCATTTATTAATCCTATATACAATAAAGTTACAACAAGGGGGCAGGTTGATGCATGTTATTTTGATCTGGCTAAAGCCTTTGATACTGTCAATCACTCCATTTTACTAGCTAAACTTTCTAACTTCGGTCTCTGTAATAATTATATAACCTGGTTTACTAGTTACCTTAAAGATAGATGTTTCTTTGTTTCACTTAATAAAAAAACTTCTACTTTATATCATGCTACTTCTGGTGTGCCTCAAGGGGGTACTTTATCTCCCTTATTATTCAATATTTATATCAATGATATTTTTAAAGTTCTTCATCATACTACTGGTTTTCTGTTTGCTGATGATCTTAAAATATCCAGAGAAATTTCCTCCTTAAATGACTGTCTGCTTCTTCAATCTGATATTACTGAAATTGATAATTGGTGCAAAATGAATTTAGTTTCACTTAACAAAGATAAAACAAAAATTATTTCTTTCACAAGGAAAATTCATCCAGTTAAATATGATTATTTTCTTGACAACTCAAAAATTTCCAAATCTCTTAGTATAAAAGATCTTGGTGTTATTCTTGATTCCAAACTATTCTTTCATCAACATGTTAATTCTTTAGTATCCTTTTCCCGTAGAACCTTATATTTAATAAATTATATAACTTACTATGCATCTAATATTGAATCCATTCTTACTCTTTATTTGTCCTTAGTTAGAAGTAAACTCGAATATTGCTCAGTTATCTGGAACAGTATTAACACCACCGACAGTGACAAAATTGAATCCATACAAAATAAATTTTTCAAAATAATTAGTTCTAGACACCATCAATTACCCAAATTAGAATCTCTTTCAAATCGTCGCATCCATCTGGATGCCCTGTTTGTGTTTAAGTGCTATAGTTCAAAAATTAATTGCTTATACTTACTTGATAACTCTGGTATTCGAGTCCCGCAGTTCAAAAGCCGCCTTCGATCCCTATTATGTTCCTTACACAATAATAATGATTTAATTTACAGACTTATCTCAAATTTCAATAAATATGAAAATTTTATTAAAAACTTCAAATTTTAATTTTTATGATTACCCTAATATTCTGAGTAATTTTATAATCCTGTTTATTCTTCCAATTTTAGATCAATTAGTTAAAATTATCTCAGTTGCTGTTTTGTTTTGTTTTGTTTGTTATTGTGTCGTCCTTTATTTTCCTGTGTAGGTTGTATTTATTCGCTTGTATGTGTCGTCTTTTATTATCCTGTTTATGTTGTATTTATTCGCTTGTATGTGTCGTGTTTGTATTACTTGTTCTGTGCACACCTCTAAAGCTTCGGCTGTTGGTGTGCATGTCACAAATTTTAATAAATAAATAATAAATAAATAAATAATTGTTTTCATGTGGCATGTGAAGTAGGTAACACTTGGACTTTCAAAATATATTTATTGTTGAGGATTAACTTCACTATTTAAAGATGTACTATGTTTACCCGAATGGACCCTGCTATCGCATAATTTATGCAAACTTATTTTTGAAGTGAAAACTTCTTTAGCCGTATTAAGAGATTTTTGGTAGGGGCAAAATTTATGGGTTCGCGTCACCGACATGCTAGTGACGTGTTGCACCAGACTGGCGACGCACAACGGCCTGTCTACATGAACATATACGCGTATATACACTAGTACATTGTATATACTGGACTGTATCATGTGCATATTGGACTCTTTTTGGATGGGTAAAATCTTGTGAGTTGGCGTCACCAACATGCTGTAGTAACACTAAGTGAAGTTAAATTGACAGCGTTGAGCGATATTCTTTTTTATTTATTTACGTAGCGAACATTGATTATTTGTGTATTTTAGTTCATAGAATTTTTATTTTTCAAGGATAAAATTTAATTTATTCTAATTTTAAAGTTATAGGTTTTTCCATTTTATTTTTATTTCCCAAGGATATATTAAAATTATTGTGTGGAACATATTGCAAGTATTGGCTATTTTTTTTTTTTTCAATGATAAAACTTCATTTCCTTTAATTTTAAAGTTATTACCTATTGGTAGGGACAAAACTTATAGGTTCGCGTCACCGACATGCTAGTGATATAATACCAAAATCATTTTCTTACCTACATTTGACGTAGAAATTATGTCATAGTACACATTTGAAAACAAAGTTTTAAGTTTTCACTTCTGTCGACAGTCCCCATGACCGCCTTTTCGTTTTTTTTTTTCCCCACAGCGATGATTTAAAATGATATTGCATAACGTCCGCGCTGGACTTGCAGAGCAGACGTTGCGAGCTCGGAAACCGCGGTGGGCGGCGACGCTAAGACGGTAAGCCGCGGCCACGCAGAGGTGGATTACTCTTCACCCGACCCTTCTTGCCTGTCTCAAGGAACATCACCCCTGCCCTAGCATCGCCGGGCTCTGCCGGCCAGCTATGCCACTGTCCGGTGCTCGCAGCGATGTTCGTTACAGATAAGGAGTGAAAACTAGAACTGGATCATTACAAATGGTTACATTTACCAGATAAAACATCAGACATCACATACCATGTTTTATCGCATAATCGTCGCACATTTTAAATTAAAATCAAGTATTTAAAAGTAGGGTGTTATGTAAAGTTAGGTAAAGTTATTCCATAAAAAATAAAACCCATTCATGGAAAGTATGTTTATTTAAAAAGTGAAGTATAAAAGAGCACGCCAAACAATTTAAATCAATAAGTGATGCAACAAAAACATTTTCTTCAACTTTAAATAGAAAAACAAAATCTGTGATCTGAATGCGAGCCTGAACGAACGCGTAACTATCATCGTAGTACGCACTTACCACGAAAGAGTGCAGACCATTAAATGTAGTTAACTCGGCACTTGACATAGAGCGCGCGTTGCATTCAATCGGCGAGATATCGATATTTGACTACGTGTGTGCGCTCTATACGGGAAGCAACGTAACCAAACATGAATGATGCCAACTAGCGCTGGCTACATTTTAGTAAGTGGTATACAGCGGCGACGCAGACGAACAGATAAAGGTTATAACGTTTCAAAACGTCTTTAAAAAAATTTACACATCAGGCAACTTCGAAATCCCATTATTAAATAAGTAAATGGTAAAGTCCGAATAAATATTAGATTTCTACTTTAAAAATTCATCGTTTTAAATGGAAAAAAATACCTACACAAAAAGCTTGGAATCTAATTAGCGGGACCAAAAAACATCATGTGATGACTACGCGAGATTTTTTATGTTTTATCCACAAATTTTGTCGCCCTAAAAATATAGGTGTGACGATTATGCGATAAAAGAGGGTATCATTATGGGGAAAACAAAAATTTTCTGAACTTCAGCACATAAATCCTCAAACCGTTCAGTCTTTTTTATCCTATGAAAATTTGGTTAAATTGAAACAAGTCAACTTGTCGCAGTACAAAAAATCTGTAATCGGGTGGTTTTACACAAATTTGAAATGTCTACTCGCAAAGCGTTACGTAATGCTGTTTGCGAACACTCTCGACGCGACGACAGTGGTAGAAGGTGCGACGCGCGGCGGCGCCCAGGATGCGCTCGTACAGCCCGCGCACATAGTCCTGCCCCGGGCCCGCGTCCAGCTGCAGCACGGGCGCGGGCGCGCCGGGCCCCAGCAGCCAGCGCTCGTGTGCCTCGTGCAGGCGGCGCAGGTAGCACAGGGGCAGGCAGCGCTCCTCCGGCCGGCCGCGGGCCAGCACCCGGCCGTGCGCCACCTCCGGCTCGCAGCGCAGGTACACTGCGGCACGGACGTAAGTAGTAAGTAGGTAATGTTCATGGGATAAAGAAATGGAACAACCAGTCTAATATCTGAACCAGAATAACAAATATAAAACTTTTTAAATAAAAAAAAATTGGTTTGTCTGTAAAGTTGGTTCACAAACGATAGTTCAAAAGATTGCATGCTTTTATGAATAAAATTTTAATCATTTTTATTTTAATAATATGAGAATAAATACTACTTGAAATTAAACTAGTAATCAGATTTTTTTTAAATGCAAGAATAATTAACCTCTATTGCCGAAATTGTTGTAATAGGCAATGAAAACCACATTAACTTTTCACTTCACTTTATAAACAGTCGACGAAACAGTTCACGTGTAGATGACTTGTAATTAATTTTAATAAACTGGCGTTTAGCTGTAAAGTTTAAATATAATTATGAACAAGTATTCATATAAATAAACTGTAATCAAATATCTATCATCAATTATATAAATCACCATAATTTTTTAGTCAATTGTAACATAACCTATCATTTCTGCACTCGCCGACAGCGTAACGGAACAATGAGCGTAACGGGACACAGCGTAACGGAACAATGAGTGTAAGGGGACACAGCATAACGGAACAATGTGCATGAAAAATTCTTTATGAGGTGAAAATTACAATTGAACAGCCACTTTTCTGGTACCACTTTCTGTCAGTAGTGATTTACATGGCCTTTTTTGAAAGAGAAAGAGAGAATTAAGGGGAAAAAAAATGGAGTACACTTTTTCGTGCATGCAGCCGGCGTTCATCGATTTATTAGACGTCACATCAAAAAGTTTTTTGAAGTGTTGTGTTTTATATGTCACAAGGTTATGTACAGAGGTGCAAGGCAATGAGATTAAGATAGCTCTGAGTCGCTTGGGCACAGACACAGCGCTAGTTTCTTCCAGTTGTGCCAGGGATCGTACCTGTGTCGTCCCTGATCACAGCCTCTGAGGGCGGGGGGTCATAGCCGTGCGGCGTGCAGCACGGCAGTTCACGGAGCGTGTCGCTCACAAGGGTACCCGATATAGTCCAGTTCTCTCTCGGTGAGGCGTGTGTGAATATTAGCAACTTTATCCATGTCGTGGATAATCAAAACATTTTTTTTTACTATACTGCCAACGAAACAAATTGAGTTGATAAAAATCGTAACAAAATGAAATGCCCACTTAAATTAACATTTAATTTCCTACAAATAAATCAGACACACACAGAACACAGGCAAGGCAGTGTGTTCAGAAATTTACCATATTTACCTGAATATAATGCATTCCAAAACTTTTTGATTATGAGGTTTAATACCATGCCATGAAAAATTCTTTATGAGGTGAAAATTACAATTGAACAGCCACTTTTCTGGTGCCACTTTCTGTCAATAGTGATTTACATGGCCTTTTTTGAAAGAGCAAGAGAGAATTAAGGGGAAAAAAATGGAGATTTATGGTTGGTCAGAAAGCAATGAATGTCACACATACAGTGGTCACCTGGGAGAGGGAAGGTGTAAGGGAGGGGGTGCCTTGGCTAGCAGCCCCAGCGGACTGACACACCCCTTTCCTCTACGAGGTTCAGCAAGCCCTGAACTAGAGCGGACTAAAGTGGCACAAGTGACGCAGTTCACAGGCAGATCGTGCAGTTTTTCAACTAAGCGGAGATTCAAGAGGCAGTGATTAATAGTGGTTTCACGTGGCAGTTACGAGGCAGAGGGCATGATTTTCAAACTAAGCTGTTCCCATCGCTGTAAATTCAGCGGTAAGATATCAGTTTACGATTATAATGATAACCCCATTTTTTTTTTTAGCAGTTTTGTTAAAAACTAGTGTTGGGTCAAATCCCAATTTTCTTGAATCCAAATATTTAATTCTAATTCCAAAGAGTATCTCGAATATAGGTACCTCTCGATTCCGAATCTAAGTCACAAGGATAAAAAATAAAAATAATGTACAAGAAATGAAAAACATTAACTATGGTGTTGAAACATTCAACACTTTAAATGTGTATTTCACAAACTATGTTTCCAGAATGATTACATATAGTATTTTATTTATATAATTACATGTTAAAAGTACACTATCTTGAGGAATGGTAACTGGAAAGGTATGAAGAAACAAAGTGACCCAGTAAACGTCAAAGATTATCAGTGTTAAAATTTTTTATTTACTGTATTTCCTCTTATCATTTTTCTTTGAATCTTTTCCCTCAAACATCGAATCCTTCGAATTTCTGGATTTTTTGGCCCTTTTTTTTAAAAAAAAAAAACACACACATTGCAATATATTCAGGTAAATAGGGTTATAGGTGACAGAGAATGCCAAATTACAAAACAAAATTTCAAGAAACACAACCCTAGGGCTACTCCTTACATGCATGACTTGGGGCCACTTGCATACAAGCACCATCCAGTGAGTAAGTTACTGTTGAGTCACACCCCAGTAACATATATAAATAGAATAATTTTTCAAGATTTAGCTTCTAGTGAAGCGAGGTAGCGCAGACTAATGGACGACTTGAGGTATACCCGCCCTCTTGACGTCACGGTGTCACGAGCGACAAGAAGAGGGAAGAAACTGCAGGAAACAAAGCAAGCAGTTGCTGCCCGGTGCTGTGTATGGCTGTAGTGAAGTACAGTACACTACCGATTATCCGCAAAATTAAGTGGCAGGGCCACCGCGGATAGAGAAAATCGCGGATAATCCGCAAAAGAGCCGAAAATGGGAAACAAAAAAGGAAACGTTAATTTCAACTTAAAAATCTAAAAATTTATGTACAGTAAAAGTTACAATTAACAGTAAAATTTTAGTATTTTACTGAATAATTAACATACAATACATTTCAGTAATGTAAACATAAAAGTGCTCGGTTCTTACTTCGTAACAAGGATAAAGTACTGTACGTACTCGGAGGCTTCATTAGACACTGAGTGAGTTCCGAGAAGGCCTGTGGCGTTTTACTGTATACTGCACACAATACACTCGTCAGTAGAGTTCAAATTTGCTCACTTGTAATAAAATACAGATTTACATATGTGTTGTATTTTTTCGTAGCATGCACGGATAATAGGGAGTTTACTGTATTTAAAATTTTTCCGTTCAAGCTTTTGAATAACGGTACAATGTTGTCTCGTCCCTTGTAAGAGTTCAAGTTTTATGACTTACAAGTAACCTTCAAAAAAAAAACTTTTTAAGTAGCGACAATTTAAGTTAGCAAGGACGATCGCACAAGTACAATTTCTTTGCAGCGGATAGCAATAGGCTTCCGCAAACACGTCCTTACCGCGTTGTCACTATCCACACATCGTTATAATATGTAGAAACATGAAAACTTTACGCATTTTTTTTAAGCCTCTTGCTTTGGCAAATCCTCAACAAAGCTAAATCCTTACACTAACTTCGAGTGAATTCAAATTAATAATTATTTAGTCCACGAAAACTTGTTCAACATAGCTTATTCCATTATCAGTGGCTGTTTGTTTATGTTCTGTGTCACACGGTTGACAGGTTGACAGTGGTGCTTCAACCGACCGTTACTTGAAGTGCTTGGCTCCGCCCCTTTTCAAGTCGTCCATTGTGTAAATTATTAGTAAATAAAACCAACTGGAATATCCTTTCAAATGCTTTATTCCCCACTCGTGACAAAATATCATCACTACCATCATCAACTGCTTCCAGCCTACGGCCGGATCAATGCCTCCATATTACAAGTTGTAAATTTATTACTAATACTGACAAGAAGAAAAAAAAAATCCTAATATTTTAAGATAATATTTAACATTCCAATACGGCTGAGTGTCAAAGTTTAACATCAACAATTAACTAAGAAATAAAGGTGAAATATGAAATGTCTACGAAATATTCCTGAAAACGTGAAAACACCAATCTGTGACGTACCAATGAGATCCAAGCTGATGTCGATGTGAGAGCTGATCCAGTCGTACCACTCGCAGAGCACGACGTATTCCGGGTGCGACAACTGTCCGTTGTCGTGGGCCATCTCCACGAAGCAGAACCTACGCAACACCAATCTTGAAGTTCTTTCCCCACAGACTGCGTCTCTAGCACGTCCGACAACTAAAAGTCTCGGCAATTCTGACATTCCAACAAACCTTTCATATCTACTAAGGCATTCACTTGCAGTTAGCATAAAAACTATTTCAATGAGTGATGTTGGCGCCACCAAAATACTGCTGGTGTTGTTTTATGATTTCTTGAATGTGATTTTCACGCATGAAACTACATCTTTACACCCACAAATTCTTTCTGATACATGATTTAGTTTATGTTGTCAAACACTGGTAAAGTAGGCAGGACAGATTTCAATAGATATTTACACAATTTGTCTCGTAAACTGCACTAGGCCTACGCAAAGCCCCGAATTTGCGAATCAACCGAAGCTCTTTTTAAAATTAGATTTGACTTCGTCAGAAAATTTGATGCTTTGGTTGTGATGTAAAGCTTTGCATCTGATGTGAAGCTTCACATTTGTTTCAAAGCTGTACACATTGAAAGCCTACGTTCATGAAAATATTTAGTTATTTTAGGGTTGTACGTATATGTTTTGCTTCAATAAAATTTGTTACTTGTAAAAATCAACACGACAGCTGATACAGGACTCACGTGGCTTTAGTTCTGTGTATCGACCAGGTAGTTTCCATTCTACATTAGCTCGTAGCAGCACAATTCTACACTAGCTCGCAGCAGCACAATTCTACATTAGCTCGCGGCAGCTCAATTTCACATTAGCTCGCGGCAGCTCAATTCCACATTAGCTCGCGGCAGCACAATTCCACATTAGCTTGCGGAAGCTCAATTCTACATTAGATCGCGGCAGCACAATTCTACATTAGCTCGCGGCAGCACAATTCCACATTAGCTCGCGGCAGCATAATTCTACATTAGCTCGCGGCAGCACAATTCCACATTAGCTCGCGGCAGCTCAATTCTACATTAGCTCGCGGCAGCTCTATTCTAAACTAGCTCGCGGCAGCACTATTCTACATTAGCTCGCAGCAGCAATACTACACTAGCTCGCAGCAGCACAATTCTACACTAGCTCGCAGCAGCACAATTCTACACTAGCTCGCAGCAGCACAATTCTCCACTAGCTTGCAGCAGCACAATTCTACACTAGCTCGCAGCAGCACAATTCTACACTAGCTCGCAGCAGCACAATTCTACACTAGCTCGCAGCAGCACAATTCTACACTAGCTTGCAGCAGCACAATTCTACACTAGCTCGCAGCAGCACAATTCTATATTAGCTCGCGGCAGCTCAATTCTACATTAGCTCGCGGCAGCACACTTCTACATTAGCTCGTGGCAGCTCAATTGTACATTAGCTCGCGGCAGCTCAATTTCACATTAGCTCGCGGCAGCTCAATTCCACATTAGCTCGCGGCAGCTCAATTCTACATTATATCGCGGCAGCACAATTCTACATTCGCTCGCGGCAGCACAATTCCACATTAGCTCGCAGCAGCACAATTCTACATTAGCTCGCGGCAGCACAATTCCACATTAGCTCGCGGCAGCTCAATTCTACATTAGCTCGCGGCAGCTCAATTCTAAACTAGCTCGCATAAGCACTATTCTACATTAGCTTGCAGCAGCAATATTCTACACTAGCTCGCAGCAGCAAAATTCTACACTAGCTCGCAGCAGCACAATTCTACACTAGCTCGCAGCAGCACAATTCTACACTAGCTCGCGGCAGCGTAGCGGATGAGCCCACACCTGTTGTTCTGCAGCGACCTCTCGAACATCTGGATGTCCCGGTCGGTGGGGCGGGTCTGGATCCTGAGGCGGCTCAGCTGCACGTAGCTCTGGAACGCCGTGTTCCACCGGCTGGTGTCCTGGTACAGCAGCTCCAAGAGGTTCACGCCTCGCACGTCCCGCCACGCCTCGACCGGCTCCTGCGCACGGCATCCAAAAAAGTAGTCATCTTGGCCGGGCATGATTGCGACTTGTTACATACTAAGCAGACAAGCCTTAAGGCAATAGGGCCTCCACGACTGTAATGGACTCAAATGGTCATTGCCTTGGTGTTCGTAAACTGATTCATGCTTTACCTTTAGTACCAGCGTTACAGACAACGTAAGCAATTCACTATTGAACAAACAATTTTTTTTATTTTTTAAACTAGTCTGTCACATCAATATTCATAACTTAAAAAATTTTAAAAAAATTTGCATTTCAATTACTGTTTAAAAACTTGGCTTCATAATTTCAAGATAGGGGGAAAAAATGCATTTTCCTTGGCTTCTGGATGTAGGCCGTGTCAGGTAATTGTCTTGCGACGTTTCGGCAGTCATATCAGGTAGACATCATCAGGTAGTCTACCTGATGATGGCAGCTGCAATGGCTGCCGAAACGTTGCAAGACAACTACCTGACACGGCCTACACCCAGAAAATGCAGACAACGGCCGTAAAAGCCTGCGATCTTTATTGAAAAAAAAAAAATTGTGTAAGACCTAAATGAAGTACAGCTCTTTACATGGTGACGAGAAAGAGTTGACTGAAGTCACAACGTACCAACTGAACGTCGACATCGGGGAAGTTTGCGAAGTGCTTGATGAGAGTGGACTTCCCGCTGCCGATGTTTCCCTCGACCGACACTCTGAACGGCCGACGAGCCGTGCTGCTCGCCTGCCGTGCCCCAGCCGTGACGGAGCAGGCATCCCGCGCTGGTCTCCGCGTCGCTCTCGCATACCGCGCCCACCTGGAACATTTCCTCCCGGGTTCGTCATGCGGAACAACTGTCCGTTCCAGACCGATGAAAAACTTACTTGGAAAAAATGGGTTGCAGGTACAAGTTTAAGAGCAATATTTGACCTTTCCTTGTAATATCAAAACAATTCACCCTTTGATTCAAGGAAAATCATGATCTCATTTTGCATGCATTTATCCTTCCCTTCTTCGAAGAGGTTGTGCCGAGAGTTTTTATAGCCATCGCCACAGAACTTCACCAGAAGAATTATTGATAGCCAGGCTTCTTCTCACACATTTTCTTTTGTAATTAGTATTATTGAAGGCCTCGCTTGCACTTTACGTTTTGTCGCCAAGATACTTCCTGTAATTGATCTAATAATGATAAAAAGGAACCTAAGTGTTCAGTTATGATCTCTTGCAGCTCAATTAAGAGAGTTACAGTCGAACCTAAATAATAAAAACCTGAAGGGACTCTTATTTTGTCACTCTGCAATAACGAGGTTTGCATTAGCCATACTATTACAAAATTTAATCACAATTTTTATATAAATTATGAATCAAATTCAAATAAAATTAAAATAGAATTTGCTCCAAGAAAACTTGCACGCAATTTTGTATAGCACCTATGTACTGTTTTCTAGGAATTTTAAAATACAATTTCGGTTGGCTATATATGCGGTTTTGCAAAAATTGTTTTTGTACTGTACTACTTTTGAAAGCATTTAAGACAGAAGGATAAAGTTAAGGTTTATAAATTACGTACAAAAATAAATAATACCATCATTTTGGAAGAGTAAAATTTCTAAACTTTTTCCCTCAACCTACAATAAACTAAAGCAATAGCGTTAGTATTATTTTGGTTGAACTTAACATTATTACTTTATATTATTCTAGTATATTTGTAATAACCATAGTTTACGTCATCCAATTGTTTAGCTTTGGAACAAAAACAATGTAGTATTACATAAAAACCACACATTTGTATTAAACAAATACAAGTCCTATGTAGTTTCTAGGGACTGTGAAAACACTTTGTATTAATGAGAGTTTAGTATTAACAAGGGTTTTTTTTAAACTAGGTTTTACTGTATCAGGATAAAGTCACAGAAACGCCCATTAAATAACAGGACTGACGAGAAAATGCAACGGCCAACATTGGCACGTGAGAACAATGTCAATGGACCGCATTATATTTTCTTAGAAAATATCAATCACAACCAAATTAGGCAAACTTCTTAAAAACTATAATATTTACATGAGCACCACACAAAAAAAAAATTGAAAGTACGACTTCCTTGTTACAAACGACACAAGCGGCAGATGGGTCGCTGGGGTACTAGCGGTCCACCCTGCGTCTTTCCACGTCGCTCTTCAGTCGGTCACTCCACAGGCCAGCGTGATGCAACTTTCCTCAAGAGGTTTTAACGTCGTCTTCCGAAGCCAACCGAGCACAACTATCTCACCTCCAGAATGCCAACATACCGGGAGACCCCATCATTAGGGGCATGCATTTTTCGCGAAAAGATCTGAACGCCTATTAGACTGCAACAAGGTATACCCACACCTGTGGTTTCTTCCTTGTGATTGGCGACTGTCTGACAGAGAAGTCAGACTTATTTGACCGAGCCAATCAATACACGTTTACTTCATCATTGAATCACTGTGATTGGTGTTATTACAATCAATATGTACCTGGGAGAAACTCGCCCAGTCTCGAAACACAGACGGTGCTATAGTGTTTTAACTTTCGTCTAGTCTCAAAATCTTTTCGCGAAATCTGCATGCCCCTACCCATCGTCACAGACCAGACACCTAGAGCTGCCTGGACTCATGCTGTAGTTCCCAACAAGTTCATTTTCCAGTTGCCCGTTTCGTACCCTCGGCCCTGAGGTGTTGCGAAGGCTGAGGAAATCATTGAGATGTTGCCCCTCGTCTGTACCTACGGAAAAATCTGCAGTTTTTTTTTTTTTTTTTTGGGGGGGGGGGGGGGGGGAATCAATCAATATTTCTTTTATTGGTCTCCCTTCAGCTACCACTCTCAGAGTGGCAGCACCAATTGCCTAGCTGTTTCACCGAGACACTACCCAGAAGGAATATTCCTTTGGAAACCAGTTTGACAGCCAATAGTTTGTAATACTACAATAACATAAAGTCCAAAATTTTTTGAATATTCGATTATTTTTACCACGGTTTGAAACAAAAACCATAAGGCCACATGATTAATAGGTAGCTTCTGAACATAAACTAATCTCCCCCCCCCCCCCCCCGGTTACACCTCAACATTCCAACCTCCTTATGTCATCACTGTCCCAGAATATTTAATCTTTCTCTTTGAGGTGGACAAAAGTCATGTCAATTGTATAAAAAAAACATTCCGTACGTTTACAACTAACATTTTATTTCGACAGAGGTGAGCAGGAAACTTAAAACTCTCTGCCCCAGTGTACGGTACTGCACTAGCAAGTCAAGGCATTGAAGCAAAAAATGAGTTTTGGGAGAATGCCCAGTTATCCGAACACCACAGCTTCCTAATATGTACTTTCCTCCACTGCTCCATCATAGGATCCTACAAGCCTGGGGTTTATTCGTGGTTCGTACCCTCTTGTGCAAACAAAAATTTAAGGAGTATTTAAGGTCACCCCATTACTTAGTCGCTTTCAACCCTATTTCAAAATACTTAAAGAAAATAATAATGTTTTAAATATTCAGTGCACAAAAAATTAGTTTGTTGATTTTTTTCAATTCTTACAGTTAGCACATATTGTCCAGAATTGTTTCTGAAACACATATCCAACTTATCTGTGTCCATCTGAAATTTATAGTTCTAGCATTTTATTTTATTGCTAATTACATTTACTTAGTAAGATCAAAGTAAAACAGTAAAACACAAGTTTTTAATTTGAAGTTAAGATGAAGATATCAGTTATTAAAAACGAATTCAAAATGTCTCATATTTATAAAATCTATTTATGAGGCCCAAAATTGGAAAATTGTAATGAGCATGCACCCAGCATTGTTTTCTGCCAATGTTGGAAACAATAAGAAAATTTATATACCCGATTTTATCCATTACTTGCAAGCTGTCATTCTTTATTACGGAGTTTTAAGGACTTTTTAAGGATATTAAGGAGGCATACGAACCCTGTTACCCCCGAACTGAATGGGTACTATGACATGTACCGGTCAGGACAGTTCAACATTGAGCCTCAGACAAGGGCGTCGCCAGCCGATGGCCTGGGATGGGGGGGAGGGGGGGGGGGGGGGGGGGCGAGTTTAAGGAAAAGTATGTATTTTTTTTTGCTTTTGGCTACATTATTTTATATCTCTAAGGTTCTAGGGTGGGGCGGCAACTCCCCCCCCTACCCCCCCGTGGCGACGCCCTTGGCCTCAGACGACCCAACTGCGTAGCGACTCGACAGCCATCGGCCAGGTTCCTCGACAAACAAGCACTCCGCCCTGGCAAGCACGACCCCATACGCCCCTCCGCGCTACAACAGCCTCTGTACTGTGTTCCTGACAACACTTCAGCCACATAAACTTCTCATGTGAGCTTTTGGACATACGCCATTGCTAAGCACACGCAGTGGCGTAGCCAGGATTTGTTATGAGGGGTGTTAAGAAGCATAGCCCCCCCATATTAAAGCGGGGAGTCCGGGGGTCCTCCCCCGGGAAAATTTGGATTTTAAGGTGTAAAATAGTGCTATTTTAGCAGTTTTCGGTACTTATATTTAAATAATGTAATGGTAAAAATTTTATTTTTTAATATGAAATTTGTTTGAGTGACGAATAAGAAATTAATTACAGATTTGGTGCTGGAGGGGGGGGGGGGGTTAAACCCCCCCCCCCCCTGAGCACATGTATGTCTGTATAAGAAAATTACAAAAAAAACCCAAAAGACAAAAACACAAATTAAGCAAAAAATTGCTGTTTACAACAGGATATAAACACCACATAATATTCCATAAAAGGAATATGGTCAACAAACAAAGAAAAGTGGCGTTTATATCTTGTTGACAGCAGCAATTTTTTGCTTAATTTGTGTTTTTGTCTTTTGGGGTTTTTGTAGTTTTCTTCTACAGACATACATGTGCTTAGCAATGGCGTATGTCCAAAAGCTTACATCAAGTCAGTCATGCACTCCCATTGCACAAATCTTTCAAAGATAAATAAACTTCTCTCTAAAAGTTTTAGGGAAATGAAACAAACGATAATACAATCACAGCGTAAAGGTTTTTAAAGGGTGTGTGGCCCGTTTTAGGGCCATTATTATATGTCATATATCCCATATTTTTTGTATTATTAGCTGGCAAAGTTACATTTTTTTTAAATATTTGTGTGCAGTATGGATAAGGAGAATGAAATGTAATGTAAAGCTGGACTTTTTTTTAGGTTTTAAGTCAATTTTACTGGCTGTTATGTGATATGGTTTTTATTTCTTTTAAAAAACATATTGTTTTATTTTGCCAATCCTTTGAAAATAGTTAGACTTTTAATGATTTTAAAAGGGTAAAAGGGTTACTTAAATATTTATAGCATATCACGGAGTAGTCACAAGCATTGCCTTGAAACCCAAAATTATTCATTTATTTATTCAATTTGCTCAAGATTATTAAAAATTCAACATTGCCAACTAATTATGCAAAGGTTATACATATTATATATACATATATATTAGTTCTGCCTATCAAAAATTCTGCAAGTTTAACTGTGTTAATCGTAAACATAAAACAATCACCTGAAACCATCACTTTCTGCACCATTGCCGTATCAGTTAGCCATTTTGCCACATCATCAAACATCACTATAGTTTTAGTGAAAATACCAAATAAAAATGAATAATAGTACAATGGTATTTAAAACAAGATGTTCTAAAATGCTCTACTGAAAGAAAAAAAAAAAGACAAATGAGTGTTACTGTTTAAAAGTGTCTTTGATATGTTACATCCAAGGTTTAAAATAGTTTCTTGAGAAATCACTATAGAAATGTAACCAGCTATAAAACGAAAAACAATACTAACAGTAATGATAACCTCCGACTAAATTCGACAAACAGCCATAATTCACCCCAAAATACCTAAACATACACAGCTCCACTGATGTCGAATAAACACCTTTCAATGCCCCTGTGTTTGCTAAGAGTGAACATATAACAATGCAAAATTAAAAATTGTAAAAACAAGTTGAAGGAAATAGCCAATCTTTATCTATGGAAATAGCTGTGCTGTATCAATGGAAATTAATAGCAACTATCTATATATTTTGAAACAAAGCATCACGACGTTAATTTATTCAAAACCTTGTTTAATTTGAGTTTCAAAACAAAATTATGTTTTCACATCACACACAATTATTATGAACTAGTTTTGCTTGCAACAGCTAAACTGATTTTTATGAATAGAGAGTTTCACTGAAAAACATTGAGTGTGAAATGATATGTGTAATAATTAATTTTAAAACCACTTTACTTTCACTAAATTAACCTTTCAACAGTCTTACTGAAAGAAAATAATTGTTATACAGAAATAAATACATGTTTCTTTCTAATAGCAAAAACAATATATTTTTTTCCCATCAGTTATTAAAATTTTTTTACATTTCACATGGACATGAGACATTTCTGAAATGCATGTTGGTACAATCCTATCATACATTTCCACAATTTACGAATCATTCATGATCACAAAAATAAAACAAATAGTTTAAAGCTGGCACTTAGGCATAAAAAGCTGTCAAATTCATCTGCAAAATATATGCAATATCACATTGCAGATTTTTTACAGATAGATGTTATACAAAGAACCATTATCTAAAATCTCGCACATACATATTTAAAAAAAAATGAATACACAAAATTCAAAGCACAATCTTGTAACGTAGTTTTACAGGCAAATAAAGGGGATGTCAATAGTTTCAAAATTAATTCACAAATAAAATATCCTCTCTTGCAAGTAAAAATAACAGCAGCCAATTGTGTAGCAATGATACTGACACGATTTCTTGACCATTACATATATTTTTTAAAATCCAAACATAAAAATAAAACAAAGTTTCTTATATTGCTGCATTTTAGATTCAATAATAATAAGTAAGGGCAGGTAGGCATTTATCACAAAAAATCATAACGTCCATTAGACTACAATATGGTATGCCTGCACCAGCGGTTTCATCCTTACGGCCGTCTGCCGTGGCAGTCATTGCCTTGTTTGACCGGGCCACTGAGATGTGTTTGCTCCTGCAGTGAATTATTGTGATTGCAGTAGATTGTAGTGATACACAGTACGTAGGTATATATGAATCTGAAAGAAACTCAACCAAACACGAAGCACAAACAATGCTGCAGTGTTTTAATGCACAGTCTCGAAATCCACGCATAAAAAATACAAGCCCCTAATATGTAATAAGCATTAATAAAGTTTGTATTGTACTCATAAGTAATGTCCTATGAAAAATAAAAACACTATAAAACCAATAGAAGTTTGCTAAAAAGTATAAAACACCAAGCAAATTTTTATTTTCTTTTTTTTTTTTAGTAAATTGCATCATGGTCAATGTTATAAGTTGTTAGACACACCACTGAAAATATTCACAAATACAAATTCCGAAATTCAGAAAATGAAGTTTGGACATTGTGTCCACTCTTTTATGTTCAGTGAGAAAATCATGTCAATATTAAAATCATTAATGTTGAATGGTACATAAATTAACACTACAGACTGATATCTTAAACTAGACACATTTCAAAAATATACCTAACTGTATAAATATACAATTTTAATTTCTCTTATTTCCCAGACTTTTTGAACTTCACTGAAAATTTTTTTTAAAAAATTTGTAACTTGTACTAAGATTTTCTGTTAGTACAAAAAATTAACTTCCAAGAAATATATTCATCAAAAATACCAGCTTAAATTGGCTTTTGAAACCGAAATTACAAATTTACATTACTTGCTATTTACACCCCAAAGCATACACTTACTTCAAAAATATAAATCATAACACCATTTTAGTCCTCAACAACGATAACATTTACATGAACTATACACGAAAACAATTAAAAGTTTGAATTCTACATTAGGTACCGATGAGACAGTGAGTTTTTAGACTTATGAGACAGGTGGAGCCACCAAACAAATTGGAGTTATACAATCACAAACATTTTGTACTACCACACATTAGAGGCAGTTAGGAATTTCCATCGACATAAAACATTTTTTTTTAAAACATGAATGCACTAACGTTGTACTACCTTTCATACAAACAATATGTGAGCTAAGAGATAAATTCTTGTCTTTAGGGTACAATAACAATATTTTTCACATTTAATAGGTACTTAAAAAAAATTAAAAAAAAAACTTAATGAAAGTGTTAATGTCTGCTAAAATTTGAAGGTGAAGATATTTAAAAGACATGACTTAAGAGCACAAATACATAATCATGTACGTCCAGCCAACACGACCCAGAAAACACTGCCACAGGCTGCACTAGCAGCAAGCCGCTACACACAATTTGCGAGGAAAGCAAGTGTTTGTAAATGATCTAATATCTCAGTTTGTGATTCTGGAACTTGGCTCAATATTGCTAATGGCCGTCCAATCGGTGAGCAAATACAGAAAAATTCAGGTTGTAATCCCATGCATGTTAATAATCACAGTGACCCACTACATAAGTACTTACTCAAAATACTGCATTATTTCCTTCAATAGGTTTGACAAAGTGATGTCTTTTACAGCTATAAATAATTATACTCTGATAGCTGTTACACATTTAATGTGCCTTACAGGCCACAGGTGACAACTTTCAAGCAAAAAAAAATTTTGTTACAAGTACGTAACAAAACATAATTTGGAGTTATAGTTATAAACAGATAATGTGTTTAAATTACATCATACATTTTCTTTTAAAAAGAATTTTAATATTACCACGTTTTGCACATGTAAAATGTCAGATAGTTAAGTTAGAATCTGAAGTATAATCCAGAGATTATTTGCTTTGCAGCATTAAACAATAACTTTCGAATTCAGTGATATCAAATAATCAATGAAGATTCATGTTGATTAATACTGTTTCTGATAACCACGTGGGCCATATGGAATGATCTTACGTGCTGCCAATAGGATAGCACTTATTTTCAAGTTACGAGTGTAAATTATTGTATGTTCACTGACGAGTGTCCATTAGTGCTTGGTCCACATGCTCATTAGCTGTGACTGTCACTCAGCCCCGTTCTCAAATCGTGATAGCTGAGACGTGAATAACCGAGGTTGCGTTGTATGAGAACGAACACACAGAAGTCGTAAGGACTGATGATGCCACTACAGTAAGCAAAGTATGCCACTGCAACAAGCCAAGTACATCACTGCAAAGAGCACAGTACACCATTGAAACAAACAAAGTACATCACTGCAACGAAGAACATAATTGCAATGAACAAAATACGCTACTGCAATGAGTGAATTACGCCACTACAACAAGCGAAGTACGCCATTGCAACGAACAAAGTATGTCACTGCAATGAACAAAGTATGCTACTGCAATGAACAAAGTATGCTACTGCAATGAGCGAAGTACGCCACTGCAACAAGCGACGTACACCATTGCAACAAGCAAAGTATATCATTGCAATGAACAAAGTAGCTACTGCAATGAGCGGAAGTATGCCACTGCAAAAAGCGAAGTACGCCATTGCAACGAGCAAAGTACATCATTGCAACGAATGAAGTACGCCACTGCAATGAGAGCGAAGTACACCACTGCAACAAATGAAGTACACCACTGCAACAAATGAAGTACGCCATCGCAACGAGCAAAGTACATCATTGCAACGAACGAAGTACACCACTTCAATGAACAAAGTATGCCACTGCGATGAGTGAAGTATGCTACTACGATGAGCTAAGTACGCCACTGCGACGAGCAAAGTACGACATGCCCCACTGAGACACAAGAGAAGTCTAGAGCACAGACCAAAGATTCTTGTCTCTGCGTACGACTCGAATATTGGCGTACGATTCGCCCACACAACTGTCAAGAGTCGGCTGATATAATCAAGATATTGAGCTCTAGCATGTGTGCATGTCTGCTGCTGCAGAACTGGGCTTAAACGGGGCACACAGTCTACGTCAGAGTTCAGTCTGAGCAGAGGAGTGCCGAGACAGCCGCACAGCAGTGCTCACGCAGTACAAAAGGGAAGAGCCAGCCTTCTGGCACTGCATGTCAGGTACCTTCACATCGCCTTGTGGCAATCAAGCCAATTACTGCCCACTTCAGAACAGTTTCAAATGAACTGGTACAATGCCAACAACTCATTACCACTACAAAGTATGAACACATCATGTGCAAAAATCCTCACACATCAGTCTTCAAGAGATTTCTAGGCATTCCAAACTGCTTGAAAGAACAGGAATTATTTAGTTTATTTAGTGTTCCAGCAGGACCAAGATTGAACAAGGAGCATTCTGAAACATGGTGCGAATTCTCCAGCCATTATCAAACATTGTACCTTCTGGCCTAAGTTAAGTGTGAATCGCGGTTTAGTAAATTGAAAAATTTATCATCCATAAAAACTTTATTTACATATTTCACATTCTAAACATAACATTATTGAAAAATACCTGTACTGAATATTAAATAATAGAATAAAATAGGTTTTGTTTTAGCTATAGAGATTTTAAAATTCAAAATCCAGAACACAAAAAAAAATGGTGCTAAAAAAATATATGCAATAAGCCGCCAATTTGAGCAATTTATGTTCAGGCCTATGTGATCTGAAATAGGTTCAGAAACGTTGCGCTAAATATACCTGACAGTTCTAAGATTTTCGTGTGAAAATATGGCGTCGTCGTCAAATCAGTCTAACAGCCACGGCAGCATATGCATTAAGTACCAACATAATATTTGTCTAAATTCATGATACCAACATTACAACAATGCAAACAAATTTTATCATGGCAAAACCTTTCTTTTCATTGTTATACAAATTTATGATAAAAATAAACCAGCAGATCATTAAAATTCCTAAAAGAAGCGAAAATGTTTTTTACCACATAGTGAAATATATAACTTAAATATTTAATTACAGCTTACTGTTTAATGATACACCTTATCGCTATACAGCACAGAAGCGTTTGGTACAGGTTTCACGCATATTTGCTGTTTTGTACTGTTATTACCTTTGTATTCATCACTGTAGGTAAAATATTCTTTCTTTCCTTACATATTAAACACTGATGATTAAAAACTAATTTTAAAAGGATGTCTCAGATACCTGGAGTACCGATCAGTACTTTTTCAGGTGATTAAATAATTCTTGCAACCCTTTTACATCAGTGTGTCTTTTTTTTTTTAAATTTTAAATATCAAGCAAAACTAAACATGATATCAAATAGATTGTCTATTCGTAGGAATGTGCCCGTTTTTATATTAAAAGGCTAAAAAACCGTATCAGACATTATTTCCACACGATTTAAGTGTACAACCTCCAATTATTTATACTTAATGTGCAATTATAACCTGAAGCGAGGCATCGAGAAAACAAAAAAAGTTGGCCAGCAAGAGGCTGCTGGACATTGAAGTTACGTTGACTTCCAGCTGCCGTTCAATTTCGTTAATTTCGTGCGCCTAGTTCACCTGTAGACTTCCTAGATAGAACAAACGAAGCAATCTACATCTGCTGCCGTCATGCACCATCGCCAAAAAAATTTGAAGCGGGACAAAATTATTACAAAATAAAAATATATTGTTACAATCCAAAAATCAGGGATGGATCCCCTTAACTGGAACATGATGGTTTTTTTTTTTGATACAATGCGATTTCACTTTCCATCTACGTTTGGATGCCAACGGCGAGCCAAAGTGTCTCAATGTTCCCGGACGACCGTCGCCCGAGACGCATCACGACTCGAGCTTCGGCCCACTCGGACGCTGCACGTTCGCAGACACACCCCTCCGACCGCGAAACACGACGCACTCGCTCCAGTCGCGGACGACACTGAAGCTGTACGACTGCTCCTCTGCGGTGCGACGGCGGAGGTTTCACGCTCGTCCGCCAATCCGGCGGCAGGACGGAACGACCACTGCCAAGAGCAGACTGGCGAAATGAGAGCTGACAGTTGCGCGAGTAAAGTTGTCTGCAGTACTGAACTGTATAAACCACGCTAATAAGTCAGGCAAAATTTTTTTTTATTATAATTTTACAAATTACGTATATTGTGTAGCATTTACGTGCCTTCGCGGGTTTTTTTTTTCCCACCTGTGGGTGCGTGAAATGTCTCCAGAAAAATATTTTCAATCACCACATACACAATTAAATAATACAAAAAAAAAACTAAAAATATCATCAGAAATATTGTTTTCTTATGATCACAACACAAAATCCAGTGGTTACACACTAGAGTTTTTCCCCACAAATAGATTTTTAAATCTGAAAAAGTTATTTTTGTCCAAACTTTTAAAATTAATTTCCGATACATATTTTAACATTCAACAACTAGATCAACAGACAGGATATGAGGAATCCACAAAAACGTGAAGATATGTTGGAGCTGTCATCGCACAGAGACAGCACGGACGCATGAGAACAGTTTGCTAATCAGGGGAAGTTCCCAAGCCCCTAACGAAGCACAAAAAAATAATCAGCATAATGCTTTTGAACTTTCTTAGGAATACTGAATAATTCATTGCAGTAAAAAAAAATGCTTCAAACAACAGACTCAACACAATACAATGGGAGCTAGGCATATAAAAATTCACTGCAATTTTTAATGTAAAACTAATCTAAATGGTACGAGTCTATTAACAAAAATACGAGTTCAAACAAAGAACAAACTAAGGCGATACACTTAACAACAATACCTTTATTTATGCTGTTCCATACCATCTGAAACCAATTGTTGAAACAAAGTAAACATTTCACGTGACTCTCAAATGAAGTCACCTATAACCACCAGAGGGCCAAATACGTCACAATCTGTCGTGCAAAGTGTACTTTATGTTTTTAATTTCAACTAGGTAGTAATGCAATGTACCTAAGAATAGAAAAATGGGTGAGACAGACAAAATAAATGGTTATTTCCACACACAGACACAATTACTGCCAAAATTGAACAAAATTGTCAATTTTTAAGTAGCCTAACTGTGCTAGGAGTTCTGCCTAAATATCCAGAAGTTAATGACGGATTATTCAGGAAAAAGAGGGTAATCCATGTTCAAGTCAAAGGCTCCCAAACGTATCTTCCATTAGACAAAAGCCACGCAACAAAAATTTTGGCTTTTTTTAAAAACTTAACATAGGTCGTCTAATAAAACAGCTTCTGCAGCAAAAAAAAATTAATGATGAATAAATTATGTACGTGGTGTTTTCCGTCACCTGTAAACTTTTAGAATTTACCACGCCGCACATTCTGAAGTATGTTAAAGGAATTGAAAATATTGTGAACTAGTCACGCAAGTTAGGTTATTTTTTTAATATAGTTTATCGCATCTGTTAGATAATCTATGAAAGTTAAAATTTTCTTTGCTTGGAAGCAAAATTTGTTAAATGATATTAGTCTAGAAAATAACTAACATAACACAGCTTAAAATATAAAGAGGTATGCCATCCAAGCAATTAATTAAAAAAGGGTGTAACAAGGGAAAGGATAGGGGGTTATTTGGAGGAAGTATTACCCGCCTCCCTCCAAATATTAAAAAATATATTTAACATTCCCTTCAACAAATGGAAAAAATTTTGAAGTAAAACGGCAGGGAAAGTGACTCAATCTCACTCTCCCAACCACCAAATATTAAATTATACGTACACTCCTGGATTTAACATCTAACTGGGTAAAGCCAACAGATAAGCATTGCATTTCAGTTCCATTTTCCACAAACCAAAAATGCAAGTTGATCAGGAAATGGTAATGGTAAAGCCAAAAGATACAAAACTGCAATATTTCAAGATAAATAACATAATTTCAACCTTCTGAAATGCATTATTACAATGACGTCAAGTGTGATCGCGACTCACACAGTTCTATTCTAATAAGTAGTCATGTAAATTATGACTAAAACAAAAGCAGTTCAATTCACTGTAATTTTTTTCAGGATCTTTGAATCCTTATTGCAACTTAAGGGAAAAAAAATGTGGGCTTTAACACGGACTATATTCGGCTAGTGAAACCAAAAATTGAGTAACTGAAACACAAATGACAACGTGCGAGGGTGGCCATTTATAAACGAAAGTAGGGTACGAAGGGTCATCGGCCGTGAAAGGATCAAAGTGAAGAAGAACTCGTTGCAACAAATTCAGAAACTGCCATTACCTTACTTGCTCAAGTCAATTGCAACAACAACTTTTACAATCGTTAACAAGACCGCATGCGACCAATTATGCCAACAGCATTGAGAAGAAGTTAACTGACTTACCAACCAACAATTAGTGCTACACCAATAAAAATAATGACATTTATCACATATAATGCCTAAGACATTATCTTAAAAATATAAATATATATATTTTTGATGAATACATTGGCAGTTTTTTAGAGCAGTGCTAAAGAGTTATCATCTAGGTAGGCCTACCACAACTTGGATAAACTTACAGGAATTAAAAAAAAAGATTACAACTTTTTTTTTGTTGTTTTCTTGGTAAAGTATGTAGGTACTTAGTAATACGTAGTGATAAGATTATTTATGGTCCTAAGTTACAGAAAAAAAAACATTAAATGTACTTAAATAAAATGACTGCGTCCAAATGTACATCAATTACTCTAGTTTTAAAAACCTGAAAATGTACACGGAACGGAGCGACTAAGGGACTACGAGCTGCGAGAGTCCGTCCCCATGTCCCCGCCGAGCACGTCCGTGCTGGACTCGGAGTGGCTACTGTTCTCCGACGAGGCACTGCTGCACCGGCCAGAGTTCTCCGCGGACGCCGACTTCTTCACCTTGGGCTTGTACTCGGTGATGGCGACCGTCACGTTGTTCACCGTTATCTCCAGGGTGCGCGCCGAGCTGCGGTCCACATTCTTCAGCCGCGGGGGGCGGCAGCTGCGCTTCCCCACCCGGCCTCCCGCGTGGTGCTTCTTGTCCGGCTTGTCCTTCCCGGGGCTCTCCTTGGACGAGCCGTCCTTGGGCCCGCCCTCCTTCTTCAGGGCCTTCAGGGTCGTCGGCGCGTACTGGGCCACCTGCGCCACCAGCTGCGGGTTGATCTTGGGCTTCCGCGTCGACGTGCCTTTGCGCACGTCGCACATCAGGCACTTGAACGCCTCGGCGTTGTTCCTGTACGTGCACACGCTGCAGTCCCAGTGGCTCTCGTCCAGCACCTTGGCCGGCCGCTTGGCTTTCTGCTGCGAGCTGTGCTGGTTCGCGCCGGACTGCTTGCTTTCCATGTTCACCGCTTCTGCGAGTGTTCTCTTTTAGGCCTACAGCGCGCAGGTTGACATGCAGGTAACTTCTGCTCAATGCTCGGGCGATAAAAACATTAAAATCAACTGCATCGCTTATCCGCGTACTTTCAGGATAAAAAGGAAAAAAAAATACGTATCGTTACAGGTACATTACTTACATATGGCCGCTCTCGTATTACAGTACGCGAATATCCACAAAACGTCCAATGCAATGTTGCGATTTATCACATTCCTTCACTACCAAGGAACACATAAACAGCCATGTTTAATTACAAAACCAGAGCTCAAAAAGATTTTACAAACACCGATTTTTCATTGGCTGTTTGATTTTTAGCACGCCAGGCTGGGAAACACAAAAATTTGTATTATTTCTGACATTTGATTCCGTTGTCGCACCTGCTGGTTGCTACGATCGCGGTCCTTGACATTTTTTTTTTTAGACGAATGCAGAAAGGTGTGTTTACGTTGTGAGGAGTGTTGTGACATCGTGTTTGTATTACGATATTTATTTAAAATTTATTTACGCGAAACAAATATGTAGATTCATCTATTTTAGAATGTAATAAGGGAGATTACGGTGTAAGGATACAACTACTTTCAGTATTAGGTAATGCCATAGTATGAAATGTCAAACTAAACACAAAGTTTTGATCCTTAATATTCAAATAGATGCCTAGAAAATTGTAATTACATGGCTGTAAAGATGATGAATTAGATTGTTTCTGTAGTAACTTTAAGCTATTATTCACTTAAATAATACTTGATTTGCAGGGTAGCCCGAATGCCTTGTTACTACCCGCCCTTGTGATCATTGTTAAAATAGGTACATATTTAGTCTGCTTTCATATTGAAACAATCCGCTGCAAAGTCTCGGTATTCTGCTGGAAAGCTGGTTGAAAAATTACATCTCTGGCTCATTACATATCAGTGTTGGGTGAGATGTTCCGTGATATATGGAGCGGGAGAGGAAATGTACAGCTACGCCTCTGCGTAGCACAGCTCTCACCTCTTGTGACAACGTCAAATGGGGTATTATTTAGGAATTTGTTTCGAAGAGAAGGCGCTGGACAACCAATCTTGCGTTCACTCAAATTGTTAGACCCAGCTTTAATAAAATCTCGCACTTGACATGGAGATAAATCATTTTGTCACCAAAACGTAGTTATTACTGACCTGCGTCGTGAATTTTTCTGTGTCGGTGTAAATTAAGAATAAATATGATTTTAAGTGAAACATTCATTTTTATTTTGTTTCTTCCTTTCAGTCACTCCTCCTAGAGGCTTGAGTCAGCCATCTGAAAGCATGCCGAGTGTGCGCTGTTCTCCAGGAGGGACGGAGGGAGTGTTTACGTGACATGTTTCTGGTCTATCGTCTGTGATCTGATCTGTTCCAGTTGCGAAAGTCCGGCGAGGGGCTGCTTCCCCCTCTCTTCAGGCGGGAGACGCGTAGGCCCCGCCACCATGGACCAGCAGGCTCTGGTTCAGTCGAAGCTCTCCGCCGGAGAGAACGCAGTGGCCGTATCCTTTTTTTACTTCGAAAACATATTTTGCAATGTCGTTTTCATTGGAACACCATTTGTTTCAAACATTTAATGTTTTTGTGTGTGTTTTATACAACCACATGTCGATAAAACCATTCCCATGTTGGATTTGTTCACACGTCATTGATCATGTCTGGTTGGGTCAATGAACATGCAAGATGAAACCAAAATAAACCCTGAAGAATTGTAACTTGCAAAGAGTTTATTCTGAAAGTCAATAGTTTATTCATTTTATGTGGTAGATGTATAGGTTTCGACAAAGATATTGGACCAAGCCATGTCATACAAAAAATCAGTGATTTAATGAAAAATTAGATAAAATATTTTTATTCATATCGTACAATTTGTTGAAACACCACCATGTCTGTAGTGTAGTGTTGAAGTGCCAGTCTTGAATTAGAATACACGTGTTAGTTTCCCTCCGAAATGCAGACAGGCCTATGTTAAATGAGAAGGCTCACCTTTGCCAAACAAGATGTTTAGTAAAGGTTTCGCCATTTGGAGAGCGTAACGGAGAGACTCAAAAATCATAATGGTTTTGAAAATAAACTGTGTAGGGATCACCTCTGGAGCGACTCTGAGGAATAAACATGCATTACTTGAAGTTTAGTTTTATAATTTACTTTGCATCATGTAAATTAATTTGTTTTTTCTACTACTGTACAAAGACATCATATAAGTATGTAGTACCGTATTTACCCGTGTAGGGGTCGCAGATTTTAGGCCGATTTTTTGAATGTACTGCGATCTGTATGCAAAAATTTCCATTTTGGGTAATAAAAAAAAACTTAACATTGCACTGTTGTGGTTGACTATATGCTTAAGTAACTAGCCTGTGTTGGTTTTACACGTCACGTCTAATAAATCGATGAACGCCGACTGCACACACGAAAAAGTGTCCTGTTTTGCACCTTGTGTCGTTACGCTCATTGTACGCTTGCGCCGCATCTATCACTCTTCCACTCGATTGGAACAACTATCAATTTGACTTTTTCGAGGTACATTAAACTTGAAACACTCCCATTCGTTTCCTAGTTTTCCTATCATCGTCCTATCCTTAACAGAATAACACAGATTGGAAGAAGTTAAATAGCAAACATGTATAAGTTATAGTTAAAATAATCTGTTCGTTAAAGTAATAAACATATTTGATTTAATGAGTGCAAATAAAAGTAAATTTCTCAATTAAATTGTAGATTTCATTTCACTTCTTCTTGTATCTATACAAAATAGTGATAATTCAATAAAAATGATTCAATTTAATTCATAAAAGTATGCAATCATTTCATCAATGTTTTGTTATGACGTCACGTTAAAGTATCGTCCGTAAACCGACTTTACATACAACCAATTTTTTTATAGTACGAAGTTAGAAGTTTTGGAAATTTATGTTCAAGAAAATTAACACCTCTGCAAATTATTAATAAATATGTCATGAGCAAATAAAAATTGTTTAATTGAAATATCTGGGCAGTGAGTGTAAAGCATCATGAAGTGCTCCGTTTAAGCAAGGTCCGCTGCCTGTCGTGTGGCCACCCGGCCTGGACACTAGACAAGAAGGGGGGGGGGGGAATCTAGAAATAAACCAGAGAGAGAGACAGAAACAGGGGAAGGGAGAGTGCATGTGTGTTTGAGTACGTGTGGCCATGCAGTGGTGTTTATGGTTCTGCCACCCCTTCTCGGCATTGCGAACTGGCAACGTACACAATTATCACGTCCATCTCGACAGGTTTTCGTGACCAAACTGTGTCCAAACATTGTTTTTGTTTGAGATTTCCTACGCTTTTCTGCTTCAATATTTCATTCATCACAAAACTGCTGTAAAGGTCGTGCTTGTTTTTTTTTTGAAGAAGCTGACAAAAAATAGACAAGGAAATAGCATTTCATCTATTTCTCTCTTGGGGAAGATGGGAAGGGAAACATGGTATAAAAATTGCATTCTTTTCCTTTGTATTTCTTGTCAGATAGTGCTAGGGCGAAGGTGGAGGGGGAAGTAATGGCCATAAAGAATGAAGAGGGGAAAGCCAAAGAACATCAGTGCCATTTCTGATGCGGCAATACGCTGAGACACAACCATAAAGACTTCACTTGTATTCTACCGGAGGCAGTTGTATGACGCGACTCATATTCGAGGGCGACCCTGACAATGAAAATATTAAATTTTTTTTGCCTAAAATTAAGGGGTGCGACTGATACTAAGGAGCGACCCTTCAGCGGGAAAATACGGTACCTAAATTGATAGTTTTTTTTTTTTTTTTTTTTTTACATTTTAATGTTTTTTTAATGTTGCAGCTCTGCCATATTGACAATTCCCAAAACCTATTAATGTTGTCCATTTATATTCTTGCTGTATGTTACGAAACCATGAAAATGTCATTTCTGGTTAAACATGCATGATATTAATAATTTATAACGACAAAAGATCTTCAGTCATCGCAGCCTGTTGAGTGTGTTGTGTGGTCAGAGCTGTGCTCCGGGAGTCGGCGACAACTGCTGAATGTTTGCGAGTGGCGTGGGGCTGGAAGCGCCTTCTCCTGTGTGGGTGGGGAGGTGCTCCCAGCATCCCCTCTGTTCTCGACTCCCTGCCGCTCCATCCCTCCTCACGTTCCGCGCTCCCATTTGGGCCACGCTCTCCACACATCTAGTTCTTGCCTGGAAAACTCCCTCTCAAGTAGCTTGGCTTCTGGGTTGTAGCCGTGTCCTAGGGCGAATAATTCACCAAAGACACGGCTACAACCCAGAAGCCGAGCTACTTCAGACAATGGCAGTGAAAGCCTGCGAACATTAAAAACTCCCTCTCTATTGCTTATAAGAAAAATATTGTTTTCTTCATCCAGCAAGTTAAAGGACTTTTGTGTGTAAGTCAGCATAGAATTTCAATAACAAAATCTCTTTCAACAGAATCAGTAAGGTCATTATCTGCTATCTACTTTTGGAGTACTAACTATGTTACACTAATAAATTGAAGCAAATGAGACATATGTATTTTTAGCACGTACATTGTCTTGTTTGCACATGCATTTAAGTTAAGCAAAGAACTGAAAAAAATCTACATGTCCATACCTTATTAAAAGTGTTATTTTGAATTGATGACTGCTAAAATCAGTAATTAAAAAAAATATATAAATATAAATATTTTTTAAAAAGAATTGATGCTACCTATAAGTTTTGTTATATTTCACACTTTCTTCTTTATTAAATTTCAGTACAAGTACTTATATGTTTACACAGTATTTCACAGCGAATGTTCGTTTCTCTATAGAGAGCCATTATAATATGACTAAGATTCCGCAGATTGAGCTATGGCTGTTACAGACACTTACAGTTCTTTATTAATTAGTCTTTCTGTTTATATTTGCTACAGCCATGTCTCTTGGCTCACGTCAGTGTTGGCTTCAACTTGTGGAGGACGGACACAGAACGAGATGGTGTAAGCCATTGCTTCAGTACTGCTTTCATATTACGTTTTATATCTGGACACTGTTGAAGTCAACATACGTGAACTGGTGTAATTATTGTACCGCTGTGGTCATCCGCATTAAATAATTCAGTATTTTCTCTCGGTGTGGCGTAGAGACTGTTGATAAATAGAATGTACTGTAAAATACATTAAAACCCTGTTAATAAGTGTACTTAGGTACAGAGAAATTGTATTAAAAAAGTAAAACTTTTATGCATTTATGGCTCCAGTGCAAAATTTTGTAAATATACTATGCAGGAATTTTTCTTAGTGGAATTTTATGTAGAGGGATTTAATGTAGGTTGGGAGCAATTTATTTATGGCCTGTCGTGCAAAAAATTTGGATTGTATAACCATAAAATGGAAATTCTAGCTAAAAAAGGGGGGGAGTGGGTTGTCTGTAAAGTTGTTTTACGGACGATAATTTTACGTGATAACGTCACAAGAAATCATTGATGAAAAATTGCATACTTTTTAATTTTCAAACATCATTTACAGTTTTTGCAAAATTTAATTTCAATAATTTTGTTTGAATATAATCACGTACAATTAGTTGTACGTAAAAATAAACCGAAATCAAATCAATGTCAGTAAATTGTTAATTTGAAATGATGAAATTGGACAAATAAATCAAATTTTTTTTTGAATTTCTGGGTTTTAAAAATCCCGCCTCAACCTGTTTGATATTATAGAAAGATTTTCTCGCACGGTGGTTGGCCGGTTCTTGCACGCTCGGCTCGGGTCGGAACGTGACGATGAGTCGTGGTTTTTCCGTGCGTGCAGCCCAGCGCTCATCGGTCTATGAGACGTTATATCGCGTGAGGAATTGAGAGCGTGGGGTTGAGCCCGTGGCTGTTGGCCGGGGAGCGTTGCGACCTTGACCCGCGGCAGGTGCACGAGGCCAGCCTGATGCAGGGCTGGGTGCGCACCTCGCGCCTGCTGGCCCTCGTGGAGCACGCCGGCCACCACGCCCTCTTCGTGGTCATGAGCTCCCGCGTGCCCCCGCAGCTCTTCTCCGACCTCACCATCGAGCTGGCGCTGCCCGTCGACGCCGACCTGCGCTGCGACATCGGTGAGTCCCGCGGTCCGGCCCGGCGCCTGTCCGCTGTTGGCGCTTTCCTACCAGATCTAGTACTGGTTTCTTTAATGTAATAATATTACAGTAACTCCAATCAGTGGCGTAGCCAGGATTTGTGTATGGGGGGTGTTAAGAAGCATGCACCCCCCCCCCCCCCCCCCTGTAATAAAGCAGGGGGTCCAGGGGTCCTCCCCCGGGAAAATTTGGATTTTAAGGTGTAAAATAGTGATATTTTAGCAGTTTTCGGTACTTAAATTTAAATATTGTAATGGTAAAACTTTTATTAATTTTAATATGAAATTTGTTTGAGTGATGAATAAGAAATTAATTAAAGATTTGGTGCTACGGGGGGGGGGGGGGGAATTTGAACCCCTAAACCCCCCCCCCCCCCCCCCTGGCTACGCCCCTGACTCCAATATGTTTTATTATGAAGGTAATTATTTTTAAAAAACTATGGAATGTATGTGTGTGTGGTGTGATGTGTTTAAGTTAGAGCATTGCAGTGTCATAATAACTTCCTAAATTGTTAAAACCATAACAAATTATAATTTGGTACTTTTTTTTTCAAATCTAGTACTTTTTTCTCGCCTAAGTTGGTACAAAATAATTTTTTTTCTTGTGGACACCCTGCGTCCGAGATCACCTGCGACATTGGTGAGTACCGCGGTCCGAGGTCACCTTCCCGGCTGCCAACTCGCAGTGAAGCATCGTCGCGACCTTAGCTAGCTGGCGTGGTGACCAAACATTGGCACGACGTTCTGGAGGTACCGGGTCCAAATCCTGGAGCAGCCGGTCTTCATTCGGTTCACAGTGATTTCCAGAATCACTACACGCAAATGCTAGGAGGGTTTGCAATAGTAACGGCCAGTTCTCTCGCACGTTTCCTGCATTGTATGTGTGAGGTCTCTAATGACGTCAAACAATGTTAAGCCTAAATAAAAAAAATTAATACAGTGTAACGCAAACCATTCTAATTTCCGTAACAATCCTTATTGCTATTACGAGAACTGGCTATCTAACATGCCCCTTTTTACGGACTTAATGAAGCACGGAGAAATTCTTAACATATTGATGTTTCTTTTTTTTTTTTTTTTGCAAGTTACCGGGCATGTTTTTAAAAAGTGATTGTGCTTAAGTAGCAGAAGTTGTCTTGGAAACCTCCTTACGCGCACTGTGACTTGTTCCAGACACGGACAGTAAGCACCAAGACGGCTCCGACGTCTACGTCAACATCTCGTCGCGCAAGCTGAAACTGTTGTTCGAAATGATACCAGGGCTGAAGACCAGTAACTTTGTGGGGGAGTTGTTCAGGGTTATCGAAGGTACGGCACACCGTCACGCCCAGGTGACCAGAGATCATTATCATCATCAGCTGCTTCCAGCCTGCAAAGTAAAGTGCCTCCGTCGTCCACTGTCACTCCACCGTTCCTCTTTCACTCTGTTCTGTTCTTCTCCTCTCTCCTGCATTTCTTTAATCATCTGCTCTTTCCACCTCCTCCTCGGTCTTCCTTGGTTTAATTTTTTAACTACTAAATCTTATGGTTTTCTTATCATCAAGTTATTTGAGCTAAACTAATTTAGTCATAACATCGATGGTAATTTAACTAGAACCAATTTATTGTGGTTCAATCTGTAATAGTTTAAAATTTATTCACCAGAAATATATAAATCTGTTACAAAATTGTAATATAAACAAGGTTATCATTTGACTACTGAATTTTTATATTACCACTAATGAAAGTAAGTTAACATTGAACTATGTTTATTCTCATTTAAATTATCACGAGGAACAGAAATACGAACTCATGTAATGACAATACAAGACATTTCATAGTTCAGTGACACAGTATAGAATATTTTAATTAACTCTGGAATATATTTAATATATCATTTTATAATATTGGAGAACATAATTATGTTATGTACATTAAGTTCTTAAAATTTTTCAGAAGTTTATAGAAGTTTCCAAAATATTTCCAGAATAAATAGGTACTTTGAAATCTACCTACGCCTGTAGGTTGTGCCGAAAGTTTTTTATTTTTATTTATTTTATTTTATTTTTATTTTATTTTTTTTTAGCTTCATATCATTATAATACTGTGAGGTTTAAATTCTCACAGTAATAACAAACAATTTACACAAGAATACAATATTATCTTAAATCACACCCTAATAGTGTACGCAATAATTGCTAACATGGTGAATACCAGTTTGATTATAATAAATTACATAACTACATACATACTGTCAAAAAAATATAGAATGCTATCGGGAAGTTAAGACTTATTCCTGATATTATATACTATGTGTAGGGCTGTTCATAAATTTGATAAATAAATAAATAAATAAATAAAGTTCGGAAAAATCATTCATTTTAAATAAATTACAGTTTTTTTTTTGTGAGAATTTTGGCCCAGGGCAAATGCCCCTTTACCCGCATGCAAACGCAGCCCTGCGCTCGCCCCTTGTCCGTCGCGGAACGGGTCAGTGCAGTTTGCCTGCCTCGTACTCGCAGTGTTCACGAAGAAGCGCGGGCCGCCCCCCGACTTCCGCTGGCTGCAGAAGTACTGCGGGGGCGTGACGACCAACAGCAGCGAAGCTCCCGACGGGAGCGCGGAGTCGAGCAACGACGCCGGCCACGACCGGGAGGGGACGGAGAACCTGGCCGTCGAAGGAACCGTGAGTACCCGACGCGGGACCGTGCAGGTTCCAGGCACTTTCAGGATCCTCCGTTCGCTGAGACGTCGCACTTGGGTGGCAAGACTGGACCTATCGTACTACCTGTTTTATTACTTCACTTCGTAAAAGCTCTTGATAAAAAAGGACCAGCCTTCAGTCATCAGAAAAAAAACATTTACGCAAGCTTTAAGAAGGTGTGTTTATAGGACAACAAATCAGGGCATTGTTTCAAGATCCAACCTTTGATGCTAAGATTTGCAGTTCTCGAGTTACCAGCTTGGCATTCCTTTGAAACGATAGTTCACACCTTTTTTTTGCGAAACAGAAACGATGATACGTATGTTTCTATAGTGAGTGGTCTGTTGGACAGCTACAAAAACATGGGTTGTAGAGTGTCACTAAAAATTCACCCTATAAACTCACATCGTTAATTTTTTTTTTCCAGAAAATTGTGGGGCTATTAGTGAGGTACACGGCTAACGCTTTCACCAAGACATCCTTACTTGGAGCATCGTTACCAAGGACATTAGGCCCCTCAGTAATGGGCGATTACTGTTGGTTTCTCTTATTTGTTGACCAGTTAATTAATGGTATGGGTTGTTATTAATAGACTGAATGCTGCAAATAGTTTCTCCCGTGTAATAATAGTTTGTGTTTATCGTTGAATTAATTTTTTGTTAGAATGACTACAGCTGTGATAATCTGTCGATTTATACATAAATTAGTCTTAAAAAATATATATTGAAACTTGTTATTATTAAAGATGGCAGGGTAAAGTCTCTATCTGGCAACAGTGTGTGCTATTTGCACTGTACTGCGATTAAAGCGTAAGACAGACTATAGAAGAAAAATTAGAGGATATAAGATTTCATTAGTTAACTATATTACATAATATTATGTATTAAAACTATTAAAAGCTACAATTTATTACCTTTGATTTGTTTATAATTGGTACCCAAGGTGTTTTATTTTTCTCCTTGAAATTGCATGACAGATATGGTTTGATAGGCCTGTGAGATGCTTCGACTACGTGAATAAATTAGCAAAGAAATTTGCTATTAGTTTTATTTGAATCTTCGGTTGTGATGCAGAGCTTTGCATTAGTTCCAGAGCTTTAAAACATTGGATGTCTAAAATTCGCTCATGAAAATACTTATTTGTTTCCGTGTTGTATATGTTTAGCTTCAATAACGTTGGTTACTGTTTGCTTTTATGAATGCTCAATATTAATATTATGCATGGTTTTTTTGTAATTTTTACTGAATGATGTTATAAATAGGGCTCTATGGGTTAATCACTTAATCAGTTTTAACATTACAAATGTTAAACTACTAGGTATTTTGTTTTACTTCAATCCTGTATTTTATAAAATATGTGTAATAAAGTTTCTTGGAGAACAAAATTCGTGATTCGATATGACTTTGTGAATGTTTTAAACCTTGTGATTTCATATTCGCTTTGCATAAAAAAAAAAACAGTATTCACACAGGATCTGTGGTTTGAAAATAAAATGGTTATATGTGACAGTAATATTTTATGTGTGTGTGTAATGTGAACTGAGTGGTTTACAGTTGGAAAAATTATTCTATAAAAATATAGCCATGTATTTTCTGGGAAAATTCTCCTCTTTTCCATTTCCAAAAAAACTATTTAAATAATTTCAGACATGTTGACACACACAACCATTTATTTTATGCTGATTGGTATGTACTGTTTAAACCACAATTATATTTATCCTATCAGTTGGTAGAGGATAGCATGGGCTCTACACAACTCTCATATGTTAAGTGAGTAATTATGTTGTAAAGAAATACCAAATAAAAAATTTTTTTTCTTTGGTTGTGTTTGTATAAAAAGTCGATAAAAAATTAAAAATGTTTATTTTGCGAAAGTGTAACTCACTGAAAAACAACTGCAAACACTTATCGGCACGCTGTGGAACCGGCGGTGACGTGCAGCGTGATGTGTGTGCGTGCAGTTGCTGGACCTGGGCAGCCCGGACATCGCAGTGCCGCGGCAGAGCATCGCGAAGGGCACCACGCCCATCGCCGCGAGGGAGAGCGTCATCCGGTACCAGATGGCGATGAAGGAGCACCACTACACCTACACCCAGGTCTTCAGGTGGGCGCTGTGCCACCACCTGCGGTGCTTGCAACATATACCGTGTTTCGTCGCATGATCGTCGCACGTTTTACACTAATATCAAGTTTGAAAAGTAGGGGTGCAACGTTTATGAGAAGAAAAAAAAAATTTTTTTTGGTTATGTCAGGTAAAGTTATTCATAAACACAAAACCCATTCATGGAAATTACGTTTATTTAAAAAGTAGAGTATACCCACACAAAGTGCTCGGAATCTAATAGCAGGACCAAAAAGACATCATTCAACGTTTACGCGAGAGGTTTTTTTTACCCAAATTTTGACGCCTTAAAATATCGGTGCGGCGATCATGCGTTAAAACAGGGTATTTTTATCATTTTCTTAAAGGAATTTAGTCTATGACATATTTTTTAAATTTATGACTAATTTTACTTACCTAAAGCTACAAAAGATTGCATACCTGTTGATATTTGTTTTATGAGTGTAATTTTTTTTTTGGGCATACTCGTGATAATTTGAATTAGAAAAATGAGTGGTTATATTTTACTAATAACTATGAAAATAATTTCTTTTTTCTAAGATATTAACAGTTATTTTGCAATACGTACATAAATAAAACAGTTTAAAATACTTGATGTGCAAGTAACTGTAATTCTACTGAGATTTAAAAAAAAGTATGTAGATTAAGTTTTTTTTATTAGTATAAAACCTGTAGAAGTATTATTTTTAAAAATTTTCCTTGGTAATTAAAATACCTTTACCCATTTTCTTTAATGTTAAAATCTAGGTTCCCTTATAAATGTTATTGTAACAACACTCTTAGCCAGGGGCGGACCCAGGATTGACTTCCTGGGGTTCTAGTATTATACAAGTTTATTACTTCAGAAGTCGTATTATCCAGTGTATATTTTACCCTTCTTGGGGGGGGGGGATCATGTGCCCACTGCCTCCCCCTCTAAATCTGCCCATGCCCTTAGCTATTTGATAAAACTCATATTTAAACCAGTTGCACAGTAAGGCAGAGTCGTGGTGGTGTCCTCGGTGTGCGTGCAGGATCTTCGTGGGGACGTGGAACGTGAACGGCCAGCCCCCCACGGTGGAGCTCACGGAGTGGCTGGCTCACGACCCGGAGCCGCCCGACATCTACGCCATCGGCTTCCAAGAGCTGGACCTCAGCAAGGAAGCGTTCCTCTTCAACGACACGCCACGGGAAGAGGAGTGGAGGTACGGTGGGCCGCAACCGGGACTGTGTTGCTACCGATCACTGTCGTGCACAGTTCGTCTTTACTCAGGGTGGCGACTGTTCATTAATGGACTATAAAACAGCGAATTGCACAAAACTATTTAATTTGGCGACCGATGTCGCCAGATAGCAAGAGTACCCGATAGCACCACTTACTACCATGCCTTTGTAGAACAACTGACTTCCGGAGGAAGCAGGGCAGCCAACTCACAGCAGCCAAGTAGCAGCGCCACTATCGCCAGCAGCGCGGCGCGCGAGATTCAAAACTCAAGTGTGTTGACCAATGCCAACAATGTTTATAATGTCCAAGGTCTATTTACACGGAAACTATACAATATACATAACATACCGCCCACCTTGAAATCACCGATTTCAACAGTCACAGGGGAGCGGGCATAATTTCACTGCTGGCCGTTTGACAGTGCCTGTGACAGTGCGTACAGTGGCCACTCGTGCCACGCCGTCCGTTCCATGATGAAGATCAACAATGCGCCCCAGCGGCCATTGCAGAGGTGGAAGCCTGTCTTCCTTGACCAGCACCATCTGGTTGGGGGCAAGACCTGACGCCCTTTTCTGCCATTTGCTACGTTGTTGCAGCGTGTGCAGGTAATCCCGATGCCAGCGATGCCAGAAATCTTGATGTAGTCGGGATACAAGCTGCCAGCGATGCAAACAGTTCATTTTTACCTGACGTAAATCTGGTTCGGGTATTGTCACTAACGGTTCCAGCGTCAGGAAATGGCCTGGGGTCAGAGGAGTGAAGTCCTTGGGATCCGCACTGAGGGGACACAACGGCCTTGAGTTCAACACTGCTTCAACCTGAGCCAATACTGTGTTTAACTCCTCGTACGTTAGGATCTGCTCTCCTATCACCCTCCTCAAATGGGACTTGAACGACTTGACACCCGCTTCCCATAAACCCCCAAAGTGAGGAGCAGCTGGCGGGTTGAAATGCCAAGTCACACCAAGATGTGCGAGCGATGAAGCCACTGTTGTTTGATGGGAAGACGACGTGAGGAGTTATTGTAGTTCGGAGAGCTGATTTCGTGCCCCAACAAAGTTGGTGCCACAATCGCTGTAGATGTCCGAGGAACGTCCTCGACGTGCAATGAAACGTTTATAGGCAGCCAAAAACACATCTGTCGATAAGTCCGAGGCTAGCTCGATATGTACTGCCTTTGTTGCGCAACAGACAAACACGCATAGATATGCTTTCAGCACAGCAGCCTTGCGAAGACGGGCCATCTTAATCAAGAATGGACCAGCGTAATCAACCCCCGACCTTGAGAACGGTTTTACCTGCTGAACCCGCATAGCTGGAAGGTTTCCCATCAGCGGAGCAACTGATGATGGAGATGCACGAAAACAACGCACACAACGGTGCACAAGGTTGGTGATGGCACGCTTGTCCCCCATAATCCAGAACTTCTCCCTGAGAATGGCCTGGAGTGCTTGTATTCCCGGATGTTGATTAACTTCATGGTAATGACCTATGATCAGTCTTGTCAGGGGATTCGATTTAGGAAGAAGGGCTGGGTGCTTCTGCTCAAAGGGCAGATCCGAATGAGACAGTCTGCCGCCCACCCTAATCACTCCCTTGGAGTCAATGAACGGTAGCAATCTACGAAGTTGTGGGGAGGTGATTTGATCCTTCTTCAAGGCAATTAAATCACTTCGATAGCACATGGACTGAACATAACGTATCCAGAACTCTAGGGCAGTGTTTAGATCCTTCGATGACAGCTCTTCTATGGCCCGTCCTTCCAGTGGATGACGACAATTGTTGATAAATCTGAACAAGCAGGCAGTAACACGCAACAGCCTTGTCAACCGACTGAAACGTTCCAATAATGTGTCCAAGTCCCCAGGGGAGATAAAAGTTCCCAATGCCACTACCTTCCTTTCAAGCAGGATTACGTCAGAAGCCTTAATGCACGGAATACCTTCAGGCCACTGGTCCTCAGCCTTCTTCAGCCATGAAGGGCCAGACCACCACAGAGGATGAGATACAATTTGTGCTGGCAGAAGCCCACGGGATCCACAGTCTGCCGGGTTATGTTCAGAACGAACATGCTTCCACCATTCTGGACGAGTTAGCTCTTGAATGTGACTAACCCGGTTTGCCACAAAGGTCCTTAACTCATGTGGAGAAGAGTTTATCCAGGCAAGAGTTACCTGTGAATCAGTCCAGGCAGTAACCGAACTGAAGTGCAGTGTCGCTCCATAGGCATCAATGACATGGTGAAGCGGGCGAGCCAACAAAAGGGCCCCACATAGTTCTAAGCGAGGCAGCGACTGAACCTTGAGTGGCGCTACCTTCGACTTGGCAATCAGCAAGTGTACCAGAACTGTACCATCAGGGTTGTCAATGCGCAAGTACACAACTGCTGCGTAACCAATTTCGGAGCTGTCCGAAAATCCATGCAACTGGTAGGAACCTCCTGTCTGTCCTCGAATCAGTCGGGGAATGGTAACTGATGACAGTTGTGACAGCTGAGTGTTGAAGTTCTTCCAGTTGCTTAGGATGTCATCCGGTGGTTCAGTATCCCAGCCCAGGTTCCGTGCCCACAAGACTTGGACCAGGTGCTTTGCAAACATACTCAATGGGGTGAGCCACCCAAGAGGATCAAAAATCCTAGCCAGATTTGACAGGATTGTCCTTTTTGTGGCATTGCCAGAACTAGGCTGTATCTTGTAGGAATATGTGTCCGACACAGGATTCCATTGCAGACCCAAGACCTTAATGACACAATCGTCCGAATCCAATGAAAATGGTTGTGGGATCTCAATATCCTCCACTGGCAACCAATCCAGAAGAGCTTGGTGGTTGCTCATAAATTTGCGCAGCTTGAAGCCTCCTTTTCCTAGGAGTGTTATAAGCTCCCTCTGAATGGCCAAGGCAGAATCAACCGAATTAGATCCAGTGACAACATCGTCAACGTAGACATCTGTAAGTAAGACCTGTGATGCAGTTGGGAAGTGCTCGGTTTCATCCTGTGCCAATTGTTGAAGTGTACGTAATGCGAGAAACGGTGCTGCAGAGACACCATAGGTTACAGTCTTGAGACGATAATCCTTCACAGGTTCAGCATCATTAAACCTCCAAACAATGCGCTGATAATCCTGATGACGAGTGTGTACACCTATCTGTCTGTACATCTGTTTGATGTCACCAGTGAAGACTACTACATGCAGACGAAAACTCAAAAATAGGTCAACTATGTCCCGTTGAAGCCGGGTGCCAGTAAAGAGCGCATCGTTCAGTGAAACACCTGAAGAGCTCTTGGCGGATGCATCAAAAACCACCCTCAGTTTTGTAGTTGAACTTTCAGGTTTAACCACACAGTGATGGGGAATATAATACGACTCTGACGGAATCTGTGACTCTGTTACTTCTTCCATGTGACCACTAGCTACATAATCACTCATAAACTCTGAATACATGGCCTTCAATTTGGGATCAGACTTGAGACAATTTTCAAGACGAAGAAATCTGTTAAGAGCCTGCGGCCTTGACGCACCCAATTTCAGAAGAGGTTGCCGAAAGGGCAGTGATACACTGTAACGCCCATCTCCAGACCTCAGATGAGTTTTACTGAACCATTCCTCACATTTGACATCTTCAGGAGACTTGTGTGTTGTCGCAGGAAACTCCTCTAATTCCCAGAACCTTTTTACTACCTCATCCAAAGGAGGGTGTGAAGTGAGAAGAGAGATACACAAAGATGTTGCAGTCAATGATGGGACTTGTGTGTCCACCTGTCCCATCAGTATCCACCCAAGCACAGAGTCCAGAGCTACGGGTGAACCGTCAATTTTGGCCCCAGTAAGGAGTCTAGGAACTAACTCTGCACCAATTAACAGATCAACAGGACCAGGGGTGTCAAATGCAGGGTCGGCAAGTTTCAAATGTGCCACTGCACCACGGACCCTGGCGCTCAGCTTGGCACTTGGCAAATTGGAGGTGATTCTCGAAATTACAAATACATCTACTGCAAACTGGGGGCTCATGCTACCAACTGGTGCCATAACAATGGAGGCGCATGACTTGGCCACATTCACTGAAGTGTTAGCTAAACCTTGTACTGGTAGATGAGATCTTCTACGAGTAAGCCTCAATCTTTGCAGACAGCTCTCTGTGACGAAGCTAGCTTGGCTGGCAGTATCCAACAGAGCCCTCACGACCATTGGAGTTCCACTTGAATCAAACACGTGTACCTGTGCTGTTGATAATAACACTGTTCTTGCTTCACTTGGTAGAGCGGCAGCAACTGCAACAGTTGCAGGGTTTGGTTCAATGAGTGTGGTTGAAGCATCCTTGCCCGGACCAGGGTTGATGGCTGTCTGTTGCTCGAAGTGCAACAGAGAATGATGCCTGGATCCACAATAACGACACGATGATGATGAACAATCCTTGGATGCGTGAGATGGTGACAAGCAATTCAGGCATAATTTGTGCTCCTTAGCTATCTTATATCTGTCCTTGGGACTACTCTTGATGAATTTAGGGCACTTAAAAACAACATGGGTACTGTTACAAACGCAACATGATTGTGGAGAGCTGACCAAACTTTTCACAGATTGACGAGCCTGTCTCCAGCTTGGCATTTGGTTCCTTGACTGTGTAGGTCCTGCACCTGGAACATGTGACCGAGAAGCTGTCACAGTTTCCTGGGCCCGACAATGGGTTTCGATAAAGGACAAAAGGTTTTTTACAGTTGGAAGGGCATCGGTTTGAGTAAGCTCCCACTGTGTTTGAAGGACAGAGTCTAACCGCTTGCACAAAATAGGGAGAAAAATCAAGTCCCATTGGTCTACAGAGACATCCAGTGCCCTAAGGGCCAAGAGGTTCTCGTTTACAATGGTTAACAAATTGCGCAGAGCCTTGGGTGAGTCAGACGCAGCCATTGGGGCCTTCAAGAGGGCCTCTACATGGACTGAGACAATTAGCCTCTTATTCTCGTAGCGGCCAACAAGAAGCTTCCACACGACCTCGTAATTCGCTTCAGAGATCGGCAGAGATTGCACCATTCCAAGTGGTTCCCCATTAAGGGCGGTCTTGAGGTAGGCCAGTTTTTCCACTGATGATATATCAGCATTGTTGGCTACCAGGGTGATAAATAAATTAGAGAAATTAGCCCACTGCTGAGGGCTCCCATCAAACTTGGGAAGAAAGATTTTTGGAAGAGCCACACGAGATTTGCTCACCTGAGTAGTGGGTGTGCCTGGTGATACTACCTTGACCTCCTCAATGGCTTCCAATGTTGACATCACTTCGAAATATTTTTCTTCAAAGTCAGCCAAGCGTGCGGTGTGCGCCTCAGCATCGAATCCATCTTCGGTCGTTGCGGTTGTTTCAACGATGACGAAGTCCGTTTCGAACCTTTCTCGGACGCAGTGAAGGTCGCGCGCTGTGGCGCGAAACAAATTTATTTTTAAGCTATCACTGGGAACCATCTGCGCGAGATCAAAGGCTCGCTTAATACGACCTTCAGCAAGACGGATGCGCACCAGCGCCGACTGCCCTTCAGCCATGGTGATTGACTACCGAAGGGTTCAACGATCGTTTTCAAATGAAACGGAAGACATAACCTCAACCTAGAGGTTAGAGTCGTCGAACGAACTAGTTAACACGTTTCAACCACAGCCGAGACACTGATCGCTGCTCCCGCCAACCAAATAACGAGCACTTCAGAGTCACAAACTGTTAGTCAATGTGCGAGAATTCACTTCACACGAGGCTAACAACGCCGCGATAGCACGAACGAAAAATTACACAAAAAACGAAAAAAACGAACGAAAATACCGGAACTAGATCCGGCCCGGAGGACCAAAAATGTTCATTAATGGACTATAAAACAGCGAATTGCACAAAACTATTTAATTTGGCGACCGATGTCGCCAGATAGCAAGAGTACCCGATAGCACCACTTACCACCATGCCTTTGTAGAACAACTGACTTCCGGAGGAAGCAGGGCAGCCAACTCACAGCAGCCAAGTAGCAGCGCCACTATCGCCAGCAGCGCGGCACGCGAGATTCAAAACTCAAGTGTGTTGACCAATGCCAACAATGTTTATAATGTCCAAGGTCTATTTACACGGAAACTATACAATATACATAACAGCGACCAACCGGGAAAACCGGGAAAAGTCAGGGAATTTTGCCAGCAGGGAAAAGTCATGGAAAAGTCAGGAAATTTTTCAAATAGTCAGGGAAAAAATTAAATCTTGTCTAAAGTTCCTGCTGCAGCATTTTACAGCTTAATATTATTCATAGTCTTTGTTAATTGTATGTATCGAATTATTAACTGAAATTCTGAATACTATAATTTATACGAAGTTTGACATTTTAATGAAGCCATTTTTGATGACGCGGGTCCATGAAAAACACTTTGCTGTGTTTGCGTTGCTGATAACAACTGGCTGGCGCGCGCGCGCAAGCATTGTATTGCCACCATAGTAATGGTACGTGTACCAAATTATTTTATGCTTACTAGTTTTATAACTCATAGTACACCGATATGACAGAGATAGTTTTATTTTTGTTTCTCGTATTATTGGCAACTGTGGTACAAGTACACGAACGTTTTGGGATGAAAACGTGTGTGTTTTTTTTGTTCCCAGTCGTGTAGTGCTTCTCTACGTTTTATTTTTCAGATGTACTATTTATTTTATTTTGCTGTCCTCTTTGTGTAAACGTTTTGATTAGTGGTGTGTACAGGTTTTCAGTATTATTTAGTAAACTAGTCGGGCTTTGTTCTGAAGATAAAAATGAGAGAATATAAGTAGAAGACAAAGATGAAGAAAAAAAAACATGTGCGCGGGATCAGATATGAACGTGTGGGCTTGGGAAGAATATTGCCGTTGCTGAAAGCTAAGAGTAAAGGTGAATAATGAGTTAAAGTGTTTATTTGGTTATATTAAAATTTTTAGCCCTTTACTTTTATGGAGTAAACCATTTTTTAAATTAATTCCAATACAGGATAAGAAAAGTGAAAGGTAAATATTAAGAGTAGCTAATCATTAGACTTGCGCATAATAGTTCGCGACCGGGAGCGCTCCTTTAATGCTGGAATCACAATTTCCTGACGGCCCCGACACGACAGGCCCGACAAGTTCAATAGCCAATGAAATACAAGCTCGCCGTGACATCAGCCCGACAAAATACGCACCCCGACGGCCCGCAAGGAATAGATTCTATTTCTAATTTCGTCGTGTCGGGCTGCCCGACAGAAAAGAAGACGGCAACGGAAAGGAAACAGTACAGAACTAAATTTCAAAAATATTTACCTACTTGGTAAATCTTTTTGCTGAAAAGTGAAATTTCGTTTTACGTGTGGGTGAATTGAAAAATTTGTAGCTTGCCTTAAGGCCTTTTCACAATACCGCGATGCGACACGATCTGGCGACGCGATGTAGCGAAGGCAGCGACGTAAATATATGTCGCCAGCTAGTGCACTTCATAATAGCGCGACACGATCGCCATGCAGCTGGCGAAAAAAACCGAACCAGCCTGCACTCTGCTGGGGATATTTTACAACATGGTTGAAAACAAAAGTTTTTGGCGGTAATATTCAGATTGTTGTTATTATATTTGTACACTGACTGACTGGTAGAAGCATTTAATTATGGATAGGAATCGCGAAGCCCATAATATATTTCTAACCAAGCATTATTTTTCTCCGTCTGATAACAATATTTGTTACTATAAACATCGTACAAACACGGCTTTTTCTGAACTTCATCAATCAGACGCTCTTCAAAACTCATTTAAATTGAACAAAATCCACGTGTTGTTTAGTAACATTACTTAGATGCATCAATACATCATTTCTTAACTCTTGTTTTCAGTTCTTCTTCTTCTTTACCACAATCTTGTTTCTGATTGGCTGTTATTTCTGACGTCATTAGCGACATCGCCGAAGCGACGAAACAGCCTCGTCGCCAATTGAGCTGTCGCCCATCGCGGGCGATGTAGTTGTGATTGGCTGGTTTGGTATGACGTCACGTCACATCGCGTCGCAGTATTGTGAAAAGAGCTTTAGTCTGTTTGTATAAACATAAACAGTTATAATCGTGTTTATGGTTAAAGACGTTAGTTTATAATCCATCTTTTAACATTTCGTTTCTTTTTAATTCTTCGCACAGCTAACATCAGGAGTATTTTTCTTCCCCTCACTGACATATCTTTATCTTGTTTCCTTGTAACTATAATAAACTACTCTTTGTTTTACGAATCAACTTAACCTTACTTCGTATCGCAAACGACTAAATGTTTTTTTGCACTTCAACTGTCAATAATAAATAAAAGAGCCTACTTTGTTTTTAGCGCATTCTATAATGCATTTTAATTGAAGTATTTAGCTTGGCACGATTTGCCGAAGGCCAAATTGAAAATCGTCGGGTTATTTTTGTCGTATTGTGACCCTACGCTTTTAAATCTGTCGTGCTGAGATGCTGCACGACAGTTTGTCGGGCCTGTCGTGTCGGACCCGTCGGGGCATTGTAATTCCAGCTTTAGTTCGCAGCTCCTTGGCGAACTAGGTCGCTCTTTTAGTTCGTCCGCTCCCATCTCGAATTCAAAGAAGACAGGTCACAGATAGTTCGTTCGCTTTGCTACCGCTACTGCAGGCATCTTCTTTGTATGTTATAGTAGTTATTTTTTATAATGATCAGTGTTGTGAACGCTTAGATTATTATCCTTTTTTGGGTTATTATACATCAAATGAGTAAATAAAACAATAATTTTTACATAATTGGGTAAAATGGCGTATATAACAGTTCTGTTTTTAATCTTAACATACACTATAATCGAAATTTTTTTTAAGTGTTAAAAATATTCAACAAAAATGTGTTATTATTTACAGGCAACAAAATTGCGTACATTATTAAGAAAAAAGACCCATTACTCTTCTAATTTGTTACCTTACAATTAGACATAGAAAAACTAATCAAAACTCTTAAGTAAGATTGTTTGCTAATATTGCTTAAGAATGTGTATGTTCATTAGGACCTATATATAATTCACTAAATATTAGGAATTTCATCATCACTTAACATACACTATAATCGAAAAATTTTAATTTCTTAAAGCTATTATAGTCTGATTATGGTTTGACATATATTTGTGTATGTTATCTGATAAGTTAATTAAAATGCAAAAATAAGAAGGTTTTACGCTTAAAAAAAATTTGATGAAATTGTTAGGCATGGTCAGGGAATAAAAATAATTGTCCTGGAAAAGTCAGGGAATTTATTCTTTACAGTTTGGTAGCCACCCTGTTACTGCTTACGAATGTTGCCTTGTTTGGTAGCAAATCCAATCGTTTGTCACTTAGAATTTACCAGAATTCTTTTGATTCCTCCCTGGAATGGTGTGAAATTTGTGTCCTAGAAAAAACAATTTTAAAAAAAATATATTAGTCAAAGGGAATGAATCACTGTGGAATGACTAGATGATTGAGTGGATTAGAAATGTGTTTTACAGTACACTTGCCTTTTGAAGTAATAATGTCGATGAATTAGGGCATGGTTTGAAGCAGTGCGATCGTGGATTCAAAGTAGTGCTCTTTATCGTCTGCGTGAGTTGGCAAACGGCACTTCAGTTGCATTAAATACAATGCAGTAAATCAAAATATGAGAATCCAAAAAACAATAGCTTACCATTTTCTTTAATAGCTATTCATTTTCTTAATTGCCTATTATAACTTGAGCCTAATTAAAATGGTATAGTGATTTATATTACGTAGAAATATTTTTGATGCCTGTGTTAATGTTATGCCTCACCTGCAAGTCAGCAGCAGCTCTGGTGAGAGAGACCAAAAGCTTTCAGAGCAAGTTTACCTCATGTCTACCAGGATGCGCTAGTGGCAATTCATGTGGTTGGCAGTTTATGTGTTGTAGTTGGCAGACTTGCATTTAGCAAAAAACGTTATTGTGAATTACGTTAGCAGATTGACATTGTGCGAGGGGCTATGCCCCAAAAAACACCCGATGCAACTTTCCTCTTTCCTTTCCCCTGCACCTTTCCCAGTTTCGTCTGTTGTCCGTAGCGTGTGCTACAAGTGGCGTGCAGCCAATTTTTGAATAGCGCATCAACCCTTTGAATATAGTGGGTGGCTTCAGTGACACATGCCATTAAATCTGTAAATAATAACAATCAATTTTTTTTCTTTTTCAATCCCTAAGGCTATGTTTCTTTCAGTGGATGTTCACATGATTAATATGCAAAGTGGACTAGGACATTTTTAGAACCTACCCCTGGTTGGGAATATTTTTTAACTACCCATATTTTATCATTAATATTAAGTGTTTGTGTGCTTCCACTAACTTGGTTATTTTTTTGCTGGCATAATAACTATGTCTTATATTAGTTAAATAAGTCCTTTTTTTAACTGTCATTGGCGTGGACGTGAAGAAACTGACCAGGCACCACTTTGTGCTTGTTCCGCCCCAGTCGGGCTCTACCGACCCCCGAGGCAAGACTCGCTCATCACACCGGAGGACGTCATTTTTTGCCATTGCTAATTATTACTTCTGTTCCTTTAAATATCACCGGACAAAACTGTTGCTGAATATCCTCGGTGCCTGTCTCGGGTGGCAGACTGCTTCTGTATTTAATTCTTCTCCAGTTCTAGGACTTGGAACTAACGCAACCTTTTTTCCGTTCAGCCAAGAGGGTATTGGTGGCATGGGGCAGGGTTCGGCAGACCGCGGCTCGCAAGCCGCATGCGGCTCTTTTCGTGGAATTTTACGGCTCTGCAACTCACCGCTATGCCACAACACCAAAAAAAAAAAAAAAGGTTGAACAAAATGAAACGGCACAATCACAACACATGTCTTCAACCTGCGTGTTCGCACCCTACCATCGCATTGCCGCGTTTCCCCGCCACCACGCTCGCCCAGTTGCTTTTCTTATTACAACACTCAAGTGATTTAAATAATTGAGGTTTTCTTGTCTTATCAGTAGAGCTCTACTATACCATATTTTTTTTTTACATTTACGTGTTTTTTTTTCTTCTTTCCAATTAGTCTTTATTTTGAAGACTTACGTAGAATTTATCAATACAATATTTTGATTTTATCTTGTTTTGTTTTTCGTCTTAAAGCATCATGTAGATGGAGAAAATTCATGTTGCAGCTCTCTAATAAATTTGGAGAATCTGTTTACTTCATGTTTGGCTCATCTCACTCGAAAGTCTGTCAATCTCTCTGTACGATCATGTGGCAGACTTTGTGGATATTTTGAACGTTCGATTTGATATTTGCTTTGCAATAAAAAAAAAAACTAGTATTGGCACAGGCACGGTCACCGGTGGCGAGAGTGTTTGTTGTGACGAGACGTGTGCCGCACCCAGGAAGGCGGTGATGACCGGCTTGCACCCGAAGGCGCGCTACCACAAGGTGGCACTGGTGCGGCTGGTCGGCATGATGCTGCTGGTGTTCGTGCAGGAGCAGCACGTCGCGTACGTGCGCGCCGTCGCCACGGAGACCGTCGGCACCGGCATCATGGGCAAGATGGTGAGACGCCCGCGCCGCCCGTGTACCGCGTGGTCATGCCTGTCCTCTCTAGTTATACATGCATTTGTGAATTAATGAGGGGGAACAATCTCCTAGTTATACATGCATTTGAAATTTAATGGGGGGGGAACAATCTCCTAGTTATACATGCTATTGTGAATTAATAGGGGGGGAACAATCTCCTAGTTATACATGCATTTGTGATTTAATGGGGGGGAACAATCTCCTAGTTATACATGCTATTGTGAATTAATAGGGGGGGAACAATCTCCTAGTTATACATGCATTTGTGATTTAATGGGGGGGAACAATCTCCTAGTTATACATGCATTTGTGAATTAATAGGAGGGAACAATCTCCTAGTTATACATGCATTTGTGAATTAATAGGGGGGGGGGGAACAATCTCCTAGTTATACATGCATTTGTGAATTAATAGGAGGGAACAATCTCCTAGTTATACATGCATTTGTGAATTAATAGGGGGGGGGACAATCTCCAAGTTATACATGCTTTTGTGAATTAATAGGAGGGAACAATCTCCTAGTTATACATGCATTTGTGAATTAATGGGAGGGAACAATCTCCTAGTTATACATGCATTTGTGAATTAATACGAGGGAACAATCACCTAGTTATACATGCATTTGTGAATTAATAGGGGGAACAATCTCCTAGTTATACATGCATTTGTGAATTAATAGGGGGGGAACAATCTCCTAGTTATATATGCATTTGTGAATTAATAGGAGGGAACAATCTCCTAGTTATACATGCATTTGTGAATTAATAGGAGGGAACAATCTCCTAGTTATACATGCATTTGTGAATTAATAGGGGGGAACAATCTCCTAGTTATATATGCATTTGTGAATTAATAGGAGGGAACAATCTCCTAGTTATACATGCTTTTGTGATTTAATGGGGGGGAACAATCTCCTAGTTATACATGCATTTGTGAATTAATAGGAGGGAACAATCTCCTAGTTATACATGCATTTGTGAATTAATAGGGGGGGTGGGAATAATCTCCTAGTTATACATGCATTTGTGAAATAATAGGAGGGAACAATCTCCTAGTTATACATGCATTTGTGAATTAATACGAGGGGACAAACTCCTAGTTATACATGCATTTGTGAATTAATAGGGGGGAACAATCTCCTAGTTATACATGCATTTGTGAATTAATAGGGGGGGAACAATCTCCTAGTTATATATGCATTTGTGAATTAATAGGAGGGAACAATCTCCTAGTTATACATGCATTTGTAAATTAATAGGAGGGAACAATCTCCTACTTATACATGCATTTGTGAATTAATAGGGGGGAACAATCTCCTAGTTATATATGCTTTTGTGAATTAATAGGAGGGAACAATCTCCTAGTTATACATGCATTTGTGATTTAATGGGGGGGAACAATCTCCTAGTTATACATGCATTTGTGAATTAATAGGAGGGAACAATCTCCTAGTTATACATGCATTTGTGATTTAATGGGGGGAACAATCTCCTAGTTATACATGCATTTGTGAATTAATAGGAGGGAACAATCTCCTAGTTATACATGCATTTGTGAATTAATAGGGGGGGGGAAACAATCTCCTAGTTATACATGCATTTGTGAATTAATAGGAGGGAACAATCTCCTAGTTATACATGCATTTGTGAATTAATAGGGGGGGAACAATCTCCTAGTTATATATGCATTTGTGAAATAATAGGAGGGAACAATCTCCTAGTTATACATGCATTTGTGAATTAATAGGGGGGAACAATCTCCTAGTTATACATGCATTTGTGAATTAATAGGGGGGGAACAATCTCCTAGTTATATATGCATTTGTGAATTTATAGGAGGGAACAATCTCCTAGTTATACATGAATTTGTGATTTTTAGAGGGGGAACAATCTCCTACTTATACATGCATTTGTGAATTAATACGAGGGAACAATCTCCTAGTTATACATGCATTTGTGATTTTTATAGGGGGAACAATCTCCTAGTTATACATGCATTTGTGATTTAATAGGAGGGAACAATCTCCTAGTTATACATGCATTTGTGATTTTTATAGGGGGAACAATCTCCTAGTTATACATGCATTTGTGAATTTAATAGGGGGGAACAATCTCCTAGTTATACATGCATTTGTGAATTAATAGGGGGGGAACAATCTCCTAGTTATACATGCATTTGTGATTTTTATAGGGGGAACAATCTCCTAGTTATACATGCATTTGTGAATTTAATAGGGGGGAACAATCTCCTAGTTATACATGCATTTGTGAATTAATACGAGGGAACAATCTTCTAGTTATACATGCATTTGTGATTTTTATAGGGGGAACAATCTCCTAGTTATACATGCATTTGTGAATTTAATAGGGGGTAACAATCTCCTAGTTATACATGCATTTGTGAATTAATAGGGGGGGAACAATCTCCTAGGTATACATGCATTTGTTATTAATAGGAGGGAACAATCTCCTAGTTATACATGCATTTGTGAATTAATACGAGGGAACAATCTCCTAGTTATACATACATTTGTGAATTAATACGTGGGAACAATCTCCTAGTTATACATGCATTTGTGAATTTAATAGGGGGGAACAATCTCCTAGTTATACATGCATTTGTGAATTAATACGAGGGAACAATCTCCTAGTTATACATGCATTTGTGATTTTTATAGGGGGAACAATCTCCTAGTTATACATGCATTTGTGATTTAATAGGGGGGAACAATCTCCTAGTTATACATGCATTTGTGAATTAATAGGGGGGGAACAATCTCCTAGTTATACATGCATTTATGATTTTTAGAGGGGGAACAATCTCCTACTTATACATGCATTTGTGAATTAATACGAGGGAACAATCTCCTAGTTATACATGCATTTGTGATTTTTATAGGGGGAACAATCTCCTAGTTATACATGCATTTGTGATTTAATAGGAGGGAACAATCTCCTAGTTATACATGCATTTGTGATTTAATAGGGGGGAACAATCTCCTAGTTATACATGCATTTGTGAATTTAATAGGAGGGAACAATCTCCTAGTTATACATGCATTTGTGAATTAATAGGGGGGAACAATCTCCTAGTTATACATGCATTTGTGAATTTAATAGGAGGGAACAATCTCCTAGTTATACATGCATTTGTGAATTAATAGGGGGGAACAATCTCCTAGTTATACATGCATTTGTGAATTAATACGAGGGAACAATCTCCTAGTTATACATGCATTTGTGATTTTTATAGGGGGAACAATCTCCTAGTTATACATGCATTTGTGATTTAATAGGGGGGAACAATCTCCTAGTTATACATGCATTTGTGAATTTAATAGGAGGGAACAATCTCCTAGTTATACATGCATTTGTGATTTTTATAGGGGGAACAATCTCCTAGTTATACATGCATTTGTGATTTAATAGGAGGGAACAATCTCCTAGTTATACATGCATTTGTGATTTAATAGGAGGGAACAATCTCCTAGTTATACATGCATTTGTGTATTAATAGGTGGGAACAATCTCCTAGTTATATATGCATTTGTGATTTTTATAGGGGGAACAATCTCCTAGTTATACATGCATTTGTGAATTTAATAGGGGGGAACAATCTCCTAGTTATACATGCATTTGTGAATTTAATAGGAGGGAACAATCTCCTAGTTATACATGCATTTGTGAATTAATAGGAGGGAACGATCTCCTAGTTATACATGCAATAGTGAATTAATAGGAGGGAACAATCTCCTTGTTATACATGCATTTGTGAATTAATTGGGGGGAACAATCTCCTAGTTATACATGCATTTGTGAATTAATAGGGGGGGGGAACAATCTCCTAGTTATACATGCATTTGTGAATTAATAGGAGGGAACAATCTCCTAGTTATACATGCATTTGTGATTTAATAGGGGGGGGGGGTGAACAATCTCCTAGTTATACATGCATTTGTGAATTAATAGGAGGGAACAATCTCCTAGTTATACATGCATTTGTGAATTAATAGGGGGGGGGGGAACAATCTCCTAGTTATATATGCATTTGTGAATTAATAGGAGGGAACAATCTCCTAGTTATACATGCATTTGTGAATTAATAGGAGGGAACAATCTCCTAGTTATACATGCATTTGTGAATTAATAGGGGGGAACAATCTCCTAGTTATACATGCATTTGTGAATTAATACGAGGGAACAATCTCCTAGTTATACATGCATTTGTGATTTTTATAGGGGGAACAATCTCCTAGTTATACATGCATTTGTGATTTAATAGGGGGGAACAATCTCCTAGTTATACATGCATTTGTGAATTTAATAGGAGGGAACAATCTCCTAGTTATACATGCATTTGTGAATTAATAGGGGGGAACAATCTCCTTGTTGTACATGCATTTGTGATTTTTATAGGGGGAACAATCTCCTAGTTATACATGCATTTGTGAATTAATACGAGGGAACAATCTCCTAGTTATACATGCATTTGTGATTTTTATAGGGGGAACAATCTCCTAGTTATACATGCTTTTGTGATTTAATAGGAGGGAACAATCTCCTAGTTATACATGCATTTGTGATTTAATAGGGGGGAACAATCTCCTAGTTATACATGCATTTGTGAATTTAATAGGAGGGAACAATCTCCTAGTTATACATGCATTTGTGAATTAATAGTGGGGGAACAATCTCCTAGTTATACATGCATTTGTGATTTTTATAGGGGGAACAATCTCCTAGTTATACATGCATTTGTGAATTTAATAGGGGGGAACAATCTCCTAGTTATACATGCATTTGTGAATTAATAGGAGGGAACAATCTCCTAGTTATACATGCATTTGTGATTTTTATAGGGGGAACAATCTCCTAGTTATACATGCATTTGTGAATTTAATAGGGGGAACAATCTCCTAGTTATACATGCATTTGTGAATTTAATAGTTATACATGCATTTGTGAATTTAATAGGAGGGAACAATCTCCTAGTTATACATGCATTTGTGAATTAATAGGAGGGAACAATCTCCTAGTTATACATGCATTTGTGAATTAATAGGAGGGAACAATCTCCTTGTTATACATGCATTTGTGAATTAATTGGGGGGAACAATCTCCTAGTTATACATGCATTTGTGAATTAATAGGGGGGGGGGGGAACAATCTCTTAGTTATACATGCATTTGTGATTTTTTTATGGGGAACAATCTCCTAGTTATACATGCATTTGTAAATTATGTAATAGGGGGGAACAATCACTCAGGAACTTCTTTGCAAATTAAAGGGTTTTCTTTATTATAAAAAAAAAGATTAAACAAGTTTTATAATTTAATACTTTTAAAAATTTGAACTACATGTGTGTGTGAGCGTACGTGTAATACTTTTTAAAGAGGCCAAATAATGTAATACTAGTTGGTATTCATCAAGCACGCCACTAGGGCAAGTGAAGCACGCAATGTCGCAACTACACAACTATGTACTTGAATTCAGATAAAGCCTAATTCTATACAGCTGGACATTTATACACTTCATTTAGAAATCAGTTCCGTCACCTCAGTTAAATGTGCAGTATTATCCTGATGTGGTGACATTGATTTTAATTTTTAATTCACCTTTTTTCCATTTCCATTCCTTTTACTTGTAAATCAGTCAAATACTTAGATAAAAGTAATACGTTAATGAGCCAGTAAATAAACTGTACGAGATAAGTAGAAAGCTGCATGCTATTTTGAAAATGTGCATTCACTGCTGATGCATAAAAATTCTCCTATTTGTGCACCTGTAATTGTGGTGCCTGCTAAGTTACGTATAAAGTTGCAGCTTACATAGTTTTAGTTTGTTAATGTACTGCTAATTTCAAAAGTTGAGTCATGCGATGGTCAGGTTTTGAATTTTGCATTGGAAATTCTAGTGTGCAGTACAATTCTACTTTGGTGTGAGTGTTATGTTTTGATGTGCGATGGTTCACGCGAGTGAGTGGATCGTGTGTGATGGCAGGGAAACAAAGGGGGAGTCGGGGTGCGTTTCGAGCTGCACAACACGTCCTTCTGTTTCGTCAACTCCCACCTGGCGGCGCACGTCGAGGAGTTCGAACGGCGCAACCAGGACTACCACGACATCTGCTCTCGCCTGAGCTTCACGCGCTTCCTGCCGCCGAAAGGCATCAAGGACCACGAGTGGGTTCCAGCTCAGTACGCAGGGTGTATCTGTAGGAATCAAACACCGATCATTGTATCCTTGTTAACGTGGTTTTCAATAGTTTTAAAAATCAAGTTTTTTTTTTTTTTTTCACTATCTTCATATCTAATTATAATTTTGACTTTAATTTGCATTTCGTTATTCATGTTTTTACCTTATGACATCTGAACTAGGAGTTTGCAAGCATTTATCATCATATAAATTGTTACTTGAAGTCAAGCCCTACAGTGAGTGGGGGAAATGGAGGTATCCCAAGAAAATGCTCTTGCGACATTCACCCCCAACTCCCATTTGTAAGAACGGCAGTGGTGTTTTAATATGTCTGATTGCTTGTCTAGCACCAAAGTGGGCTCGAAACCACTTCGTTTGTGACGGATGTGGCAGATTTTGGTTCTCCTGTTTTCTCTCCCATTCAGTCATTCCTTCGATGCTTCATCTTTAACTCCCACATCTCATAATCTCTAACTAACCCAATGTCAGCGGGACATTACGTCCTGACTCATTCATCCCACGTGTTGATAATGGGGCCCTGCTGCGTTTGGAACCTTACTGGGCTCGAAGACGGCGGGCTGGCGAAGCAACGTGGTCACGTCGGTTGCAGCCAGGTGTACTGGCTGGGCGACCTGAACTACCGCATCACGGACCGCGACGCGCGCGAGGTGAAGGACTACATCGACGAGGGCAACTACGAGGCGGTGCTGCAGTACGACCAGCTGAACCAGCAGCGGAGGCTGCGCGCCGTGTTCGTCGGCTACCGAGAGGGCGTCATCAACTTCCGGCCCACCTACAAGTACGACAGCGGCTCGGATAACTGGGACTCCAGGTGTGACCCCTCTTGTTGATCATTCACGTTCAACATTCATTATTCTTGGCAAACGTTCTGAGTCCTAGTATAGGTGCACAATACATGCGAACTCAGTAACTCGAGTATCCTTGTTTGGCACGATAATTACATGTTGTCAGTTCGTAGGGACTTGTCATAAAAATTTTTGTTGCTTTGAGCTAATGTGAGCACATAGTGTGTTGATACAAAGATACAAAAGAACAAAATGTATTTCTCTCTTTCTCTCATTTATGGGAACATAGTTCCACGTTTTATCAGTTACAATAATTATTTTTTAAAAATTTTCTTGTAAATAAAGGAATATTTTAATTATTACTACGTATTGACAAATTGTGGGGGGGAAATTGTAACTTACAATGATAGAGACCACAAAATTTACTGATATTTTGGTAGCTTTCTTAATACAATAGAATTTAATGTTAATTTTTTTTTTTTTTCTGTTAAACATAAAATGCAAACAATATACATGTAGTATGTGTGTTCTGTTTTTCCAAGTGAAAAGAACCGCGCCCCCGCATGGTGCGACAGAATACTGTGGAAAGGAGAAGGCATTCAGCAGGTGGCGTACCGCAGCCATCCCGAGCTGAAGATCAGCGACCACAAAGCCGTCAGCGCTGTCTTTGACTCGCAGGTCAGTTCACGCTGTTGCCATCTCGATGTGCCTGTTGCCGTATTCACCTGCGTACAGGTTGCACATTTTAATGCCGATTTTTAGTTTTAAAAATATAGTGTGATCTTTATGCGAGTTTTTATTTGGGTTAATTGATAATAATATTGCACTGTGTGGTTCAACATGGGTGCAAATAACTTTGTTGGTTTTTAGTAAATATAACCTTATGAGTAAGTGTAATTAGTTTAATCAAAATATCTTTGCAGTAGTGTGAAGCTCTGTGAGCAGCACACATCTGCCGTGTCCACCTTTCGGTGCCGGCAAGTGATTTGTCTGCCGTGCTGTGCTGTGCTGGCGAGGCAAGGATGGAAAAATCTAAAAAATAAACCAGCCAGACGGAGACAGAGGTAGCAGTCTTCTCCTTTGTACTTTTGTTACGTAAGAGGGGTCTGGGGTGGTTTTAAATTCGGATTTGGCGGGGGGAGGGGGGAGAGAAATGGGCCACCTCTCACCCTTTCATACTAAAACAAACAAAGGACAGATGGTCAACACCAGTGCTGTATTTTCTGCACACAAATAAGCTGAGACACGTAACACAAAGACTTCACCTGTATCCATGGAACTTTAGTGGACAGGTAAATGGTGTGATCCTTACTGGAGGCTAGAGGGTCACCCTTAGGTTGAAAATGTTATATTTTTTCCCCAAATTACGATTCTGTTAGTTACTACTTTGCCATCTACGTGCTAACTTCTCTCCACCTTTGCCTCAAGGGAAGATTGTCATGTTCAGAAGTGTGTTCTGGAATAATTCAGTATAATAGTAGGGAGTTAGTCACATTTTACTTGCTGTTCTGTACCTTCACAAAAGATTATCCCTAGCGAATCTGTCATCTGGGTATGAAAATATGTGGGAAAATAAACCCCAGTGGACCAGCACACTACCCGGGTTTATGCCGCATGCCTGGGGCATAAATACTAAATATAATGCCTAAAAACAACTGAAAAGCGAAGGTTGATATTTAACTGCGGCACGGCCCCCTGGTACCCAGATGTGAAGTGGCCCGCCCTTAAGCACTCATGATATAACACACAATGAACCACATAAATAATCTAATATATATTTGAAAAGACACTATATTTAGAAAATAGACTATTAAAAACCACACTTACATATACAGTAACCCAACCAACATAATGAACGCCAGTGAAAGTACAGTCACAAGGTTTTTTAAAAATAAAATAATTGAATATCAAAATTAATTACCAGAATATTACTACTGATAAGATTATAATATAAATACCAAATAAGGTCACCGTGACCTTGAATTTAAATAACCAGCTGATACCTTCTGTATGACAAAATATAATATTTATTTCTTCAAAAAAAAATTTCATAAAAGCTTGGGAGGGCAGGGTTTTTGCAATGTTACAAGATACATCAGGTGCAGGATATCAGTAAGCCTCATGACAATTGGATTTGTTCTTGAAATGTTTGAAAACTAGTTGGAGTGTTAAAAAAATAGAAAATCGTGGGAAAGTGTTACAGTATTTACTCGCGTAAAGGCCCCCCCCTTTTTTTTTCCAAATTTTCAACTCCGAAAAAGGGGAGGGGGCCTATACGCGAATTTGGAGGAAAAAATAGATTTTTCTTTTTTTCAGGTATGAAAATCTAACATTTAATAAAAGCAAAATGAAATACCGCCACAACTTATTTAAACGCCAATTAAATTTTGATTAAATGAAACAGCTGGCGGAACGACTGGCAAGTCGTGCGTCTTTGTTCTAATGAAGGAGGGTGGAGGAGGCAGCGACGCGGCAGGAGGGAGAGAGAGGCAGCGCTGCGGCGGTGGGGAGAGGCAGAGGCGTGGCTTTACCTCCCTCCTGCCAGCTAACCAACCAACCAGACAAGCCTGCTCCACCCACTTCCCTTCCTCCTTCACTTCCCCTCTTCTTCCCCTCTTCTTCTCCGACAACACTGCACATCAACACAAGCGCGCGAGTCCATCTTTCTTTATCTTTATGTCGTTTGAGATAGGACTAACTGCGTACATCTGTCACGCCTCACGACGGTTCTACGGAGAGCGGACAAACGATAATGCCAGTCTCTGTACCGCTGCCGCTTACAAAAATCACCTCCCGCCGCTCACGACACACGGCTTGCTGTTTGATGCATGCCAAGCTGCCCTGCCCTCAGATGAACCCAGAAAAACACATTTTTAAATTTTTTCTCAATACGCGGGCGGGGCCTTCACGCGAGCAGATACGGTATTTGTGATTGGTCGTGGCGGTATTGAAATCGCAGTATGAGATGGTGGTGCCCCTGTGCGAGGGTCGTGCGTGCGTCGCAGGTGCGCGTGATCGACGCGGTCAAGTACCGCCGCATCCACGAGGAGGTGATGAAGAAGCTGGACAAGCTGGAGAACGAGTTCCTGCCCCAGGTGATGGTGGACAACACGGAGGTGATCTTCGACACGGTGCGCTACCTGGAGGGGCAGAGCAAGGAGCTCATCGTCGCCAACACGGGGCAGGTGAGGGGCGAGGCCGACCCACGTGCATGAAGTCACTTTCTTGGAAATCAGGGGACACGCTAAACGTATTGGTGTGCCAAATGAAACTCTATGACGGTGAAACTACACTGGAATATATTTGTAAACTAAAATAGTCATTGGAAAGAGTAATTTCTAGTTTTAAAAAACCTAATGATACTCATATGACAACAATTAAAATATCAGTACTACCAAGCATGGGCGTCACGGCACGTAAAGTTTGGGGGAGAACATCAAATAAATTTATTTATTTAAATGCTAGTACCTCCGTCGAGTTGAGTATAAAATGTCTTGTTTATTTTCAAACCATGCTTTCAATGTTATTTTTATTTGACATCTGATCTACTACTATATGTCATCATCACTGTAAATACATGTATTTTATAAACATGAAAATAGTATAAATAAAACTACTGGATGTACTTGTTGTACTGCAGTTAACTGTTAATGACACCCGATTCGTTACAATAAATGCACTGAAAAATATCCTCAAACCTTTTTTTTTACTTTTATATTAATTTAAAATGATGTTTACCAATGCTAACATGTGTCCATTGAAATGAATATTGCAGTACTTATTCACTACTAAACTAAATAAATTGGTGAATAAGTAAGTAAATAAATGAAGAGTAAAGAAATTATAAGTAATTAAATAAAAATATATTTAGTTTCTATCTTTTTTTTTATTTTTTATTTTTTTCAAAGATAATAAAATAAAAGCAGTCTACAGTTGATACCATTAGAGGCATTGTTAAATGCCTGCAGAGAAACATCATAAGTAAGTCTATAAGTTTAATGAGTGTGGTCTTTTCATTGCATATTGAATTTTTGATTCATATGGATAGTTTTGTCAAATAAGATAGTGACCAAAAGTCAGCTTTAAATTTGAAAATATGTTGGCATGCCATTTGTGTTTTAATTTTTAATAACAATAAAGATGAAAACCACTATTTATAATGACAATTTTTTTATGCCATAAAATAGTGGCTCTATTAATAGCTCTTGTTATTCTTAATATAAATAGGATTGTTACATAAGTAAATAACTTATGTGTGTCACCAGTTACTCTTACTTGGATTGTGTTTCCTGTTTGATCACACAGTTAAGTTCTCACTTTACTGTTCAATCAATATTTGTAAGGTTTTATCCTTATAATAAAGATTGCAGGCTTTCGCGACCATTGTCTGAAGTATCTTGGCTTTTGGGTTGTAGCCGCGTCCAAGGTGACTATATCACCGACGTTTCGGTCGACATTGCAGACGCCATCATCAGTAGGTAACTCTACCCTGATGATGGCGACTGCAATGTCGACTGAAACGTCGGTGATATATTCACCTTGGACACGGCTACAACCCAGAAGCCAAGCTACTTTATCCTTATAATGTTGTGAATATTTTTCTTGCTTCCTTAGGTACCTGTTACGTTTGAGTTCATCAAGAAGCTGGATGACTCAAGTTACTGCAAGGATTGGCTGAGCATTGAACCTTATGCAGGTTTCATAATGCCAGGTATATTCATCACCGATAAAAGGTTTTAATGCCTTCCATTATTATTTTACAAAGTATTAGTATACGCTGAGTAAAATACAGAGCCAGTCAATCAATACGGCTTCTGCTAAGCTTTAACGTGTCAAGGGGGACTGAAAGATGCCTTTCAACAGTTTTTATGCCCTTTTTTAATGTTTTAATGTTTAATATTTCATAGACCAAAACATTTTGTATTATTGTAGATTGTAGCAGTAATCATACCCAAAAATGAATTAAATTATAAATGTGAATGACTTCTCAGGGGAAACTAATTATAGCAGTCATGTACTAATAACTTCAGACATTCCAAAAAATAAAATTTATATCCTTTGCTTCAACGAAGCCAAATTTTGAAAACTAAACGATATAAAATTTTTATGGCGTGAAAACTGTTGCTACCAAGATGGCTTCCTGTGGTTCCTATCTCTCACCCGTAATAACCTATATTGTCGATAGCATGAACCGGTACCTAACCTTAAGAATCGGTAGAAAATGATTACTTTGGGCTTCTACTTGTGTAAAGGGCTGTGAAAGATGTGTTGTATTGGTTTTTGCTCGGATGCAAACCGAACTTCTGTGCAGGCGAGAAGGCTGACATTAAGCTGGAAGTGTACGTCGACAAGTCATCGGCTTTCAAGCTGAACTCCGGGGAAGACAAGCTGTACGATATACTGGTGCTCCACTTAGAAGGCGGGAAAGACATCTTCATCACCGTCACTGGTTAGTGCAGCTGCACGCTTTTGTTATTTCTCTCTCTCTTTTCTGAAGTTGTACTTCTTTAGGCACGTTACGGAAAAATTTATGAGAGAGTACTTTTAAATGCGCGCGCACCATGTAACGAAATTTTCACAGGAAGATGGCGAACCCACGTTTATGAACATAAACCCACTTATAGTCACTTTCTTAAAAATTAGGAGTCATGCTAAACATATTGGTGTGCCAAAGGAAACTTTATGACAGTGAAACTACCCCTAAATATATTTGTAAACTAAAATAGTCTTTGTTGTAAAGAGTAATTTCAAGTTTTAAAAAAAACCTAATGATACTAGTATGACAACGATTATAATACATATTCGCCTTACAATCTTTTGTCAGGCTTTGTAGCGTAGTGGTTTCTGCCAGGCTTTGTAGCTTAGTGGTTTATAGTGCACTGTTAATAAACTAAAGGAACATGCTGCAAAATTCGGCAGTGGAAATTTTTAAAACTTTTTTTTTAAATTATAGATTACTTACTGTATTATACAAATTGTACTTTTTTTTTATCAAATATATATGAATACATTTTATTTATCATATTTCTATAATAGTATTAAATATATAGCTCAGTCCATTGGATTGATTATTTCATACCAGGTAGGCCTACATCCAGTATTTTGACTTCAAGTAAGAAGTATTTTTTTCATTTTTATCAGAGACATTTCATTACATAGTTTAACCTTTCGCTCTGCAAATTGAATGATTTGATGGTCAATGTAACTTCTCCGGCAGCGAATTCTAGCGGCGAGATTTCAAAATAGTTCAATGTCTTAAATCAAAAAGAAGTATAACTTTTGATGTTATTTTCTTATTTATTTTTTTATTTTAATTTTAATGTTTAATAAATTTTCCGCTGCAGATTGGAAATATATATTATCAGAAACTTAATTAGATCAAACTGTATGTATTGCTTGCTTTTTTCTGAAGTCTTTATGTTTTATGTATTAAGTAGGTAATAGTATTGTGTAGACAGTTTGGCATAAGTGTAGCATGAGTTAAGGTTGATCGTGGATTGTACTGGACACAGTAAGTTTTGTTTCAGTATTTCATAATGTTAGTGGTTTAGTGCAGTGTTACTTCGAACTGATAAATTACTAGAGTTCTTGTGTGTGCTACACTTTTTATCTGTTATTTTAAATGGGGCAGGAATGGATGTGAAGCATGAAAAGGCGGGGGTAAGTATATGGCCGGAGGGTTTTGGGTGGTATGAAATATTACTCCCCAGTTAAATGGGGTGTTCAAAATTTTGAAAAATATTAGCCCCTTAAAAAATAAAAAGTTATTTTAATACATTTCTGACATCTTGAAAATTCATTACCAAAGCTGTAGAGTAGATTTTTGTCATCATCTCGATGTTTTTTTTTTTTTTTTTTTTATAGTTATGTGAGTGCTGTTTTTTTTTTGGGGGGGGGGGGGGGTGCTGCACTGATAGCCCCTCCCTCCTCCACTAGAAGTGAGTTCAAAAGAGCCAAGCTTTCAGCCGCAGGATTTTACTAGTAAACTTGGTATGTTGATATGCTTCCATATGGAATGCTGTTGAGAGTGGTGCTGAAGTGTAATTTTGCCTTCTTCTCTCGGTTGTTGTCCCTGAGCTGAAGTGCAGATGACGGTAAGGTTCACGTTCGCTCGCAGGCACCTACGAGAGGAGTTGCTTCGGCTCGTCGATCGAGGCGCTGGTGTACATCTCCGTGCCGGTCAGAGAGATTCCCGTGGGTCGGCTCATGGAGTTGGTACGTGGCTGCACAGCTTCTTCCTCTGTGTAGGGATAAGATCATATGGTGGATTGTCATAAAACCAAAATAACACCGAAAAGCATGTCGGTGCACCGTGTAACACCGAAATACACCAAAGTAATTAAATTAATTAGCATATTTGGACGTAGTTATGCAAAAAGGAACCAACCCACATGAAACCTATTCTGAGTATTTTGAAGTTAAAGTTAATTATAAATTGTAATTCTCCTATTAATAATATAATGTGGGTATAATAATGGTCTAGTATAAATACTGATATAATAATAGCAACGATGGTACGATCAACCTTGTACTATTTTATTTTATTTTCAAATAAAATATAATAAAATTGTGTGTTGGTTCCTTTTTGCATAACTACGTCCATTTAATTTAAACTCAACTAATATTACAAAAATGTAATCTTTTAATATATTAAATTCAAATAATGTAAGTTATGTAGCATGGAGTTAGTAGAAAACGTATGTCCTAAATAGATTAGAAAAATATGTATTTTTTTATTATATTGCAACTGTTATTAATAACTAATTTTTATGTAACAACATTGGTACATTTTTCAAACACACATATACTTGCTGAATTCTTTGTATTGTTCCCAGTGTAGTTTGACATGCTTATTACAAATTATTATATTGTAAAAGTTCGTCACGTATCAGTCAAAGTGATACTGTTTATGTAAAGTAAGTATCAGTGAACAAGTAAGTGTCGTATTTATTGTATGAATAAACAGAGTTTATAAAAAGTAAAAAAAAAAAAAAACTAATACAGAAATCTCCTGATTTGATAATGAAATTGGCCAAAAAGTAAAACCATATCATCTTGTCTGTAGGCATGCACAGTAGTGGATATTTTCTGTATCAATGGTTCCAAGCAGCTTTTGGAACAAATATTCTACTACAAGGTTGCGTGGCACTGTATCATATTAAACATAAATATTCCTTTTTTTTTCTACATGACAATCATTTAGTGGTTTTACCAGAAAAAATATATATTTGAATATTATGTGCCATGTTCCATGTAAATTCTTCCTTACAGTTTGAAGATAGATTCATATTCTTAAAAAATTTTCATTCTAAATTTTGCACTTAAAATGTGACTTTACAGGGTTTTTGTGCACTGTAGAGTCTCGCATATCCAACATTCCGTGTAGTCCGAAATCAGGTGAAGCGACCGACCGGACATAGTCTATTTTTAGCCTGTGACTCATGTATCTGATATTCATCCCTGCCTTCTATGCCGCTGTATGCTGGTATGCCCTACCTTTCTGCACACTCAACTTCACTTCCTTCGTAACGCACTACCTGTTCAGTGCAGTGCAGTTCATAATTTTGTGTGGAATGATTTATCGTGTGTTACATGCGTATGTGTGCCAGTTTCACCAATTTACACAAGTATGGTGACGAAAAGGAAGGAATTTGTTGTATCGATGGAACAGAAGAAACTTGAAGCAATCAGGAGACTCGACAAAGGAGAGAAATTGCAGAAGATAGCTGATAACTTTGGCGTTAGTTGGGTGTAACAGTAGGTGTCTGGGGGAGGGGGGGGGGGGTTAATGATCAGAAATAGCAAAATGGTGTGCATAAAGAGTTACGGAGGATGCATTTAAAGAAAGAAAAACTATGAAAAAGTTAGCAGAGCTTTGTATGTTTGGTTTACACGGGTCTGGGACAAAGGTGTGCCTATTCAGGGCCTATTTTACAGTAAAAGGCATTGTATTTTCGAAATGAATTCAATGAAGGGGACCCAGATCTCACAGCAAGTGTCGGTTGGCTCGACCGATGGAAGAAACACTACGGCATCCGTCAGTTGAGTGTTTGTGGTGAAAATCTGTCATCAAACTTTGAAGATATTGAAGCATTCAATATAATATTTCGGGAGTTTATTGAAACTGAAGATGTAACGGGTGATCAGATCAGATAGGTATTTAACAGTGGTAAACTGATGAGACAGGCCTAATTACAAAATGTTACCTAGTAAGAGTCTAGCAGCCAGAACTGAAACAGCAGCCCCTAACTACAAGCATAGTAAGGAAAGGTTGACTATTTTAGCTTTCAGCAATGCTACAGAAAACTTCAAAATGGAACTTGTAATTATTGGAAAGTCCAACAATCATAGAGCCTTTAAAACAATTTCAAAAGACACTCTTCCTGTAAAATACCACAGCTAGATGAGTGTGTGGATGGGCAATGAAATTTTTCAAAGACTGTTTTTTTTTTTTTTTTTAAGGAATTTATTTTATTTAAAAGAAGAGAAAAATATTACCCAGAAAAGTAGTTTTGTTGTTAGATAATGCACCAATGCTCCCTGATGCTGAGGAACTTCAAGATGGTGACATTAAGGCGATGTTTTTGCTCCCAATGTTACTGCCGTATGCCAACGTATGAATCAGGGCGTATTGGAAATGATTAAAAAGAACAACCGCGGGAAACTACCGTCTACATTGATAGAAGAAATCGATGAATAGCAAGACATGATTGACAAGTTGAAACACGTGAATGTGGAGGATGTTGCTTATTGGGTTACAGGGCCTGGGCTTGATGTAAGGGCTAGCTCAGACAACTGCCAAATCGTGGGAAAAGATGCTCTATAATGATGAAAGTGTGGACGCGGAAAGCACGGAAGCAGAAGAAACCATTCTACCTGAGGTGCAACGTGTTCCTGGAAGTGAGGATGCGTCTTTGCAAGAAGTCGAAAGTTGGATGGAGGCTGATGAGCAGCATGAAATAACCGACGGAGAAACTGTCGCTCTCATCATCCGCGATGACAACGAAAATGGAGATGAAGATCAAACACAGACTGTTAAACTTCACAGAATTTAACGTAACTACAGAGTTAAAGTTCTAGAGACTGAAATTCAATTTATTGAGCAACAAGAAGAAGCTACGGGAAGTGACATAATCATTCTGCAAAGATGGCGTGATTTAACATAGAAGAAATGGCTCTCATAAGGAAAACAGGCTAGAATAAAAAATTTCTTTAAATCCTTACAGGACTGAACTTTATAAGTGTAACATGTGGAACTTGCATCTTCAGACAATAATTTGGTAACTGTAAGTTCATTTTTTTTCAATTCATTTTTTCTATACTTTGTTATACTTGTAGAATATGATTACGATGTAAGATCATTGTGTATTATAGCATGTGTGTACAATTTTTTATGTTCCAAGATATAGTTTAGCTTAACGTTTAAGAAGCTTTTTTCTAGACTCCTCACTATTATCCAACATTTTCACTTATCCGATGTTGTGCCAGCCCCTTTATGTCGGATAAGCGAGACTACACTGTAACTATATTCTTGTTGGGAATATTTTCAAGCTTTTATTTAATACAGTTGACTGTAAATAGTTCAGCCCAATTAGCTAATTTTTGAGCATGTAAGAAGAAAATTGTACATTACATTTTAAGAACTTACAGCTGCTACCGGTCTTATATGTTATATAACAGTTGACTTATTGACAGGACTAATGCCACTTTTGCATGCACATCCGACATTATTTGTACTGCTGTTGTCCAAAAGGGAATAGAGAACAACTAGTTTTAGAATTACTTGGCTATACTAACCTGTTTTTTATTACGTTTGTATCCACTCTTACAACCTTACTGTGTTGGTGTTCTGTATTTCTCTGTTTTGCATTCTGGCATGATATTTTTTTTCTCTGCTGCAAATTTAAAAGTCGGGTAGTTAAAGTTATTTTCCCCCATGAGTATGCTAGTCAACAAGTTCCAGTCCCAAGTCCAGATTTAATTATTTTAGTATGTATCTAGTTTACGACAAAGTGCGTGGACAAAGAGGATTCTAAAATTTTCATTTTTTTCTCAGACTGATTCTGGTACAAATTAATTTTTTTGACGTGACGTCTAATAAATTGATAAACGCCGGCTGCACGCACGAAAAAGTGTCCCATTACGCACATTGTTCCGTTACGCTGTGTCCCGTTATGCACATTGTTCCGTTACGATGTGTCCCGTTATGCTTATTGTACGCTTGCGCCGCATCTATCTCTCTTCCACTCGATTGGCCTATGCGTCCGAGGAGAAGAAAGACAGCGGCAGCACACAACTTACATCTACAGGTGAACTGTTTCGTCGACTGTTTATAAAGTGAAGTGAAAAGTTAATGTGGATTTCATTGCTTATTACAACAACAATTTCGGCAATAAAGGTTAATTATTCTGGTTACTAAAAATCTGATTACTAGTATAATTTCAAGTATTTATTATTTTATTATTAAAAAAAGTAGCATCTGTCGGCGAGTGCAGTAATAATAGGTTATGTTACAATTGACTAAAAAATTATGGTGATTCATGTAATTGATGATAGATATTTGATTGCAGTTTATTTATATGAATACTTGTTCATAATTATATTTAAACTTTATAGCTAAATGCCAGTTTTTTTTTTGTTTTTTTTTATTATTATTATTACTAAATTGGCTAAATTGACTCCAATGATTTATATTTCAAATAGGATAATTTAGCAAATACAGCTTTTGCAGCAATGCATATAGTACTATTTATGTTGAAATAGTACTAAGAAACAGTTATTGTATTATGTATTGAATAGGGCACAATTATCAACTGTTGTATATAAAAAGAACTGAACTGGAAATAAAACCATGAAATGTTGTCGGTGAGTGGAGTGACGCAAAGCGGGGGTGGTGCGCAGGAGAACACGAAGGAGGTCAGCAGCCCCCAGGACCCGTACCCCATCCCGAAGGAGGTGTGGTTCCTGGTGGACCACCTGTACCGCCACGGCCTGAAGCAGCCCAACCTGTTCGAGCAGCCGGGGCTGCACTCGGAGCTGGTGGCCGTCCGCAACTGGCTCGACTGCGGCTCCCCGGACCCCTTGCGTATCCTTGCAGGCGCCTTTGTCGGCTCGGTTCGCTTCGATCCAGCTCTCGCGTGGCCAGTCTGGACAAGTTTGTTGTTTGCAAACGGTTATGGTGAATTGCGATACGATAAGCATGTCAATACACCATGTAACAACAGAATGTAAGTGAATGCACCATAGAACATGAACTACTATCATGAAATTAATCTGCATATTTAATCAAAACTTCACTTTGACCCCAAAAACGTAACATTTGATACGTTAAATTCAATGAATGTAAGGTAATTCAGCATGAGGTTTTTACTAATTTGTATGTACTAAAGTTGATTGGAAAAAAATTACTTTACTCTTTTTTTTTTTTGATATTACAACTTTTATTAGAAACTCTTTTTTTTTTTTTTTACAATACGACGGTACATATTTCAAACTAGTACTTGCGGATTTTATTTTTATTGTTCCGAGTGCATCGTCCATCAGTCAAATTGACACTTTTATGGTCACATGTACTCATTAATATGCTATCGTATTAATGATGGCAGTAAAAACGAAATCTTATCTTTTAAAAAAAAAAACGAAATTGGCCTAAAAAATAAAACCATGAAATCCTTGTGTCTAGTTACTTCCCATTCAGACGTATTAACTAGAGTGTGTCCGGCGTATCGCGCTCGGTCCAATCGACGGAAACGACAGACTGATCAGTAACATCCTCCTCCTGGTACTTGCAACTTATTCGCAGGGACTGTAACAAACGCGGTTACAGTGAATGTGTCTGGCCATGCTCGCAAACGGAAGGGTCGAGGTTGTCGGGGTTGGGGCCGGGAGCGGACGGAGGTTCCTCGCGGTGTGCTCCTTGACGCTGGCGTGCAGCGGGCAGCGTCCACTCGGTGGCCGAGGCCCTCCTGCTGCTGCTGGAGTCGACCGCGGAGCCGATCGTCCCCTACAACCTGCACAGCGTGTGCCTGGCCGCCGGCTCCAACTACCTGCAGTGCAAGCAGGTGTGTGTGCCCCTCCCCACACACCGTGTCTCCCGTCATCGTTTCGGTTCCGACTGTTAAGTGTAAATAGTGCAGTGCTTGAAGAGAAGAACAAAACTGTCACGTTGGCCAGCCTGCCTGAAAGTTGAGGAATTTTCAGTTTAACAGGTGGTCCGCCTGGCACCCGGAAGTGACGTGTTTCTACAGTCAGTTTTTTTTTCTTGTTGTTACCTAATGGCAGGAAAAACGTGTCATGTCGTTACAGTGCAATCCAGATTAAAATTGTGAAATCATTGGTGGTTTGTTTGGAATAATGCGCACCATATTGTTGGTGAACAAACACCGACTGCTATAAATATATAGGATGTCCATAAAAGAATATCCCGGTTTCAGTGGTACGTTATAACAGTATATACATACATTAACAGTTTAATTTAGACTATTTACAACAAATCAAACAGCAAATTGAAGGTAAACTAACCTGGGTTTTTTTTTGTAACAAATGTTAAATATGTACACTTTTAGTTATACGACACACATCCAACCTAAAGTCCCAATTCTTCCCACACTTTGGTTAACTTGTCTGGAGTAATTGAAGCAATAGCCTCTTTTAAAATCTGTGTCTGAACTCTGGCAAATCATTAGGTAGCGGCAGAATGTAGTCACAATATTTTATAAAGCCCCGAAGGCGTTGTGTCAGGTGACCGTGGAGGCCAGCGAAAAAGAGCTCTGTCTTCTTGACCGTTACGACAGATCCAATGGTCAGGGACTTCGACAATTAAACTTTAAACGAAATGCACATTGAAATTAAATTACAGATTCACTCTCAGCAAATTGCAGAACACAGTATGCTTTACGCTCAGGAGTTGTCATTTTGCAACAAAGCAGTACTCGCGCATGAGTGTGCGCTTAATTGTGAGCTTGAACTCACACACTACAATGCTTACATTTGATACTATTAAAATTTATAACTGAGACATTCTTTTATGGACATACTGTATTATAGGTAACTATTGTTGGGTGATGCCGATAAAAACCAATACTGATCCATTTACCTATACTTTTCTTCAACAGATCTGATAACAGATATACAAAACTGATTCATTATTTTTTTGTGAATAATCACAGTGCAATTCTCGAAAAATTGAGTATTTGTAAGTAATCAGTCAGTGCTCATGATAAATTTCTTTATTCAACTGATTTTTTGGTGACAAAAAAAAAATATTTTACTGCATAATGAGTGTGTAGCCTATATGCCTTTTGACTAATTTACAGATACAACTTTCAAGTATGGCTTTAAATTACAAAAAAAAATTGGAGTACATGGTGCCTACGGAACAACAAATAATTAAATATATGAGATGGGTGGCACCTGAATGGATAATATTTGTGCTTTTCTCAAGTATATCAGTTTTTTATATATTAATTGGAAATGATTACATTGGACATCCAGAATATTGGAAAAATAAGCCGATACCGTAAATACTAAAATGGTACATGACTAGGGTGAACTGTCATTGGATGACCAGATGTCAGTTTGCGTGGTGGCGTCACTGCTAAGGTATTGCAGTTGCAAGTGCGTGTTTGTGCTGTCCAGCTCGTGATGCAACTCCCAGAGCACAGGAAGAACGTGTTCCTGTACCTGTGTGCGTTCCTTCAGGAGGTGCTGAGCCACGCCACAGAGAACGGTCTCGACGCAAAGACGATTGGTGAGTCCGCCCTTCGTCTGCGAACGACGACGAGAGTGCAGCTGGCAGGTGTTTCATTGATGCTTACATGTAAAAAACACACTCACACTCTGACACACTCACACACTCACGCTCACTCACACACTCACTCTCACTCGCACATTCACTCACTCTCACACTCTCACTCATGCACACTCACACACACACTCTCACTCACACACTCATTCTCTCACACACTCATTCACTCACTCACACACTCATTCACTCACTCACACACTCATTCACTCACTCACACACTCATTCACTCACTCACACACTCATTCACTCACTCACACACTCACTCTCTCTCTCACACACTCACTCTCTCACACTCACTCTCTCACTCTCACTCTCTCACTCTCACTCTCTCACACTCACACTCTCACACGCGCACAAGCGTGTGCGTGCCTGTGAATGCTGTCACCAAGGCAAGATTCCAAAAAATTTAAAACTATGTTAAGAAGTTTCTCAAGGAATTAAAGAATGTAGACTTGTAGATTTTTTAAGCAGGAAAACCTCTTAAAAGGCCTAAATTGCAATAGAGCAGAGCCGTGCTAATCCGAACTAAATGGGGCCGGACCCTGTTGGGATCACTGAGTTTAGATGGGTAAAACTACAAAAATCACTGCCTTTTTCCTAATAAATACAAATTTTAGTTTTAATACTAGTATTTTTTTAACGGATCAACCAGATGTCCGAATGAGCGGGGTCCAAATTCCCGGGACTCTAGTGTGTGTTTATAGGTCATGTGCAAAATCATATAAACTTAATAGACAGGAACTTAAAATGGTTTACTGGTTAAAGAGCGCACCAGGTTATTAAACCTGTACCAGAGCTATTGGTCATTTTTCCTTCCTTCAGTCTCATGGATGAGCAATTCTATAGTCTACCTCATGCTGAGATTGCAGTACAGAGTTGCCAGATTGATGATTCCCAGCTTGTTACAATTAATCTTATTTTGTATACAATAATTAATTATAATCAGTTTCATAATTTTATTTTTTTTCTATGATTACCTATATAGTGGTGTCATTCTGACAGAAAAAAATAATTAGTTGCCATACAACAATTATTATTTCATTAAACGATTAAAGTATGTGCTGTGCTCAAAAAAGCCAAACATTTTAATATTAAATGAAATTTAAAAAATTAAAAAATTGTTACCAAAAGTTGTATTCAAGATAACATCTATCATTCATGTATCTTTAGGAATAAAAAAATTGAATGCTATTCAGATGATGCTATTGATGACTATGTACAAGAAAATATATATTTTCTTATTTCTCATTCTAAATTTTATTTTTTGAAATACAAGGTTTCAAAAGTTGATGTCTAATACTTTTGTACTCAATGGCATACATCTGGCAATGGATCACACCGAACAAAGGACGGTGCTAATGACACAAATTATTCATTGGAAAGAGAAAGTAAGTGCCCATTTAAATGAACAGGACTAGACAGGATTACATTTTCCATTTCTGCAGTCTTCATGGAAAATGGTGCACCAGTTTCAACATCCCTATTATGTGGTTTGACCTTTTTGCCATAAGTTACCTTGTGTTTTTCCCAAATTAAATTTGCCTTTCCTCGCAGTCCATTTATTTCTTGTCATTCGGAGTCAACATCTTTCTGGAAGGGGTGCTGTGAGTGTAAGACAGTGTTTACGAACATAATAATACCCGGGAAAATGAAAACAAGTAATAAAATGTAAGAATGAATGTTACGAACTTAATTAAGGAACCTTAAAGATTAAGAATAATACAAAAGTTTACATTTAACTGGTACATTCAATGTTGCTGAATCAATATTTATGATATGTGAATATTCTCAGGTGTTTTTTTTGTATTCTTTTCTTGTGGGTCATCTGGCAATATATGTAGTATTTTTTTGACGTGATAACGTCTTATAAATCGATGAACGCCGGCTGCACGCACGAAAAAGCATGACGCATTGTGTCATTGTCACGTTCCGCCTGAGCCGAGCGTGCAAGAACCAGCCAACCACCGTGCGAGAAAATCTTCTATAATATCAAACAGGTTAAGGCGGGCTTTTAAAACTAATTGTTCGTGATTATATTCAAACAAATTATTTAAATTAAAATTTTCAAAAAAACTGTAAATAATATTTGAAAATTAAAAAGTATGCAATTTTTCATCGATGTTTTCTTAAGACATTATCACGTAAAATTATCGTCCGTAAACCGACTTTACAGACAACCCCCATTTATTGTATTCAGTTTTCATAATGATGTTTGTTTTCTCGATGCAGCTACTCTCTTCGGCACAATTTTCCTGCGAGACCCCCCGCGGAGTCGTGGGGACCCGGCCAGCAGGAACCGGAACAGCCAGGCTGTCGACCGGAAGAAAGCAAACTTCGTGTACCATTTCCTGGTGAACGACCAGAGCGACTTGATCCTGGGTCGCTAGCCGTCGACGGTGCACCTCGCGTCTTGCCAAGCACTTCACGAGAAGTGCCGAGGGGGTTGGTGCTACTGGAGCGACCCCCTCCTCTTCCGAGGCAGGCTGCCTGTTCCGCAGCCGCCTGACAAAGTAGCACCACACAACACGTTTTTGTGTTAATGCATGTGTACGTTCCTGTAAACATCAGCTACCCAGGTACATGACCGTAAAATTTGTAAAGTGGATCACCGCCTTACAAAGTTACAAAAATATCTAAATGTTTTATGGCAGTTTTTCATGTATAAGAAAAAGTGAAATCTATGAAATTAAAAAAAATACCAGAACTACCTGTGTTTGGTTGTTGGCAGTTTTTAGAGGCAACTGGGAAGATTTTTGGAGTATGGTACAAATCATTTTTTTTTCTTTCTTTGTTATTGCAAAAAACATTATACTGAGAAACAAAGAATATAAAATGCAAGCTGACATATCTTAGGTCATACAAATAGTTTTTTTTATACAAATACGCAGAAAGTTGTGTATGCTTTAGCTCTCGATATTTTTTACTTTCAGTATGATTGTTTATGTTGATATTGTGTAAATCACACTTCTTAGTTACCGCTTATATTTATTCTACTATACCTATATATTATATGTATAATGTGCACGAGGTTGTAGTAATATATAATTTACTATGTTCACATTTATTTATAGGTGTAGCAGTTATAATGCTATACAATTAAACTATATTCTCACGTATCCAATTATATTCAGTAAATTGTAAATCTTTTGCATTTTCACATAGTGTTATGCTACACTACTACACTGTGGTTTCAGTGAGTCTTGGTACAAGTAATTTATTCATTAATAGTACTGTAAGCAAATTTGTAAGTTTAATTTTAAAAAACTGATTGACTTGTATTTGTAAACTGTAAAAGTTTTTGAATAAGATTAAGTGAATATTTGGTACTTGTATCATCATTGAATAGTTGAAGACCTTGGGTGTAAACAGTGATAACACTCATGTTGAAATTCCCATTTAAAGTGTTGATTGTGAGATTTGTACATTATCCTGTGGTTTATATTTTTGAAGTTAAGTTTTCATGAAAACTGTTCACAAGAATGTTGGTTATCACTATTTACACCCAACGTCTTCAATTTAAATTATTAATTTTCAAGCAGTCCTCTCAAAAAAAAGTTGGTGAACTAAACATTTTAAGGTTAAACTAATGTCCGTGTGCCTAACAAATGTTCATTGTGTTTATATGTAGTTATTGTACTATTTGGGAGTCAGTTGTATTATTCTCTAAGTATAAAACTCCATATTCATATTACCAGTCACAATTTCATTATGTTAATTATTGTATCCATTGAGTTGTATTGGATGATCTCAAATGTAAATGTCCTTAAATATAATGCTCTCAAATTTAAGAAAGAATTGGCATATGAAAAAGAGTTTGATTGTGAGACAATCAAGAATATAATTATACCTACCTTAAATATCACACAACTTGAAGTTTGAATTGGTTTCACTGTAGCCCAAGTCCTCACCTGAAATGTTTTCATTTCAGTCTCGTGAAATTTCGTAATTTGTAAAATATGAATCTAAAGAACAATTGGATTTAATTTAACAGTTTTATGTTGACATTTTTCTACATGTGTTTGTGAATTTGTCAACGGTAGTGAATAATGTGTACTCCAGTTAAATTACATTTTATTAACCTCCCCTCCCCCATCCCTGTATCACCGAATTCTTTTTCCAACATTTTAAAAGAACAAAGTAGTTACTATTATTTTGGAAACGTATTTCATTGGGAGTTGAATGTTAGCTAAGATTTTTCATTTTTCATCTGAATGTCAAAAAAGTTTTTGTTTGATCTAATTAAAGAAAACGGTATTAACACAACCCTGTATTCATTAAAAAATGGATAGAAGCTGCAGCAAAAACTCTATTATTTTTTTGTAATGGGGTCGTGGGAATTTGTTTTTTTTAATTCATTAATTAATACCACGACCTCCAATGAACCAGCAAGGCTCTGAGTTGCCAGTGGCAGAGCTATGGTGATCTCAGGACCCAAGCAAACTTCAGGAATAAATATCTGTGTAGTCATTGGTAGGCCCATTTGAATATCAGTTTTTTTTAGTTCGAATCAAATACGAATACCAAATTATTCTCAAATACGAATACAGTATCGAACAGTAAGAATGAGAATTAGAATCCCACTAAAACCAAATTTTTCACATCATATAGCAAATACGTAGGGAAAGTAAAAGTAAATATGTAGTGTAGTTGCTTCTGGGAAATTAGACAAATAATATTAAAGTGAAAGGTTGGTTACGTTAAGGGGGTGCCTCCATTTCAGGTCAAAATTTTATATTTACAGTAATTACAGATAAAATTATAGGCTTTTCAATTGTTTAACTCTCACGAAATGAAAAATATATACAGTCCATACTTTTTGCATAATTAGCTGCCAAAGTTACATTTTTAACATTTTTGGGTTGTACAAACAAGGAAAATATAATTTATTGAAAAAATGAAACTTTTTAGGTTTAACTGCAATGCCAATGGCTACTTCAAGAAATGGTTTGAATATCTTTCAGAAAATATTAATTTTACCTGGCATTTCAAAATTCTCAAATTTGTTACGATCTCGACAGTCAAGAAACATGAAATGAGTTTTTGTGATAGAAATGCAAACCATATCATGAAGTAGCTAGTGAAATTTCAGTTAAACCCAAAAAGGTTTCAGTTCTGCAACAAATTAAATTCTCCTTATTTTTACAACCCAAAAATGTTAAAAATGTAACTTTGGCAGCTAATTATGCAAAAAGTATGCGCTGTATGAATTTTTCATTTCGTGAAAGTTAAACAATTGAAAAATTCTAAAAGTTGATCAGTGATTAATGCAAATATAAAATCATGACCTGAAATGGGAGGCACGCCCTTAAGTCAGTTACAATAATTATACATAAACAACCAACATTTCTTTTCAGTTCCTATTTGCCTTATTTTCAGAGACCTGTTACTCTACGTATTGAACTAGAAAATTTTCGTGAACTGCAAAAATACAGTAAAATACAAATCCATTAAACAAAATAGTGGAAATTTTTTTTAATGTTGTGTTCCCAAATTTCTGATTATTTAAGCTCAGATTTTCAAATTTAAACCCTAGTTATTCATTTTTTTGTTAACTGTAGCCAGGTAAACTTTATTTTAGTCGAGCAGTATTATAAACACAAGTTCCGCTAATTTCATCTGGGGCACATGGTGGCAGATGGATTGTGACTATTGATTCATACGCCGTTGAAACCATGGCATTCACTTCTTTTAATAGCAGTCACAGTGGAGTATCTGTGTCTTGTGGTGTTTTAGAATGTAGTGGTTAACATTATTTTTTTCCTACTACTTGTACCTGTGAGGAAACAAATGCAAATAATGTGTTTTGAATCGTACACGCAATTTTTCCTTTACTTTTCAGCAAGGCAGTTGTGAAAAAAAAACTTTTCAATACTTTTTGCATGTTTTAAATGTCACTTATTGTTCATGTTTTTGATTTTGAAGTCCTATAAAACATAAAAAAAAAAGTATTTGTAACACACAAATGACTTAACCTCAACAGTGAACGTTGGTATACAACAGACTCACGAGAGATGCTTTGTCAAATGTTCATAAGCAAACGAATATTCGTTATTTTGAAGTTTTAGTATTCGAGGTCAAATTGAATACATTTAACTATTCATATTCAAAAATTTGATTATTCACTCAGGCCTACTCATTAATCACTGATTTTTTTTTTTTTTTTTTACCTGTCTTTTTAATTTTTAGATCACAAATCACACATTTTTCTTTTGTTTCGTTTTGAAAAAATTTGCAAGCATTTAGAAAAATTTTATTGTCTATCAAAAAATTTATGGCAACTTTCTTTTAGGAACATTTAGGAAATAGGTAAAGGAAATTTAAATTTACTAGTATTATCCAATCTGCACAAAAAGTAACATTTTGAGATAATAATAGTAATTAAATACATGCACCACAAGTTTGAGTTTTCGTGTAAGTAGGTAAAAATTTCATGCCTGTTACATGTGTACTAAAGATGGTAAGTGTTGTTGTTTCAAAATAGATTCACCTTTGCCAAACCTGTTATGACTGTTACTATTCAATGTAATATTTCTAACTGGTGTTTCCTAAGACATTCTTGACATTGTATTCATTCCAAATGCACTGTGCATCATGTACGTACTTACTTTTTCATACTTTGTACATAATTTTCTTAACTCATGCTCTTGAACTTGCTATTCATTTGAAGTATTTTCAGTGTGTACATTTTTTTTAAACCAAAGCAATTTAATGTTATTTTTATACACTTTGCAGAACTAAATGTTTTATTTTACTAAAAAAATATATATTTATGGGTTGTAGATAGTTTTTATTCACGTCTGCAAGTAGGTAGGCAGTGTTTTAGTGTACAGTAGCAAACCAGTGTATTAGCCTTTGAATTTATTGCAAGTTAGTAACTGTAAATAGTTTTGAAAGGTTTGTCAGGTAGGATTGTACTGTAGAAGTTACCATCTGGGCCAGTACATTTTATGTTTTTTTTTTCTCAATTAATATTTCAGTAATTTTTTTTCTGATGGCCCATTTGTTTCTGTGTAAATTAAAAGCTCTCTTTACAGTAAGTTTCTGTAACATCACAAATAATGATAGTTGCCACTTAGAGGTTTATCTATATTAGTTTCCCAGGAAAAAGATGTAATATGAATTAATTTGAGTTAGAAACTGGCCTAAACCTTTGAAGTTAAGCTTACGCGTTTGTGATGCTTGTCTTACTCAGAATCTTATTTGAAAATTAGGGATGGTGTCAACTTTCTGATTAACGGATTCCTAGATTTGTGTTCTCAATGTGAAGTAATTCATATTATTAAAGTTATCATCACGTAAGATGTATGAGAACAAATTCATAAAGAAAAGTTATATGAGTATTTAGTAGTTGTAATATCAAAATTTGGTGAAATCTATTTTGTAGAACTTCAGGTTTTATTAATTTTTTTTTTCCCATACAGTACCATGAAAAGTGACAGCCAGCAACTTGTAGTGACTTGATGCAAGTCCAGCCACTACAATACTGCGTCAACAAGTCTTTCTGTTGCAAAATTCAACTTCAAAGAATTTGTAGCAAACACTGATTCCATGTTACTCTTGTGATATCCTTTAGTGGTCTGCTTTTCCATTTGTTCTCACAATAATATAAAAGAATAAACTTGTTACCTCCATGTAACATAAAATATGTGTAATCATTGGCAAGGCTGAGTTGTAGGAATGGGTGTTCCTATTCCTAGGCGTGGCTGAGTTGTGATGTGTGGTCCTACTTATAGGCATGGCTGAGTTGTGATGTGTGGTCCTACTTATAGGCATGGTTGAGTTGTGTTAACGTGTGATCCTATTCCCACTACTCAGATGCCAATCTCATAATTTATTAATTTAAAAAAATTAAATTTTTCAGCACATCCTTGATACTGATTAGTGAACGCTGCCTCACGTGTTTGTAAGCATGGTAGCTGTCGTTACTCTCTACGGGAGTCGTGAACTGCGGGAGAGGGGAGGAGTGTGGCAGTCAGATCTGGTGGTCGCCGTGTGTGAGGTTGAAGGTTAAATTACACAACAGATATCAGTAAAAATTGCAGTCTCTCGATGTTTTAATGCAGTTCTCATGACAGAAATAGTGCAGATGTACATTTAGTACAGTCAAATCTCAATAGAAAGTCTTGGGAAAAAAAATTACTTATTTCGTACTTAATGATTTAAGTATTTGATACTTGTGTGTTAAATCTTTAAGGGATCTGGAAATATCTTCCCAATGAGAAATCTTTCAAAGTGAGGTACGTAATAATGAAGTTCCACTACGCTTTTTATTTTAAAGCAACCATTTTCTTGGTTTCTGAGAATAGACTTATATAATTAAGCTGTTCTGGGAACAACCTTTTTCAGATAGTATTGAAATCCAAGAATCCTGTTACACTCCCTATATATGTCAAATATTTATATTGGTTATTTATTTTGTTCTCAATCTAAGTATTATCGATTTAAATACATTTACGTATATGTATTTTGTGTGTAGTGTCACAGCAGTTCTGAAGAAATTTCTCTACTTTTTTTCTGTATTTATGTGTTACATGTAACAAAAAAATTTTTTCTTAGTGTTATTTATTAGTATGTAAATACACATTGGTGGTGATTAATTATGTATGTGGATATGATCTAGTTCTTAAGTCACAGTGAAGCTCAAATTTGGACTTCCGAATTCACTAACTGTACCATAATATTAATTTAGTGCCTAATTTGATTTGTTTTTGTGATTATTTTGTGTGCTAAAATGTTGGTTATAATGTGTTTTATTATGTGTATTGCTACAGTTTTATTTATTTTATTTCCACACAAATTAGTTAGTAGAATATTATTTATAAACATTCACAAAATATTATTGTATATGTTTAGAGTATGTCAAGTAGGTATATATGCTTTTGCAGCAAAATCAATTATCATGACATCTACATCCTAAGTACATATGTCTTTATGCAGTTGCAAGAATTATGAATATTGCATAAGGCATAATTAAAATCTTAAAATATAAATGGCAGTTTTTTTTTGTCCTTTCCTCCAATACTCTTTACCTTCATTGACACAAGTGGATAACTAGATTCGCCTTAGTCAATACAACAAAATTTAAATAATTGATTCTTTTTCAATTTGGAGTGTTTCCGAGCGATTCGGGGTCCACAACACCTAACACCTAACACCCTTCCCCCCCCCCCCCTCAGGGGAGAGGTCTTTTGCCCACCATTTTTTTAAAGTTGGGACAATTAAAGTATGTTAATTTTAACATACTTTGGGTACTTCCCTGGGAGGGGAGGTTGATGTACCCGAAATTTTTGGGACTTTTGAAATTGATTTTGTAGTGTATTTAGAGGAATTTGTAACAAATGTAATTCACTTGTAATTATGTAATCAAATCTTAAAATTTGATTTTAACCTACTTCTAATTGTATTGATTTCAAACTTGTCATCTGGATTACATATACTTGCAAATACAATAATTTTATGACTATAACCTGAAGAGATAGAGGGAGGGTCATAGGGGCAAAAAAAACCCACTACTTTCGAGCTATGGGCAATAACCATGTGTTTTGTGCATCCATAAGGCTGGAGAAATCAATTTCGGGACTGAAAATTGATTGTGTGGTGCATTTCGAGGAGTATTACGAAGTGGGACGTCCCTCTCTCAGGGGTTGGGTCCAGGCCCTTTTCAACGAAATGTTCTTTTTCTCAAAAATATTAACTGAGTCACTCTTTAGGGGAAAAACATCACAAAATTTATATAATATTGACTTTCAGTATTATCATAGAGTAATACTGTTTTCCATAGAAGAATTCAGCATGCTCTTTGTAATTTATAGTTTAGTCCATACTTCTGATGAGACGAATTGATCATGTGGTGCATTTAGAGGAATTTATAACATTTTGAAGTAAATATGAACTAAAAAGCAAAAAATTAAAATATTTAAAAAAACTTAAAAAAAAAAAAAAACTAAGTTGTATGAACTAAAAAGTAAAAAATAATCTTCAAATTTAAGTAATTGGTCCAAAAGCGAAGGAATGAAGTACAACTCTGCATAACATAAATTTTTTAATAAGCTTAAAATAGTAATCAAGTAATAAACAAAACAAGTGATTTTAATGAAGAAAAGTGTACGGTGCTTGATATCAGTTGTCTTAAATTTTCAAAACTAATTTCTATTCGTTAGGATAGAGTCATTAAGAAAATGTAAGAAAGCTACGTATCCTTCATTTAAGATGTCTTAAATTTTCTACCACAAATGGCTATTCTTTAGGACAGATTCAATAGGATAATGAAAGAAGAGAGCACCCCACACTTTTTTTTTAAATTAATTGTTTTGTTTATTACTTGATTTTGTTTTTTAAACTTATTAAAAAACTTACATTAGAGAGTTGTAATTTATTCTTTCGCTTTTGAACAAATTAATTCAATTTAAAGATTATTATTTGTTACATTCCCACCAACAGTCAAAGGTCTTTTACTACCCATAAAAGTTAGTTAGAACATTAATAGCATTGATAATATTTACCACTTTGTTAGTTCTGAATATGATTGCCGAGGTATTTCTTCCGTTTGATGTTAATAATAAGCTTTAGTTCATTTGTAAAACTAAAAGCTGCATTCCAAAAGTTAACACTTAACCTCATTGAGTTGGTTCAACATTTAAGTTCTTAAGCATGCCAATAAATTATAACCTAAACAGGCACAGATTTTTTCATCTATGCTTAATGTCACATAGGCAGCGAGATTGTTACTTTGTGATACACTACTATACAAATGTGAGATATTGCAGCAACTTCGTAAAACTAGGGTACACCGTAATCAGGATGGTGACTGGAGGCTGGTTGCTCTGGGCTACACTGTCCCACCTTGCTCCATTTCACTAAACATTATGACAAGCATGACACAAGGGACATAATGATACAGTACATGTTTCTTTAATTTATTTACATATTTATTCTGAGATTTCTAACAAGTAACAAGTAACACTAGCCTCCGCGAATGTGTACACGAATATTTACAAATTAATCACATCAACATTCGAACAGAGACAGCTCAATACATACATAGTTAGTATTTTCACCTGCATAATATCTGACAAAGAACCAAATTTACTCAATTTAAATCTGCAACTATTTTGTGTCACTTTGAGCTCAGAAAATGGGTTGTGTCTTACAATCAGTTTCTAACATTCACTAGATTTATTCGATTTTAAGAAGTACGTACCTATTTTTTGAGTTTTAGATGTACTAAAATGAGGCGTAGCTTACAATACTGACGACCGACTGCATTTTGCAAGTATACTGAGTTTTATCGCATTATCGTGGCACATGTTATACTAAAATCAAGTTTGAAAAGTTTGATTTTTATGCATAAAAGCATTTTTGTTGACGTAATGTTATTAATAAAAAATAAAACATATTCATGGAAATTACGTTTATTTGAAAAGTAGAGTAAACAAAAGGACGCCAAACAATTTAAATTGTTAAGTTATGCAATAAAAACTTTTGTTCAACTTTAAAAATTAAAACTAAAACAGTGATCCGATTAAACGCATAACTATTTGTCATATTACACACCACAAAAGAGTGTAGGCTATCAAATGTAGTTAACTCGGCTCTAGACAGAGCGTGCAAGTTGCACGCAATCAGCGAGCTATCAATATCAATATCTGACTACATGTGTGTACCATTGAATATATATAATGTATAGAAGTCGCGAGCCCAGGTTAAATTTTCTGTCCGGTTTCTTAGAAGAATTGTTGTAGTTCCAAGCTCCGCCGCTGCGATCGCTTTCATCGCTGGGTATCGGCTGTATACGCCCCTGGCGGTATTTGGCAGAACTAAGTTAACCAGCCCAGTCGTGACATCATCCTTCACCCCCCCCCCCCCCCCCCCCCCTTTTCGAAAATCCCAGACCAACGATTCAAATTACCCGGCAGGTCTTATCAACATCGTTAGGCGACCTTGAAGAGGAGCTTCCCTTACCGTCGTTTGAGAATGATGAAATCCCAAAAGAAGCTAGCCACGGAAATCACTGAATGATGGGATTCTGTACCCGAGTGAAGTGAAAATTAGCTATTAAAACTTTGTATTGGGCCAATAGTCAGTGTTACGTTCAAAATATGGTTTTATTTTAAAAGTAAAATACTTATTTAAACTATATTTCGCGTTTGTACAAATTTACTTTTAGATATTGGCAAGGAAAATCAACATACCTTAAACAACCTTCTCTTATTCAACGTTATCTATTAAGTAGTAAAAGGGGTAGATATTATTTAAAAAAAAAAAAAAATGTAACCCACTAAATCAGTATTGGCAAGATATATATAAATTCAATATTAAAATACGCACATTAAAATTTTTTGTAATTAACTTTTTTCGGTAATAAAAATTCAGGATGATTTTGGTTTAATTGGTTTACGTATATTGCTATATTTTCTAAATCACATAGAAAAGGGAAAACAGTGCATCAGTGAAAATTCAAAAATTTAGTTTAAGTAATACTAGCCATACCAAAAGATCAATATGCGAGATAAGAAATTTGGTAACTGCTCTACATTTCAAATAAAAATGCACTGGTTTCATGAATACTGAAATGTATGCGTAATAAGGCATATTATGTTATTATACTAAGCATGACTATAACTAAAAAAATTACAGTAATTTAAAACGATGGCAGTCTTAACATACAATAAGTGCGCGAGTCTTAGTTTATTTTTTAATTGGCTTCTTCGTCAGATGGAAAAGAGTTAAGATTTCATCAAGGAAAAATATATTCTCAAAGTCACTAAACCGGGAGATAGAAAATAAGGTAGGTACTTAATTTTAAATAAAAGTTAAAATAGACTTACGCTAAACCAATTAAAAATAAGTCGTAAAAATATTTTTATTTATTAAATATGTTCTATACTTGACAGTTCTTTATGTATAATTTTTCAAAAATCTTTGAAATTTAATACATATTTTCTTAAAATGGTAGAATATCAGCAATACCCGGAAATTACGTGAGCAAAGCCACGGGTTATTAGATACACTTTTATTATAAAATAAAAACAATTATGCATTTGTAGTTCACGAATGTGATATTTTGTTTATTGCTTCACAACATTCATTTGCCAGTCTCAAATTTCATTGTACCACTTGTCAGAAATGTCACCAAAAATGAGAGATAGTTTTTTTTTGACGAATTTCAATTACGAGGAAACCTTTCGCAAGACTTTTTTCTTCGCAGTAGTCACTGGGACACCATTAATTTAAATCCACTAAGATAATAAAATTGTGTGTATAATGATTTGTTTTTGTATATTTATATAACTTCCCAACCAATTTTTAATGATTTTCATGTGAATAAAAACTTGTAAAGCAATTTAATTAACTGTGTCATAATACTTCTGATTAGATGGAAATACTAACTTTTCATCAGTAATGTACGACGATAAAAATATTTATTATTGCAAAATAATATTCACTGTTCAAATGCAAATTTAAATAGATTATTCATACATGTTTCCTGCTAATTAATGGTTTAAAATAATAATTTTTTAATATAAAATCATTTTTCTCTTGTGTTAAAATGGGTTGCTAAAATGAGGAATTATAAATACCTATGTCACTTACTAAGTCCGTGCACAGATTTACACAAAACAGCAATGTAAATAATCTTTTTTGGTAGTTTCTAATTTTGTGCCCTGGATAACATGAATTTGGTTTAATTCATACCAAAGTGAATTTTTTGAACAACTTAAATTGATGTCATAAATAAATATTTATTTTATATTAAAAATCCACAAACAGTTTTTAAAATATAATATTTATCACGCCAGATGGAATAATAAACAAAAAATAGCTCTTATATGTTGTCTGTGTTTAAAGAATTGTATTATATTTCATGGAAATAATATTTACCTTTCGGTTATTAAAATAAAATATATTTGTATTCAAAATACTTGCGCATCGTTTTTACGAGCATTCGCAATAGCACGCAAACAGCACACAGATAGCACACACGCACAGAGATAGCACAGAGCTTGATGCTACATTCACGCACAACACAACACAAAATAATACCGGAAGCATTCAAAAAAGTTTTTTAAATGTAAAACTCCCGTTCACAATTTTGGTCACTGAAGTTGGCATACGTGACGTTTGTTTAGATTCGTGTGTTGTTATTGTGGTACGGTTTTCGTTAAACCCAGAAATATTTTAAATATTTCAAAGTTAATGTACAAAACACAATGAGCATTCAAAAATATATATCACTGTTTATTTCAAATCCGGCTTCTTTAACACATTCAGACCCAGACTTCCAAGCATTTAATTTAGCTTCTTCATTTTTGTATCCTGCGGATCCCCTGTCATACAAAATATTTTTACTTTCTATTACAGCTATCAAAAAGCTATCAAATGTGCCTTCCATTTTTATGTTATCGCGTGTTTGAAAACAATAACAAACTACTCAAGTCAAGAGCACCAATACTTTCGTGACAATTTTTCTTTTATAAGCCCACTCGAGTAGTACTTAAACTGTTTGCTGATTGGCTACCACCATGGTCGCGCACAGAAAATAACCTAAAAGTTAAAAGTTAATGAACTTTCTGTGCGCCGATCCTGTGCTATTTTTCTGTGCGCGTGCTATTTGCCAATGTGGCAGCTCATATCTAATAGTGTATGTTGAACTTCTGTGCGTCTGTGCTGTTTGCTTGCTATTGCGAATGTAGCCCGGGCTTAACTTGTGTATCTAACCTCAAAGCAAGGAATATAAAGAGTGGGAACTCAATGCTATAACAAACACTCTTATTTTCTTTGGAGATCCGGGAAATGTGCGTTATTTATAAGCAACCTAACATAGTAAATCGTTAACTTTTCAGATCTATGTTGGCAAAATTGATTTTTTTTGTGGTCATTCGCTACTGGGAATATTCACCATATAACGTTTAAGATTATTTATTTTGAATAACGAAACAACCAAAACATTATGTAAAAATGCTTCATCTTATGTTAAAAAAATTATAAACTGCATAGCCACAAAGTATGACATCATACCATTAGTTTCTGTTACTAATAACAACACGTGCACGCGTTTGAACAGTCATCGCAGCCATAGTTGTTTCATAGCTACCAAAATCATTCAACGTTGTCAAGAATTATTCCAAATTATGTTTAGCCATTTTACTCAATGCGCCACTCCGTTAACACAACATTTTATAAATTCTGAACTACGAATGTCAGTGGGAATGTACACTATACTGTACATTCCAATCTGATACGCTTTAAGAAATTTCTGTAGTTTTCTTATTATTAAAACTTAATTTTTGATGTTGGCATCTTTTAACCGCACTTCTTTTTTTTTTTTTTTTCGGTGGCCGTACTCCTCCAATTCAGTTGCGCCCGCCGGTATCTAAGCGCTCGGATTTCAACAAAAGGCACCGCCTCTCGATAGAGTGAAACAGAGAATTACGCGCACGACCTTGAAAAAAGCGACGCTACAGCGCTCTGGCGTGGAAGCTGGTAACTACGAGTACCCTCTTGTGGAAAGAAGAGCTGTCTAGCGGTGGAGCTAACAACTACCTCAGTTTTGGATCCGAAAATTGGAATAATAAATCCTATCCCCTCGCGACTTCTATAAGTTATATATATTCAATGTGTGTACTCTATCCAGATATCAACATAACCAAACATGAATTATGCCAACTAGCGCTGTTTACATTTTTATAAGTGGTACATAGCAGCGACGAAGACAAACAGATAAAAGGTTATAATGTTTGAAAACGTTTTTAAAAAAAATTTACACATCAGACAACTTTGTATTTCTGATAATTAAATAAGTATCCAAATGAATACTTGATTTCAACTTTAAAATACATTGTTATATACGGGAAAACTACCTACACAAAACTCTTGGTATCTAACAGCGGGACAAAGACATGCGATGTTTATGCAAAAAAAAAATTTCTCCAAATTTTGACGCCCTAAAATAATGGTGCGACGATTGTGTGATAAAACATGGTAAATGACCTAGCAAGATGGTTATTCGGGGTGTTCAAGGAAAAGGGACCATAAAGTCAACAACATTGAAGAAAGTAAAATGCTGATAATTACACGGTGACCACTGCATAAGCGGGGGCCTGTTAATTCAGAACACTCAGCACTTCGCATGTCTTCTTACTTCAGGTTGAAGCGTGTCGACAAGTACAGACCTCATGACAACACCTGCTGGACAGTGCTAAGGGGTAAGTGAAATACTCAGGAGAACCCATTTACCATAGTTTACATCCTTCTTTTCAAAAACAAGGTTTTACTTAAATTAACGTGTATTTTATATTAGAGGGTATAGTCTGCTGCTTTTAGAGAAATGTTAAGATCAGGTACATACATTAATAATCTTAAAACCTAATTACATTCTTCGCTGCATCATTTTAAATACAATGTCCACATGAGATTTAACGTACAAAAAGGTATTGTAGTTGCAGTGTTGCATTTTGTCACGCACTGTCTTCAACTTTAATGTGTACGCAGCGTATACGACCACGAAACTGTTACAGCACCAAGAGTGCCCTCTTCCGGGTCCTCTCCTTCTTGCGGCTCCGCTTCTCCCGCTCCCTGCGCGACAGGGTTGCGTCCCTGAACAGCTGCACGCCCTCGCGCGCCTCTATCTGTCTCTGCACGAAGCCCAGCGCGTGCAAGTTGAGCCCCACCATGTCCTGCAAAACAACCGCGCCTACTTCCACGGCCGAGCCAGGACCCTCCGTGCAAAACACATCCCACGGTGAATCATCGCTCAATGAATAACTTTGTTCATTATCATTATTTGTTATTATTAGGGACAGTTCTACGTACACTCAGTCAAATGTCACCCACTCATTGGCTGATGTCTTGTGAGACGTCCCAATGTAGCAGCCTGTGATTCTATAAACAGACCTGCCAACTTTCAAATTTAAAAAATCATGAGGTCCTCGATAAAAATTTTCAGGCCCATAAATACAGGTTAGATATAAAAAACAACAAATGAGAATCTTTAAATTTAAGTGACATACCTGTACATATGTTACATGATCTCTGCTTCAAAATTTATTTCAACAAATTATAGGTTGCAGATTTAATTTAGTTGTACATAATTTAGCGCTGTCGTGTAGTGATCATGCAGGGCCGCAACTAAAAAAGATGTAAAATAACATTCTGCTCGTGTAACATTATTATCACTGTTCACAGCAAAAAATTTTTTTTTTATTGGAAGCAATACACTTAACGTGTTAGTTGTGTTTTTTTGTAGGGACATGTTTCACAATGTCTCCTCTTCCACTATGCGAGATAGAAAAATCAGCATGGCACATGCTACAAAACACAAAATTGTTTCCTTACGTGACTCGAGTATTGATGGCAACTCGTTACTGTAAGCTTTCGTAAAACTTGTTTTGTAACTTTTACAAACAAAATCTTGGGGCCCCAAAAAATCGTGAGGAAACACTATTTTGGCGTGAGGGCGTGAGATGGACCTTAAAATCGTGAGCCTCACTCCAAAATCGTGAGAGTTGGCAGGTCTGTATAAAGCTTTGGTCGGGCGTTTCTCGTTGGCCCAGAGTCAACCAGGTGAGTTGTGAGCCAATAGCAGCGGCAGCACTGAGGTATAGCTATTTGTATTTTAGCATATAGCGAAATTAATTCGCGAATTTTTCCGGTCTCTAGTTATTATTCATTGGGCCAACGGAGGTAGAAAGGCTCGCATCACTCAACCTCCAAACGAGATGCTCCGGTTTTGATTCCCGGAGGGGTAAAAACCTGGATTCATCGTGAGTTGTGGGCCGTTGCCGCGAGACGGTGGTTTTTCACGGGAATTCCCACTTCACCCTCTCCCGTGCACCTCACCAGTTCTCGGGACCCACCCGCTCGGCAGGTGTTACTCACCCTGAGGCGCTGCACGGACGGGACGGCGGCGGCGCGCAGGCGCTCCACGACGGGCAGCAGGGAGGGGGTGGCAACGATGGGGCCGTGGTGCGTGCGCAGCAGGGAGCCCAGCACGCGCCCCAGCTGCTCCGTGTGGCGGCCGCGCTCGAACAGAGCGGGCAGCGCGCCCAGCAGCTGGCACACCGCCGGGAAGGGCAGCAGCAGCAGGGCCTCCTCCGTGTCGCTGCACAGCACGGCAGACACTGCGCCTCGCGTCCCTCCATTGCACTTACAACAGGCAATGTTGCTAAATGCAGGAAACTGTCAAATTTATGGTAATTAGCATCACTTTGAAGCATCCTTGAACAGTAGCTTGGCTTCTGGGTTGTAGCCGCGTCCTTGGCAAATAATTTCACCGACGTTCCGGTCGACACTGCAGTCGCCATCATCAGGGAGCCAGTTACCTACTTACCTACTCGGTAGGTAACTGCTCCCTGATGTAGGGTTCTGTGAATATTCGAAATTACCGAATTCGAGTTCGAATTTTTTGATATTCGATTCGTAAATTCGAATCGAATTCATTTTACAATAATTCGACTTGACATCCCCCTCCCACAATTTTAAAAGAAATATAAATGGACGATTACATCTTCCACTTGTCGTCGCCTGGCCGACTAGCCCCTGAATGATAGTATTTAGCCGGCTACTCAGTGTTCGGTAGAGAGGGTTCGGGCCGCGTGGCCAAGGGACTAAGTCTCCAGGATAGCAATTAATACACTCAAAGACGGTTTCCAGGTTCTTTATGTACGGAAAATCAAACCCTTTACAAGGGGCTGCCGCGTTCCCGCCTGTGACCGATCCTGTAGGGCGGAGCCCGGTTCCGCGCACTATTACTGTATGGGAAAATACGTTATGTCCCGTTCGTGAGGAGCAAGACCCGAAAATTACCGTGCAAACGAAGGCGAAAATCCAGCCCGCAAAAGAACTCCGCGACTCGTAAACTGCCGGAGAAAACACGCACGCGAGAGAAGTGACTGACTGCACGACACGATGACACACCTAAATACCACATGACTGTGACAGAGGAATTACTTCCTCTCGGCAATGCATGAACTGCGGCGAGACACCGCGCCCGTTCTCACCGTCTCGGAGAGCTCTCGTAGATACGTCTGTCGCCTTCTGAGTCCAGCTGCCGACTGCCTACCTCCCCGCCTCGCGCGACCCAGTGTCCGCGTCCCACCCCTCCTCGCGAGCCCGCGGAACACGCTGATTGGTCACAGGCGGAAGCCACGGCCTTGGCGCCCAGTGAACACGTGAGAACTAATTCTACATAACATTTCATACAATATAATAAACCATTTATAATAAAGAAAACACGACCCTTCAAATAATAATATAAACAATTTACAAATAAGAATGTTTCTTATGTATTTTACATTAAACTTCCCCTAGCGTGCGAATCTCCCCCCCTGCCCTAGCCGCACTGCACATCGGCGCACACGCAACACAAGGCAGGAGAAGGCGTTGGCGTGGCATAGCGGGCTGTGCGAGCTGGTTCGACACTTGGGTCGACGTCACACTTACAAAAAATTATACATCGAAACCCCTTATTTACGTTACCGTTATTTACGTTTTCACGTTATTTGAACCATTTTATTTCTGTCTCGTTTTAACCTCATTGGATGTAAAGCAATGAATTCCCGTTGTTTACGGTGCACAAATACAAATATTATATCTTGTATTAATGTACTTTTTACTTTTTAATATTAAAATTTCATTAGTTTTATTATTGAACGAGACGGTGCACGCACTGCGCACTGAGCGTACTTTGAAGTAGGACAATAAACAAAACGACTTGAAACTAGGGCTGCCACTCTGATATTCATGAAAAACCTAGATAACCTACAAAAAAAACCAGACACATGGGTAAAAAACCCAGATGCGTCTAAAATGCTATCGTTGAAAATGTTTGCGTACTAATTCAAAAATATAAACATAACTGGTTTTAATATAAAACAATTAATTACCTTACAAGACTGAAAACGGTTAAATACAACCAATACAAGAAAATTACACTGCAGCAAAATGGCTGTATAAGTAATTCTTGGACCAGCACATATCATAAAAAAACCTACAAATATATACATGACAAAACAAACACCATCACTGCATTCTTTAAACCGGTAATTGTTTTTATAAAACTGCATCATGTACGTTAGTCTTTATTTAGAGTCTGATTCTACAAGATTGGTTTGAAGGTTAATTGTTGCATTGGTTTTGTGTTCTGCAAGCCTCTTTGAAGAATGTGTCTAATTTAATATTCAACTTAGCTTCTTGAAAACTAGTTTTGTGTTTATATGTATTTTTGTGTGTGAAACACATAGACTTGTTTGCATTTATCAAACAGATATTGCAACAGATACAGTAGCTACTACCTTTATTATTGTTTTAGGTATAAAAATAATTAAAATTATAAAAAACCTAGAATTGTTGGAATTCATTATTTAAAAACCCAGAAACCCAAACACCATTGGAAAAACCCAGATCTGGGTGGAAAAACCCATGAGTGGCAGCCCTGCTTGTAACAATATCGCTTTGCGCCTCTCCTTCAAGGCTTCAACGCCTTCCCCTGCGCTTCCGCCCCTACATTCTTTCCCTTCTTTATCCCTTATTCGTCGTTCCTGCTCCCTCCCCTTTCACAAGCTCCGCCCAAGTGACCGTCATCTGCGATCGGGTACTGCGCTCATTGGCCGTGGTGTTGTTCCAGCTGAATTCTGAACTGATACTAAAGTCTCTGATACTTTTCAAGTGTACTCGTTTGCCGTTACTGATACAGGCGCGTATCAGTGACAAAGTATCAGGTTGATACTTTTCGACCCACCTCTAGTGTACAGTCTACAGTTGATACCCGGCGCAACAGTTGTATTTCGGATTCGTGCGCGCACGGTTTGTTATGTCTGACGCCAGACAAGGTTTTGAAAAGCACAGAACGGGAAAGCCTTTGAAAAGTGCACAGAAAACTATTTTGTTGAATGTTTTTAAAACATTTTCAGACAAATATTCGGATCGTCGTGTGAACGATATCGCGAGTTTAACTGTGGAATTTACGAGTGTTTCGAAGATCTGTGTGCTTCGTGCAAGGAAAGAATTACAGGACTCTGGGACATTAACAACTCCCGGGAAGAAAAGAAAACTTGAGTATCCTGTTATCAAAACTTGTGATGATTTTGTGAAGACGGCTTTTAGGCGTAAAGTGCATAGTTTTTTCTTCGCATATGAACCACCTACGCTGAACAAAGTGCTACGGTGCTTCCTGTTATATTACTTCGCCGTTATTTTATTAGCACCAACTGTACTGAAGTGTGTGTGTTGCAACTAGTGCTTGGCGTGCAAGAAGAATTCAGTCTATCACTTGCTGACGCGGCGCAGTGATACCACGGTGTTTATTTCAATACTCAGCTAATAGTGAACCCACGGTCTCACCCCTAATTATAAACTTGATTTTAGAAAAAAATGTGCAATGCTTACGCGATAAAAACGGTAAATTTGGTTTTTTTTTAACGTGATAACGTCTAATAAATCGATGAACGCCGGCTGCACGCACGAAAAAGTGTCCTGTTACGCACATTGTCTGTTTATCATGTGTCCCGTTACGCTCATTGTACGATTGCGCCGCATCTATCTCTCGTCCACTCGATTGGAAACACCATCGATTTGACTTTTTCGAGGCGCATTAAACTTGAAGCACTCCCATTCGTTTCCTACTTTTCCTATCATCGTCCTATCTTTAACAGAATAACACAGATTGGAAGAAGTTAAATAGCAAACATGTATAAAAGTTTTAGTTAAAATAATCTCTTCGTTAAAGTAATAAACATATTTAAATTAATGAGTTCAAATAAAAGTAAATCCACCAATTAAATTGTAGATTTAATTTAATTTATTCTTTGTATCCATACAAAGTAGTGATAATTCAATAAAAAATATTAAATTTTATTCATAAAAGTATGCAATCATTTCATCAATGTTTCGTTATGACGTCACGTTAAACTATCGTCCGTAAACCGACTTTACAGACAACCAATTTTTTTTTCTTTTGTACAACTTCCTTATGCTGTGATATTTTTATTAATATTTTTATCCTTGAAAGTCAAACATGCTAAATAAGGTGGCAAGTGAAGAGAGTTTTCGCTACAGTGGGCAACATAGTTATACCAGCTGCAGAGAATTGTTGTTGCCGCACCATGTCGATGAACTCACCTTTCTCCATGACAATTTGAAATGATTTGCGAAGTGATTTAGAGACATTTAATTTTAATTTTTTTTTTTAATTTTTGAGAATCTGATTGTGCTTCTTCAAAATAGTCTCACTTTAATTTTAGTTACTTGATTTAAACTGTGAATTATGTGACAAGTTTTTCAAAGGAGGTATGATAGAAATTTTTTATAATCTATGTTATTTTAATAAATATTCCCAAATTCGATTCGAAAAAAATTCGAAACTCGTGAATTTTTTTGAAATTCGATTCGAATTCGATTCAAACTGAAAAATCACAATTCGCAGATGTCTACCCTGATGGCGACCGAAACGTTGGTGAATTATTCGCCAAGGACGCGGCTACAACCCAGAAGCCAAGCTACTTCAGACAACGGCCATGAAAGCCCGCGAACATCATCATCCTAAAACAATTTTAAATACACAAGACGAATGTAAAATAATACCAGTACATAAGTTTAAATTAGGTGTTTTCCTGCATTTGATGATAATGTATATATGTACTTAAATTCTTCCAAATCAAATTTTTATATTGGAATAAAAGAATATTTGCATAATGATAGTGTAGTCTCCATCACATCCTCAAGAGTCGGAAGCAAGCTTGAGCGACGGTACAAACATTTGCGAAAGGGTACCTGGTTCGTATTCTGGACAGCACCTCCAGCAAGAAGTCGTCCGGGGTGGAGACCTTGTAGGCCGCCATGAGCGCCGGCGGGGGTGGCGCAGGGGGCGGGTCCCTCCCCTTCGCCGCCCGACACAGCGTCCTGTGCTCGTCGAGCTGTGCTCCGTACTCTCGGCAGACGTCCAGACACTCCATCAGCTGCTCCGCCTGCTCGCACGACCACGCTTCGCCTCGTGAGGCGACTGCACTGCATCTCTACGTATGCAGGGCAGAACTGAACATGTGAACATACAGTGGAACCTTGTTACTACGAAATCTGACAGTGGCGGCAAAAATTCTCATAACGAGTACTCGTAATAACCGAATATAAAAAATTAAAATTAAGTTACATTCTGGACCGTCCAAACAGTTTTTAATTTCACACCGTAACTTGAAAACGGTGCACTATAGTGAAAAAACGTATTGAATAAAAGTTGTAGCAAATTAAATTATGAATAGAAAGTGTCTCTATGGAATTTTTTGTATCTACAACGGTTTTTGATTTAAACGTGTTCATGGTCACGGAGGGAAGGTATGTGAAGTGGTGGAAAAAAAAAAAGGGGGGGGGGGAAGGAAGAAAGGAAAGGTGTTAGGCTGTTAGCTGGTCTATTTTTAGATTTACCCCTCCGCCGACTTAGGAGGGGAAGTAACTGGCGCCGTCAAGAGAAAGACAGAGAGCGCATGTTGTTTGTCACCAGTCCTTCCTCCCCTGATCATTGCCTATACCTGCTAAGGACCTAGTCCGTCTGGCGCCCGCGTAGCCAAGCAGCTGACAGTGTTTTTACTTTTTTTGATGCCATTCAATTTACTCGTACTTACGAAAGGGCCAACAAGGAGGCACTCGTAACAACCGGTTTAATTCTGTATGATTTACGTAGTTAAACTGACGGTGCATTACAAAACTGTCGTAACAACGAAGGTCTGGTAGTATCCTGTTCTCGTAATCACGAGGTTCCAATGTACTGATTTGTTGCCGTTCATTAGAATATTGATTCAGTGGCACTGTGTGGGTGAAAGTACCCTAACCATGCCAGCTACCAAGAGCTCGGCAGGAGAGGGTGAGCGGCCGGGAATACTTTTCACAGACGAGAGAGCCAAACGCCCGATCATGCATCTTCAGGTTTTTTTTGTTCATCGTAACTCATGATAACTAATGGTCAATTAGGTTAGGTTAGCAACATTATAAATACATTAAAACATCGTGGATGGTTGATTTGGTTAGGATGGCCACATTAAAAATATGGGGAAAAAAAGAATCAGCATGAACTTTGGGGAACTTGGGGCGTGGCTCTCTCGTCTGTGAAATGAAGGCTTCCCGTGAGAGGCCGGGCAGCGGGACTCACCGCCTGCTCGCTGCCCACGGTCTTGCGGGACGGCAGGTTGCGGTCGGGCCCCTCGCCCGTGGCCAGGGCGGTCTCCTCCTCCCGCGCCCGCTCCTCCTCCTGCTCGTCCTCCAGCACCAGCGGCTCCTGGCTGCGCTCGTACACGCGCGCCACACGGTCCGCCCCCGTCGACACCACGTGCTGGCCGCTGGGGCTCACCGCCAGGCTCCACGCCGCCCCGCGGTGCCCCTGCAACACGCCACGCCCGGTCGCGTCGCTCCGTGATGATATCTACGACCATTATCACAGAAGGAACGGCAACACCCGGCCACATCGCTCCGAGAGACATCTACGACCATTATCACAGAAGGGACTCGGGTATGATCTACGTTGAAGTGAGGTCAGATTCTTCATTTTGTTTCTTGTTTTCGTGTCTGGATGTTGGTAATCCTAATACCAGTCGACATTTCCAAAAGTCCTGGTAAATGGTTCTTCAAGTCCATTTTTTTTTTCCATGAATTACCTATAAAGTAACAATTCCTCTAAAGGTATGCAACTGACCTACCCACAAATGTTGCCAATTACCTGAATCACCCACGACAGAGAGTACGAGAAACAAGATTACACACTTAAGTGAAGCTTGCAATGAAATTACAGAAATATTACTTTACCGTGTTTACTCGCATAATGTCCGCAGTAATTTGGCTACATTTTTAACCAAAAAAATGGGGTGCGAACATTATGAGGTGAAGTCCGAAAAAAAAATTTTTTCCTCAAAATTTTACATGTTTTGTCTAGAGTAAAAAAATTGTTCTCTCATAATTAGTTTACTAGCAGAGCGCTGGTGACTGGCGACCCTCCGCAGCGGACGTGAGAAATGTGACAGGTGTCGAGATAATTGGGTGCTGGCGATTAGTGGAAAACGCCACTAGTTTTTTTTTTCCTTCTCTCACTCGCGTGTGCACACTTACGTTCAGAAGCCGCAGCCAGCCTACACAAAATAAACGCTTTGCGTGAAAAGATATTTTTTTAATCTTTCATTGAGATAGCCACTGACGGCATGGGGCAATTGTCTAATATCTGCATTAGCTGGCGCCGGCGAGCCTCACTCCCTGTCCCTTGCCCACTGTGTGTATAAAAACACCTGCGCATGTACTCCCACCACTTGTCCGCTACCTCCCCTACTTAGTGACATAGTGTAAGTTGATGTGTACTGGCTTGTGCTATATATAGCCCATCCCCTTGCAACTCGCGTGACGTCGCAGGCAGCTGCGCAGTGGAGTGCGAGTTTCTGAGTCTGGACGGTTTCACCACGCTACAAACCCTCTCAGCAACCGCTCCGGAGAAATGAATAACTCAAGGTCAAAGCACTGTTGACAGCGTCGGTAAATTTCCATCCCGTTACTGTGCCTTTCAGGGGTGGCCAAGGTTGCTTTGTCTGGTGCGGACTTCATGCGGATTTTAAAAAATTCCATTTCAAGTATTTAAAAAGAAATTTGCTGACATTATGCGATTGAATACCATATTTCAATTTGTATGGTTATAAGCAAATGTTATACAGAGAGCAAAATAGCTTCAAGCGCAAAGCTGAATGCAATGGTGCCACACTGACGAGTCGACTGCGAAAGGGGAGTAGAGATGAGAGGCTTAAAGGTAAGTGCGTACACATGAGGTCATGGGTATCTGCAAGGACGGGAGGGGAAGCTTCCCGGTGGAACACAGGCTAATTATCCTGTTGGGACTGTACGGTTGACGTTGGCCGAGGCGACAGTTATCTTTGTTTTTCCAGCGTGCACGATTGTCATGGGGAGAAGAAACACGGAGTAAGGAGGGCGGGAGAGGAAGGAAGAAGGAGCACACCCAACAACACTTAAATGCAAAGTAAAGAAAGTAAAGCTGTGTAATTCCAAATTACTGCGCATGGCCTACGGTCCATGTCAGAAACATCCCAATTATGTGAGAACCAAACAAGAGTAAACCGGCGACGACCCACGATACTGCGCTGTCTGACCAGGTCTTCTTGCCTCAGATGGGAACCGAGCCCAGGACTCGGCAAGCGCCGGCGCAGACGCACCTCCAAGGTGAGAATCTTCTGGTGGGAGTCGGCGTCCCAGTGCTTGAGGCGGCCGTCCTTGCCGCAGGTGAAGAACTGGTGGGTGCCGGGCACGAAGCGCAGGGCCGTGACGGAGTCGTCGTGGGCCAGCAGGGAGCGGTGGCAGTCCCCGAAGTCCAGCCCCCACAGCTTGACGGTGCGGTCCGCGCTGCCCGTGGCGACGAGCGCCGAGTCGCTCGAGATGTCCAGGCACGACACCGGCAACTTGTGGCCGTACAGCGACAGGAAGAACTGGAACGACACCCCGCACTCCGGCAACTGCACCTCGTACGCACCAACCACAACTTTTAAAAAAATATATTACCACGTCAATTTGTACAAATCACTCACATTTTAAATCACGCTTTTGACCTGAACGAGAAGTACTGTTCAATCCTCTGCCAAACATAACCATGGCCAAAGTCTACAACTATAATTCTGATGAAGTTAACTTATCTTTACCGCCCGAAGAATCTACTAGAAGCTGTACGGTTGTAAAAAAACACTGCTGTTCATCAACAAAACAAAAATGAAAGAATAATTACAAAACTTATTTTCAAATAAAAAAAAACAAAGAAAATTAAAGGTTCATTATACTACTGTTCACCTCTTGGCAAGTATTATTTTCATAACTATGGAAGGTACTGATTTTTTTTTTGGGATCCTAAACAATTACCGTATTTGCTCGCATATGGAAAGCATTTTTTTGGCAATTGTTTATTGTAAAAAAATGTACTGCGATCCATTCGTGAATTATGGGTTACAAAAAATATTTTACTGTGTGGTTGAATTTTTGCATAAATAACTGACGTATGTTGGTTTTTAATAAATATAACTTCACAAGTAAGTATATATTGTTTAATCAAAACATCTCAGCAGTCGTGTGAAGTTCCGTGAACAGTGCAGTTATTGTACGTGCGCCATGTCTGCCCCCGACCGGTCGCAGTACCGGCAAGTATTAACGGTTTCACTGCCAGTAAAGGATGGTTTCGAGAGTTCGTGGAGTGGAAGGTCACGCCCGGGTGGGCAAGCCAACCAGCCGACTGACGATAAGTACATAAACCATCTACCCTCTTTTATCGCATAATCGTCGCACTCGCATAATCGTCGCACCCATATTTTAGGGCGGCAAAATTTGGATAAAAAAACTTCTCACATAAACGTCGCATGATATTTTTGGTCCCGCTATTAGATTCCGAGCGCTTTGTGTAGGTATTTTTTCCGTACTAAACGGTGTATTTTAAAATGTAAATCTAATATTTATTCGGAAATTAACTATTTTACTTATTTAATTAACGGAACTACGAAGCTGTCTGAAATGCATATTTCTTTTAAAGACGTTTTTAAACCTTATAACCTTTTCTGTTCGTCTCTGTCGCCGCAGTGTACCGCTTATAAAAATTTAGCCAGCGCTAGTTGGCATCATTCATGTTTGGTTATGTTGCTTCCCGTATAGATCGCGCGCACGAAGTCAAATTTCGGTTTTATTTCGCTGTTTTGGTTTTTCATGTTTAACTTTTGAGAATGGTTTTATTAACTACAAGTTTTGCTTGGCTAAATAATAGTGGCACGGCGTATACTGCACTTTAAAGTCAACACTGTTGGCAAATAAAAATTTTAGGCTTGAAACAGCTCGGCACGGCCCGGTGTCGCCTAGCGCGCTGCCTAACAAGAGTCAAGCGGCAGCAATGCTACTTCCTGCAACTGGCTGCAAATGCCGAGCCTTTCCGAAGTTGGCCGATCGGGAGCGCCTATCCCCTGGATGTTTTTTTATTTTTAAGCACACGTTTTTTCTCTTCAGTTTAAAAAAGCCACACAGACTGTTTAGTGGATGGTTGGTTATATTAGGTAAGTATAGCTACATTAAAAATACTGTAAAATAATTTTATGGTTGCTTAGCAAATAACTTTTTAATATGTAGCTATCCAGCGCTAGGAAACCGTTTACATAATTTCACAGTATCTTTAATGTAGCTATCCTAACCAAATCAACTGTCCACAATGTTTTAAAGTATTTATAATGTAGCTAACCTAACCTAATTGACCATTAGTTATCATGTCCTTACCTGAAAATTACAAGTTGCGTAAAATTGCAAGGGAATATGGGGCGTCCCGAGAATATTTGTGGAAGACAAAGACTTCCTAGATTTTATACGGTATGAAAAATACACAAATCCACTAAGTACGTTTCTTCAATTAGGTATTTTCCTCTAAAAACAATTACAAATATCGTTGCCTTGTTTATGGTATTTGCTTTTAACAACACCTCCATATTTATTTACAATGAACAAAAAAAAACGAAGATGACGATTGACCGTTTTGCTCTCGCGTCAATGAAAAGAAGGCTTCAAGGCTTCCCGTTTCGGGATCGCGCCGCCGGCCCCGGAACGAGCATGAGCGGCGCGGCATTTGCAGCCAGTTGCAGGAAGTAGCATTGCTGCCGCTAGACTTGTCACTGACAAGGCACGACCCTGTGCCGCTTCGCCCGGTGCCTTGACACGGCATGTCTCAACTTAGTATTCTTGTAATATTTCTTGCTGCTGTTCTTTGTCCCGTTGACGCCGTATTCACTTGCTCTGCAGCCGTGTTGCATTTGCTGTGAAGTGTAGCTACGGAAGTTAAAGGTCACTGATTTTGCTTATCAATCGGCGTAGTGCCATGTGTTCATGTTTACGAGTAGGTTGCCAAGCCAGTCAAACGTAGTTGAAAGCATGAGGTTGTTAACCGTTCAACATGAAAGGAAGAATTAAAAATTTATATTTCTCTACAAGATTAATGTGTAAATACAGCTGTAAGGCGACAGTTTGCAGCAAAGAAGTGGGTTGAAAATCATGGCAGCTATATTGTGTTGAAAACATCGCCGGTATTTTTTATTAACTTTGTGTTGATGCTCAGGTACGTTTTTCTCTTTTTAATTTGTTTATGATTGCAGTTACTGCTTTCGTTTCAAATTGTCATGATTACGTGACGGGAATACTGTAAATCATTATTTACTTTCATTACTACAAAGCGGCCATGTTGGAACTTGGAAAAATGGCGATGTGCCGTTAACGTCGTGTTTACTTGTTTTTCGCGTTGTCTTGCATGGGTGGTCTAATACATTAGCCAGTCTAATTATTATCTTGGCACAAAATACTCAAAATATTAATATCAGTTTTATTTCTCGATGCTGTGCGATTTTGGTGTTTTGTCGCGAATTAAGGTAAATTGCGGTGTTATTTCGCGATATCGCTATTCGCGAAATTTCCGTGTCTCTACAAATAGGCTTATAAAGATAAACGTTGAGACATAATTATTGTTGAGTGTTATTCTATGCATTTATATTACATACTTAAAGAATATTTCCCTACACTTTTGGAACACAATAAGTAAATTAGCCTTGCTGTTTATGGAGACTAATGATTCAGAATACGCAATTTTAAATAACACAAAAATTTTTAGGAACGCATTAGTCGTGCTCAGTGAGGGATTGGTGTTAACTTAATCTCCCATCTATCATGTTTTTATTTTACTCTCTACCTGTTTATTGATCTATTCCCTGAAATTCAAAAATGTCGTCTAAAATTATTCAAGAGTCACTATCAGTGGCTCACACAAAGCTATTTTGGCATAACAAGTGAGGTGTGTTTGTGTACAAGTAGCAATCAGACACACACACACACTAGATTTGGTGTTTTGAAATTATTTCCTGTAACATGTAGTGTATGTATTAATGCACAAGCGTATGCAGAATTTTATTTTTTGAGGGGGGAAGGGGGAGGAAGTAGGGGGACAGAACCACTTTGTCCGCTGTTGGCGTTCAAATTCTTTCCTTTTGTTGGTGGGAATGATAAGAACTGTATTGATTACGTATAAGGCAGGGGGATATGTCCGCCATCCCGCTGCCCTACCAGACGTGTGAAGAAAGTAATAATAATATTATAAAAATCCTAAAAGGAGGAAAGCTGGTTGTAATTGTTCATAAATGTTACTTAAAGCCTAGCTCCAGTGAGGAGTGCGAACTGTGGAACTTGAAAGATATTGAGTGACTAGCGAATAGACATTTTTAAGTGCCAGTGATTGGTGGTCGGACATTTTTTAATACAATTATTTATTAGTAATGTAAATATCAGTAATTAATAAAAGTGTGATAAAACTTAATTTGGCTATCCCGTACGAACTCAGTTCTCCCCATATAGGTCGTAATAGTATTTTTCGTCCGTACTACTCCCGTGATATTTTATTAGGTACATAATGTAAACAATAGCTTTAGGTAGGTGAATCCTTTAAGTTACATGATAAACATGTCTATAAGTAGGACATGGCAGTAAACCATTCCTCACTATGAAATACAGTAAACTCCCTATTATCCGCGCATGCCACAAAAAAATACAGCAGATATGTAAATCTGCATTTTATTACAAGTGAGCAAATTTGAACTCTACTGACGAGTGCATTGCGTGCAGTGTACAGTAAAAAACGCCACAGGCCTTCTCGGAACTCACGCAGTAGGCTGGCATGCGTTGCTATTTTTTGTCTCTGTCGGACTTTGTTTCTAGTCGTATGGTTGAGCACTTTTATGTTTACACTAGCTGACCCGGCAGACTTCGTACTGCCTAATTAAATTGCAATAAAGTCCTGTCAAAATGATTTGTAATGTGACATTTTTTTGTTCCTACATATTTTATAGTCGGGGCAAAAAATTCTCCTGAACAGAACTGTCACCCTGGTGATAGGGTGTTGTGAATAAGAAATATAATTAAATAAATAAATAAAACATATAAATAAAAAGATAAATAAAAAAAATAAGTAATCTCTTTATTGTTAATCATGTGAAACATAATAATTTTTATTTTCATTGTAGTGCATGATCAGATCGGTAATTAGCTTGGTTTGTAGCATTTCAGGTTCTTCTACCTAAATTGATTCGTCTAATAGGAGGCATATCTATATTATAGATTATTTTGTCACATGCAATAATTAGCGATCATAGGTAAATAAACACTGCACAAAACACTATATAGGTAAGAATTTGTTTCGTGTATAAGTTGACAAAAGCAAACTCATTAGGGTAGGTAACCTAAAATCCAAGGAAAAAAAAAACACTGACATTGACAGTTTGTTGTTGTTTCAACTTTTTATAAATTTGATATGACTTGGAGTCAAATCCTTCAAGCCGTATTTAAAATAGGGAAAAGAAATAATAAAAACTTAAACTTATGAAATACTTTTGGTAACGCTGGTTTTGTTTGACTGATGTAATGACTTGAAAACTGATGCATTTTAAAGTAAAACAAATGAAATAATATCGCGAAGCCGACCAAATTGAACTATTCGATTTTGGTTTTTTTTTTTTTAATTTATCTGTGCTCCAACGCACACTGTTTTGATAGATATGATTGAACGTTGTACAGAGGTAATAAAGTGCAAATTGACTCTTTGACGTTAGGAACATACCTACATTGTTTAAACAACAATGAGTGCTCGTTTTAGTTAGAAAACATTTGTATGGGAAAAAGAAAAGGGCTGGTTTTAGGGTTTTTCCGGCAATTATTCGAATTTTTCTCGCCGTAAAAACCATCTTTGAACTTCAACGAACATTAAAAAAAAAAAATTGGCCAAATTGGTTCAGGCGTTGTTGAGTTCTGCGCTTACCAACACATTTTGCGATTCATTTTTATATTATAGATTACTGAAATGTATTGCATGTTAACTATTCAGTAAAATACTAAAATTTTAGCATCATTTAAAAATTTTTACTGCTAATTGCAACTTTTACTGTACATGAATGTGTAGATTTTTAAGTTGAAAAAAATGTTTCCTTTTTTGGTTTCCCATCTTCGGCTCTTTTGCGGATTATCCGCGATATCCACCACCGGCAGTGGCCCTGATAACTGGGAGTGTGCTGTACTATGTACTAGGAACGGAACGCGGAGGAGCCGGCCACCTTGAGCGTGTCGAGGAAGAAGACCTTGACGGTGGAGTCGAGGAGCGCGACGGCCAGCAGGCGACTGTTGGGGGTGACGGTGGACGCCAGCACGCTCTCGTCCAGCTTGAGGGTGCGCAGGTGCAGCACCGACAGCACCTTAGCCCGCCCCTCGCCCTGGGGGTCCCCCACCAGCTCAAACTGCCACAGCTTCACCGTGGCGTCCCCCCCGGCCGTCACGCACCCCCTCTGGAACCACAATCACCAACACACCACGTAGTCACCGCAGCTCATCATTCTCTTTTACACCATGTCACTACAGCACATCATTCTCTTTTACACCATGTCACTACAGCACATCATTCTCTTTTACCATATAATACACACCATGTCACCACAGCAAATGATTCTCTTTTACAATATAATACAGAATACACACTATGTCACTACACAGACTACAGCAAATCATTCTCTTTTACGTCATAATAATATTTAATAAGCGTTTCTAACTCGAAACAATAAAAATAAATCTGCAAGTAATTGTGTGTTCAAAAAATGTACCAATGCCATAATGTAAAAAATTAGGTAATTATAACACTTAAAAGATGGAAAAAAATAAAATTCCAATCTATTGTGCATCAAATTTGTACAACTTTTATGCAAAATATCTTACATTTCTAGAGTTTAATATATTAAAAGACAACAGTTTTTGTGATTTGCGTTAAATTTTTAATTGAAAATGCTGATTATTTTCTGTTTTAAGTTTAATCTTGGTGCTTTATGGTGTTTTTGACGCTTTAACTTGCATTATGATGTTTCGGTTCTATCGCTATTCACCACGTAATCTTGTCCCTAAACATGGCTTATAAATAAACCAGTAAATCACAAAGCCAGAAGATAACCAAATACAATATCCAATGTGCACAACCATCACCCCGGGCTCCACCGAGACTGCTCACCTGATCCGGCAGTACGGAAACCGACCAGAGCTCCTTCGTGTGAGCTGGTATCTCCTCCAAGATGTCCCCCGCCGCAATGTCCACGATCAGCAAGCGGCCGTCCTTCAACCCCGCCAGGATGTGGCGGTCGCCCGGGACGAAGCACAGGGACAGCACGTAGTCCGTGCTCACTGTTCGCAGGCACGCCAGAGAAGGTCTGCACACGGCAATCAGACGGACGGACACGCCTGACACTTGAAGCATGAAGTTACAGTTGCATTGAACTCCACAGCATGCTTACGTTATCACTACAGACCTGTAAAAGTCGCGATTTCAAATCCCTAAAGGACAGACTCCACGATCCTCTACGCACTCGTGCAAATTACATCTGCTGGTCGGATACCGACTCGTAACACCTGTTGACTGGAATGATTGTGATTCGCTAATTCTTCTGTTAAAGATTTTTCATTGGCCCAGAGTCCTTCAGATAAACTGTGGCCCAATCACTGAAGCAAAAATAATGTCAAAAGTGTTTGGACTCTATCCTATCGTGAAATGAATCCGCGAATTTTACAGGTCTCTAGTTATCACTTACGAACAGTAGTTAAAGTAGTACGTGTTGAAAAATAAAATCAATTTATTTATTTTCTTATTTTAGATTATTATGTACTTCATTCAATAAAGATCACCAGACACAGACACAAAATCAAAAGAATTTGAGAAAATATTTTACCCCGGCTTACGGTAATGACCAACTCAGTATTTGCCTGAAAGCTGAAACCAATATGGCTGATACAAGTTTCAAACATGGTCCAACCAAATGAATTAACAACAATCCCAAAACATTTAACTTTTACCGACATGTTATCGTCAAGTCCAAAATCTGTTGAACTATAATTTTTACGGAGGAAAATAGCCATGCCAATTATAAATTTTTAATTTTTGGCTGATTTTCAATTACGTGTTGCTATCTATCGAAGTTTTTTTCCCCATGAAATTACATAAATATAAATTAAACATTTTTCTACTTTCACATCTTGTTACTATCTGATACGTATTAACAATCTTGCAGGGAGAAACAAAATTATTAGTATATATTTCACACTAGTGACTATGTTTTGTCTAGAGACGTAAAAGACTGTAAAATCCAAATAAAACGAAACAATTAATAAAGATTCACTCGCAAACAACTCGATTGGCAGCAAGCGTGCACGATAGCACGACTTACCGCCGTGATGGCTGAACAACAACTGTTGCTTCCTTGCCGGAAGCTGCAGGGCTACCCACCTCGGCAGGCAGCCAACTTGAAAAACTTGGCGCTACTAGCAAGCAGTGCGGGAAGTTCAGAACAAGGAGAATATAAAACGCAGACTGAACGAGGAATCTGAACCGGTCAGTCTGATTCGTTCGTAAAATGGGAGTCACAATAATCAGTAAATCACAATGGAATGTCCCATGTTCATAAGGACGAACAATAACTAATCAAAGAAAAAGGGTAACACGAAAAGGGGTGGGAGTGTGGGGTTGGCGACGAAACAAGTATCGTGTTACAATTATTATTCAATGGATTTTCTAGGACTGTTTACTTAATTTATTGGCGCGAGCTTTGACACGTGTTCACGCAAATTTTTTCGCAACAGTCAGTACGAGGATAAACGGTTGGAATTTTAAACTATTCGAGCCAATCAGATCAGAAGTTCGAACGTTCCTAACACTATACACTAAATTAACACACAATTTTCACAAGTCCAAACGGACTACAACTGACATAGTTGTCATACATGCACCGCATGCAGGAGCGCACCTGTTCCACAGCTTGACCGCCTCTGCGCCTGCCGTCGCCACGGCCAGGCCGTCGGAGCTGAACGCCACGGCGCGCACCTCCGAGCCGTGGCCCTGGGAGCGCACGCTGCGCAGACAGCTGGTCTCAGAGTCCTTCTCCACCCCGCGCACCGAGTGCAGCTCCACCGCGTTGCCCGCCAGCGCCACCGCCACCTGCGCCCGGAGACACCACCCAACACCTCTGCCGAACACGTCTCGCACACGCTAGCACCCAGCTCCACTGGTCAACCACTTTCAGGACTATAACCTCATGATCAATCTCAGGGTCATTTCAACACGTAACAAGAACAATTCAAATGTAATACCAACTAGATCTGCTATTCGCGAGAACATGGTGATTTTAACAATGGAACCAATATTTGTGTGTGAATTTAAAACCGGAGCCACCCCTCTCTGCGGTACCGTGCGGCTGAAGCGGCAGGAAGAGACTATAAAGATCGTCGCCATGTAGCTCCACATCCCGTCCTGTCTCGTGTCCACGGTATCTATAGGAGCGGCTGTCACAGTGTGTGAACACAGAGCCAGACTGTGTGTTAACGTCCCTGGTACACAATAAACTGTCTTTGTAATCCCATCGAAACTATACTGACGTTCAACAATAATCTTTGTCTTGTTCAGTCGGTTATTTACTGACTGTCGCCTTGTGCATGCTCAGGAATTCATTTTTTTAAATACAAAAAATAATTAATACGAAAACTATCTACTATTTTCAGAATCGTGCCGATTTTTATGTTAGAAAGCTTAAACCCTTTCAGAGATTATTTCCACATTATTAAAGTGGACAATCTGCGACTACAGTAGAACCCTGTATTTGTGCTCTCTGTATTTATGTTTTCCTGCAATTAACAGCATTTTTTTTTAGTCCCAGTTACATGTCATATGGTGCCAACCAGCATACATAGTGCACATAGTCAAGTATCAATACTGATAGCTCGCCGATTGCATTCAGCATTCTGTCTCGTGCCGAGTAAACTATATTTAATAGCCTGTACTCGTTCGTGGTTAGTTTGAATTACGACAATAGTTACGTCTCACATTTGGGTCATGGTTTTAGTTGTCAGTTTTCAGTTAATACAAACAAATATTTTTGTTTAGTAATATATAATTATGTATAAATTCTCTTTAGGAAACTTTTTTAATCACCTCAATTTTTTTTATGATTTTATTCACCCTTTAATACAAGTAAGAATTAGGTAATTTAGTCAATATTAAATTTAAACTTTTTTTTGTTTTTTATGTGGCCTATTTTGGTCATGGCTTGTGTACTGAAAGTAAACATTCAATTTATTCTTTGAAGTAAAGTTAAGTATTTATTGAAGAAGTCATACAGGAAATGAGGTACATATGTATTAGATGAGTTTTTAGAGTTTTTCCTCATTTTTACATATTTTTTTTCTTTAGTCCACTAAAAAAAGTAAATAAGGGGTTTTGTATATGTATTTATGTTTTATGTGTGACTATAAACTAAAGTGAGGCACATTCACCCAAAGGCAAGCTAGATAAAGGCTGCTGGAAATTAAAGGTTTGTGACTTCTAGCACCTTAAATGTTTATTTAGGAACTTTTCCGTTACTTTTTTTTACTTATGACCGGTCCTTCAGTTTCATTACATACCTTTCCAGAATTTTAAGACATCAAGCCACTAGGAAGTTGTAAAACAAACATTAATTGGCACTGTCCTGGTAACAGATGTAATACCTGGAACACCGAGGGAACGGCTGGGGCAACTCACCCTGATCTCGTTGCCACGGCCCATCACCACGGCCGCGGACTTGACCGTGCCCCCCGCCCTGATGACGCACACTCTCCGAACCTCGTCCTTCAGGATCGGCTCGCTGTCTGCGCTCTCCTCCAGCTCTCCGCCGGCCCTTGAAGCGCACACGTCACCACACGTCACCACACAGCGGACACACTGCCAATACTTGTGCAGCAAACTCCCCATTATCAGCGGGCGGATGATCCGCGATACCTTTCAATATATATACTGTATAGAAGTCGCGAGTGGATAGGATTTACTCTACGTATTTCAGGAGCGTATGATGAGCAGCTTGGGAACTTCACCGCTGCAGGGCGCTGCCATAACGCCCTGTATCGTCTCAGGTTGTTATTTACACGTTAGAGCGCAGCACTGTCGCCCGCTGTCATTCCCCTCACCCCCCACCCATCATTCACTGCAGCTCAAGGTCGTTCAACAGTAGGGGAAAGGGGTGTTTGAAGAGTTCGACACTTGTCCGCTAGGGACCACCACAAGTCGATGCCCTAGAGATGGTGGCGATTGCGGCGGTGAATTAACCAACTACCTCAAAACCGTATTAGAAATTTTAAACTGGGCTGGCGACTTCTATACAGTATATCTATATATATTCAAAGGCGATACAGATTATCCGCGCATGCTACGAAAAAATACAGCACGTACGTAAATCTGTATTTCATTACGAGTGAGCAAATTTGAACTCTACTGACGAGTGTATTGTGCGCAGTATACAGTAAAACGCCACAGGCCTTCTCGAAACTCACGCAGTGTCTAATGAAGTCTCCGAGTACGTACAGTCCTGTATCCTTGTTACGAAACAAGTGCCGAGCACTTTTATGTTTACATTACTGAACTGTATTGTATGTTAATTATTCAGTAAAATACTAAAATTTTGGCATCATTTAAAAATTTTTACTGTTAATTGTATGTTTAACTGTACATATTTTTTTAGATTTTTAATTTTAAATTAATGTTTCCTTTTTTGTTTCCCATTTTCGGCTATTTTGCGGATTATCCGCAATTTTCACTATGCGCGGTGGCCCTGCCACTTATTTTTGCGGATAATCGGGAGTGTACCGTATACAAGAGAACACAAATATTTTGAAATTTACCCCACCTAACACACAACCATGTTGAACTATGATTTCATCTTCTATGGTACTATATAAAGTCGTTTCCATTTTTCTCTGGGATCTTTAGTGTAATTATTAAAAAAAACTTGTTTTATATATCATTGTACCATATTAAATTTTCTTTGTATTTTCATTTTAACTACACTAACGTTCAATAACCCGGCAAAATCACTAATACGTAAAGACCTGCAAAATTCGCGGATTCAATGACCTCCAGGATAGACTCTACTACACTCTACACACTCGGGCAAATGCCACCTGTTCATTGGCTGCTGACTTGTGAGTCGTCTCGACCGAGTGTCTGTGATTCGACACTTCTTTGAGCGAGGGTCTGCAACTGGCCCTCATTACTCCAGATTAACAGTGACCCAATTGCAGAAGCAGCACTAAGGTATAATTATTTGAATTGCAGCATATCACGAAATGAATACGCAAATTTTGCAGGTCTCTACTAATATGTGAAAAATAAGCCACTTAAAAAGTCTAGAAGCTATACAGTGTTCAATGCAAGCATATTTAACAGCGACCTGAAGCCAGAGGGAAGGAGACTGCGACACTCACTTGGCAGCTTTCCTGCGCAGCTTGTGCAAGCGCTTCTTCCGCAGGAGGCGGGCGTGCTCCTCGGGGCAGAAGTAGTACACCTCGACGGTGTTGTCCGTGCCGTGGCACACGGCCACCTGGCCCGAGGGGTCCCGCGCCAGGGACACCACCCGCCCGCGGCCCGACCTCGCCAGCGCGCCGACCTCCGGGCACTGCAGCGGCGTCTGCGCGGACACGAACACACGCTGCCCGGTACCCGCCGGCCTCGCTTCCCTCCGTCTGTGGACAACTCCACAGTGCCCGCAACTCCCCACTCATCATCACGCTTCAACCACCCGTGTCGTTCTCATGCTCCTGTGGCCGGACCGTCTCGAACTCCGCACTCCCATCGAGACCTCGACAGTGTAGCACAAAGTGAGGGAAACAGTGTCCCAACTTTACCACATCCTGCCGGGAGTTGTTTAAAGATGGTTACAGCTTTCTTCGCCGCACAAGCATCATGTGTTAGTGATCGCTGCGTGGCCTGCAGGATGCATGTGTTAAATACATATTTTTTTTCTTTTTTTGTACTGTTTACATTTCCAAAGGTCCGTAACCATTTTAGTTGGATTTTTTTTTTGTGAATTTAAAATGTTTACATATTTGACCTGTTAATCTTTTATATATATTCACACACACACACACACACACATACAGATATATATACACATACATATATATATACGTATATACACACACACTTATTTTTAAACAGTCTTATTTAGCCTTTTAATTTATTATTTATTTTGGTTTAATACATATAGTTTATTTTTTAAAAGGCCCTAATTTTACTTAAATAATTTTTCGTTGTTACATTGGGTGGCCGCTGAGAGAGAGACAGAGAACTGTGACGTCACGCGAGGCTAGCGCCGTACGTTACGTGCGGCCAGTCGGGGAGTCGCGATGCGGAACTGACGGCGAACGCATGCGTGTGAAGCAGGCGGCGAGGAAACGAACTTGGGCGATGAACTATCGAGCTGATTTTTCGCAGAAGAACGATGCGAGTTTTGAGGGAATCGCACCGGCCGCTGCTCTGGTCCGTCTACAAGAACTTGCGAGGTACAGTCACCTCACAATGTTCAGTAGAGCCCCTGTCAGAAACATGTTGTTGAGTATTCAAGGCAGTGCAAAAATTATGCTTACATCGCAAATCTGCACCTCATCGAGACCTTTGAATCTGGTTTCACGGTCTGTGCATTAGCGAAGCAACAGCCTTGGCAAAGGAAATTGAAGTGACTGTTTAGTTATTATTATTTTTGTTAACTTTAAGGCTTTAGTCACTGTAATGAAATGTGCTATGTTTATGAAACAGTGATAAAGTAAACTGAAGTGGGTTTTCTTTAATGATAATTTATTTGTTACCATCATAATTACAACACTCTCATCGGTGGCCCAATTTAACCATTCGCCGGCCAGTAGAACTGCTTCATTGGTAATGAAGAATTTTTTGACGAATTATGCATTTTAACATAAAGTGTAGGTCGTCCCAGCAGGACATTTACAAACATTTTTTCTGGTATTCTTTGATGGTCTTTTCTTTGGTTGTTTAATCATGCTGCACAGGGCTAATTTTTATATAAGGCCTTTGATTTTTTAATGTGATATTACTCTGTTAATATTTTTTAAATATTATTTTATTAATTTTAAAGTTAGTATATAAGGCGTATGAGAATCTGATAATATATTTGTCAATTTGAAAATTTCCATATTATTTAAAGGAACTGTTTAGACTTTTTTTGGCAGCCAAGTAAATGCCACATAATTTTTAATAATGCACAACTCATTACCAAGCTCTGTGATATTTTACCGTACATATATGATACTCACTTGGTATTTTTTATCGCAGTAGTATAAAACCTGTCTATGCCATGCTTTTTCATGTCTGTTCCACGATTTTACCTTTAACGGTTTTCGCTCAACACTGCGGAATTAGCTGGGGTTTGAATTAAGAGGTGGTAGAAGTAGACTCCAGGTAGTTTTTTTTGGAGTTTTTCCCTTAATTGTAACCTTTGTCCTGCAAATGTCTGGGACGTAGGCTCACGTTGGTTTTGGTAAAACCTGGTTTACAGCTTCCAACTCAGATCCCGATCAAAATGTATCAATTAAGTCTCTTGAATTGGAAATCAGACCCAGGATAAAAACAACGAATCCTACATGTTTATTCTGCAAGTGAATAAACACAGTTCTTAGACCCTATTGTCAAATCAGGGTTTAGGTTACGTACCACTAACCCCAGATCCCCAGTTTCATCATGCTACTTAAGGATGGTAATCTTCTGATAGTTATTTATTTGGGCAAATACAAGCTCGGCATGAGGTGTTTCTTCAGGAAAATTCTGTTCGTTTCCTCGTTTTCCTTCAATCCACCATTACTGCACTCCCAGGAGATCTCAGCGGTGCAGTTGGCAGAAGAGCTCACCAACTGCAGAGTACAGGAGTTTGGGTTTGAATCCCAAGTAGCCTATCGCCGGAGGAACAAAAAACGCCAGTCCGTCAAAAAAATAAGAGCCAGTTCACCAACAGCGAGCCTCATCCCGGGAAAATCACTACTGCATGGTGCTGCACGTACTGTGCTTTCAGAATCGTCCTCCTCCTCATCGGCTTCACCGGAGACCGTCACCGTCCTGTCGAACTTCTCCTCGAGGCCCGGGGACTTGTCCTTGAACCGCAGGCCCCAGACCCGGAGCTGGCGGTCCGCGCTCCCGCTCAGCAGGTACTTGTCGCCCTTCACCGGAGCCAGCCCCCACACCTGCGCACGGGACAAACAACTATGGAGCGAGACCAGCTTTTGAGCCTTTACTCCTAGTCCAATTTCATTTTTTAAACACTTACTTGCTTTACTCCTAGTCCAATTTCATTTTTTAAACACTCACTTGCTTTACTCCTAGTCCAATTTCATTTTTTAAACACTCACTTGCTTTACTCCTAGTCCAATTTCATTTTTTAAACACTCACATGCTTTACTCCTAGTCCAATTTCATTTTTTAAACACTCACTTGCTTTACTCCTAGTCCAATTTCATTTTTTAAACAATCACTTGCTTTACTCCTAGTCCAATTTCATTTTTTTGAACACTTTCTTCGCCACGACAGTGGTGAAATTACATGCTGTATTTTTAAGATAAAATAACTTGTAAAATATTGATCTAAAACAAATAACTTCTGTTCAATAAAAACAAATTAGCGACCATTTGTGGTATAAAAGTGATTCAATAAGAGACACACAATAAAGCAGATTAAATTATTTTTTTCTGATCCACGCGTGAAATTACATTACTTGAATTTCAAACATTAAAAAAATTACTTTATTTATGACTTGAATTAAGTTTTGGTCAAATGCTACTTAATTCCACTGTAATGGAATTGCATTTCAGTGGTGTATGGTGCACTAACTTGCATTTCGGTGTTATTCTGGTTTTGACATGCTTTTCAGTTGTGTTATTTCAGTTTTATCGCAATTTACCACATACCTAATCTTTTCCCTATATTGCATTCAACACTTCAGTGGAATAGTGTGACTTGGAACGGCAGTGCAGCACTCAACTCATGCTCTCAAAGGATTCAAGTTTGAATTCCAGTCCATTCGTCCTCGTTTCCCATTTTCCATGGGTTTTCTAATTCACTCTACGCAAGTGCTGAGATGGTTCATTGCTAAAGGACAAGGCCATTTCTTTTTCTAATAGCTCTGATATGATTGATATTTTCATCTCTAATGAACTCGCTGCCCAGACTTTCAGTAAGTAAAAAAAAAAACAGGGTGCGTATACTTATGTACACGCATTAGAAGTTATATGTACTTACTTGGCGAATTAAAAAAACTAACATTAATTTGCATCAAAATAATAAATAAAGAAAAATAATAAAAGGACTGGAGTGATATTAAAAACACAATTGGTAAAATATAAATTCAATCAAATAAAACAATTTAAATATTTAATCTAGTAAAATAATCTAGATAAATTATATTATAATTAATAATGAAAATTTTGTTGCATGGGGTGTGCGCAACATAAAAATTCACTGTCATTATTTTTTCATACCATGCTTAAAGAATTATAACTTAAAAAAAGAAGAAGAGTGAAACTTAAACACTGAGTATTTCAACAACTGCCAATCCTCTCACATGGTTTCACTCCACTCAGGAGGCCACGAGGGGCCGAGATGATCGTCTGGCGTCTCGGGAGCTCAGTCGAGTCGCGCGAGGTGCGACAGCCTCGTTCAGGAGTGTCTACGAGGCAGAGGGTTCCCCCCCCCCCCCCCCCCCAGAGAACACACTAGGTCGACAGAAGGTAAATGACTGCTCAAGATAATGTCCGGTGCAAGGTCATTTATTGTTTACAACGAACACAAATCACCGAATCTGGCCCCTTTGACAAACTCGAAAATCTGCCCCCTGTACTGCCGACTGAGTTAAAGACACAAAGCAGGCCGGTGTGCGGAACTGCCTGCGACGATCTTGCAGTCTTCGAGTCAGTGCCACGACACGTCTGGAAACGAATGGCGGAAGGCAGTCAGTTTTCCAAGATACAGCGCCCGTAAAAGGGCAGGAGGCAGAAACACGAAGTGTCCGTAAATGTACGTTCTAAACAGTGGCAGGCAGACTATCGTAGTTAAAAATCGCAGGTGTCTTGTAGTGCAGACATTTCCAGCAGGCAGAGTAAGTACCGAGTGGCAGCACAAAGTCCTGTAAGGTGACAAGGCAGGGCGCCAAATGGCAATCACAGCTTCCGCATCCTCTTTTATCAAGTGTCTGGCCGGAAGGAGGAGTGATAAAAGAGTGCGGCACTGATTTGCGACACATTAAGTAAAGAGAAGTCAGGAAGGAATTTGACGCTGCGCTGTGAACGATCGATCACGCAGCAGCACTGAGCCGGGGGCAGTCTGGGATGGTGACCAGTGCCGCGGCAAGGAAGAGACATAGAGTGTGTGACAAGGGAATTGACATCTGTCTGCAATTGCTGTGAAGGCACGTGTCAGATGACTCTAAAAAATGAGAAGCATCTTTAGTTAACCCATCATGAGCATACAAAATACATATATAGAGTGCCCACTACATTGCTGCAGATGCGAACGTGCACTTCCCCTCCACCTAGCTGCTAGCACCTTCCACATTCCTCCAGCCACTTGGCGCTAGCTGACCATCAGCCTCATCACGCTGTTCAGATCGTCACGTGTCCCCCACTGACAAGGGGGAAATGGAAGTTCCGAACAGACTTGCAGCGACACAAATTGGTGTCTGTACCAGGCAATGTAAAACACACGAGACGATTACCTTTCAACATCAAAACAGATCAGTTAACCGCTTCAGCAGAATGATTTTACAACAAAAATAAATTGAGAAGAAGAAAAAAACAAGCAGTAGTTTATTTTTAACCACACGAGCACGACACTAGACGTCTGCTTCGACATCGGTACGGGTGCGAGACTCTGCAGCGCGGCGAGGCTTGCCTCGGAGGTGTGTCCCACGAGGGTGTGGAAGCAGTGCGCAGTGTCCAGGTCCCACATCCGGACCGTGGCGTCCTTGGAGGCAGACACCAGCACGTTGCGCACGGCCAGGAAGCACACCTGCGTCACCGCGTTCTTGTGCCCCTTGAGGCGGTGCAGCCCAGCCTCCGCCACCGCGTCCCACACGATCACGTCCGCGTCCTGCACACCGCACGGCCAGTCACGCCTCCGCCCGGGCGCTGCCCCAGGGGGGCACCCCTTTGAGCCCGAACTGTACTTGTAAGGGCATGTAAAGTTAACTCAAATACTTAAAACCATGTGACGATATGTTCTTTCATCAAAAGAATGTATAAAATTAAATTCAGTATTTGTGACCATACATTTGTAATAATTCCAAACCGAATAATATCTTAAACAAATCAATTTTTGTACGTTAGCCCCTTCCAAAATGTCTTCCCGGAGCTGTGCCCCTGAGCCCCAGTCGTGCCGGCTCCCAACATTCAGTATCCTTGAATGTTCAGGGTTCAATTAGTGAGGCAGTGTCCACAATCATTCACATCCTTCTTTATTTTTGTGTTTTTTACCAATGGTTCAAATTTATTTCTAAATATATAATAATATTTAATTCTTTATAAAAAAGTTTATATATTTTATTTAATGGTTTTAGAAAGCTTAAAGGCCAATTTTAATATAAGGATGATCTAAGCGAGCAAATATATAGTTTACAGCTTTTAGCCGTTGTTGTTAAACTGTTGAGTTTTAGGGTATCATTAAAAACTCTCAAAAAGAAAAGTTCTTATTTGCCGAGAACCCTGGGGAACAGAGTGGCGACAGGCCCCTCACCAAGGAGCCAGAGGCGAGGCGGTGGCCGTCCGGGTCGTAGGCCAGGCTCGTCACGGCGGCCTTGTGGCCCGAGAAGCAGGCGGCGCTCTCGCCCGACCCGAGCTCAAACAGCTTGACCACTCCGTCGCTGTAGCCGGCGGCCAGGCGGCGGGAGTCGGGGCTCGCGGCCAGACACGTCGCCGCGCACTTCTCCCCGGCCAGCACCACCGCCTGCACGCCCCCGACACACACTCCGTGAACACACCGCCTTCGGCGCAAGCATGTTCAATGATATGATTTCACCTATATGTTTTATGTGTTATGTGCAGGGGCGCAACAACAAAGGGGGGGGGGGGCAAGGGTATTTCCCCCCCCCTTTCTGAAACCTTGAAGTGGAGGCAAACGGGGGCAAAGAAAGTGCTGTGTAATCAATTTTTAGATAATAAAACTGCTTAAATAGCACTATTTTCCACCTTGAAATACAAATTTTCCCGGGGGAGGACACCCCCCCCCCACCCTCCGCTTCAATATGGGGGATCGATGATTCTTTATAAAAAGGTATATTGCCCCCCATTTGGAAATTTAGTTGTTGCGCCCCTGGTTATGTGTTATGGTTCTTTAACCTTTGTTAGTGTTTTGTCTGTTTTGTTATTATCACTGCTAGTGTGTGGTACTCTTGCTCTCGTTTGCTGGCCATCTGTAGATGTTCTCCTCCTATGGTACCGACGGAAGTGGGAGTCCATACACCGGTAGTGATAACTGTGTTCCTGTTATTGCATGTAGTGCCCACCACTAAAGTCTACGACTGTTGGTGGGCATGTGACAAATTCCAAATAAATAAATAAATAAATAAATAAATAAATAAATAAATAAATAAAAAAACTCACACACGTAGCCAACCTTTTACAGGTGAACGCTACGAAGTCCACTGGATTGTAGTTAATAATGTTCGCGGGCTTTCACGGCCATTGTCTGAAGTAGCTTTAGCTTCTGGGTTGTGGCCGTATCCTTGGCAAAACAATTCACCGTTTCGGTCGACATTGCAGTCGCCATCATCCGGGAGGTAACGGCTCCCTGATGATGGTGACTGCAATATCGACCGAAACGTTGGTGAAATTTTTGCCAAGAACACTGCTAAACCCAGAAGCCAAGCTACTTTGGACTGTAGTAAGTTTCTTGAATTTTAAATAAAGTATTTTTTAAGTAACAAATGAACAATCAAGTGCATTGAATGTCTACCCTTAACTTATTAATCATGAATGCAATGCATAGCAACAAAAAAAAAGTACCTTTTTTGAACCACACATTGAAGATTTTAAACTAAACCATCACATGTTTATAGATAACTAAGAAATTCTAATTACTTAAAACATAGTTTTTTTAACTCAGAAAAAATAATTGTTTACAATTAAGATTTGTGATTTTTCAATACTTCTGTGACTTTTACGACCCAGCAGGCAAAATGGTCTAAAACTAGAATAGAGCAGTAACATAACACGTTTTGGTGAAGGGACACAGCAAAAAATGCAAGTTTCATCTGCTAGGAATCAAACCGACTGCTTTGGTGGGAAACCAGTTCCCCTCAAACTGTCAACTCCAAGAACTTTTAGAGTAGACAATGGTTTGACTATGAACATACATCAAGAAATGTATTACGTCAAATTAAGTGTTTAAATATACAGCCTATGCTCAATCAGGAATTGTAAAAAAAAATTTATTATGTACATTTTTTTATAAACACAAATTTAACTTCCCTTTAAGCCAGCAGAAGCAATAATATTAGGTTTTTTTTAAATTAAGACTTCAATTGATATTACAATTTAGTTTGATAAGTCAATAAGCATTTTAATCACCTCGTTCCAGTAGCTCAAACACACGTACCTTCTCCCCCAGACGCAAGTCCCACACGATGACGTCCTCGCAGGCGCCCACGGCGACGTAGCGCCCCTCCTGCCCCTCGAGCGTCACGAACACCACGTTGCACCGGGCGCTGGCGATGATGTTGAAGCTGCCCGCCGGCACGTAGCGCAAGTACTGCTTCGTCAGCCCCATCTCTCGTCGGCCAACTGCTCGCTAGGCCTGAGGAGGAGTCCCTGGCTACACTAGCCACTAGCCCGCTCATTTAGCGGACGTGTGATAGTCACTAGTTTTTAAATGCATGGAATCAAAACAAATTTGAAAGAACAACAATTATGAGTTCCTAAATGAGTTTTAAAAAAAATTCTTTTGTTTTTTTACTGTAATTTCTTTTTTTTTTTGTTTATTTAAATTAATATACTGTAATATATTTAAATTTAAGTGAAAACATAAATTTTATACTTTAATTTCTTTTTTAGTTTATTTTATATTATTATACTTTGATATATTCAAAAGATCTATGGCCTAAGTTAATCTTCCTACCACTCTCCCAACCAACCTACAGAAAAGCCCCTAAAATTCATTACTACCATACTAAATAATTACTTAATACACGTCATAATTGACAATTTAGCACTGTATTCAAATTCAACTTGAAAATTTCCAACACAGTGCGATGGCTTTGGATTCTGAAGAGTAAAAGAAAATTTTTACTCACTGACTCCTAGAGATGCATTTACAGTCTATATTTAATTTAATAATCTTTCATTTACCCAAGATACCCACCCGTCCCAGAAAGAGAGAAGCATGCCTTTATATAGTTTATAGCCAGAGAGGAACGCTGGGGGTGAAATTTACAAAGGACCTGAGGAGAAAACTACAGGGAGATAGGAGTGAGTTAGGAGAGGACTCCATGGCACCGGGTAAAAGCCCAGTCACAGGTGAAATCAATCATTCGAAATTATATTCAAAATCAACAAAGCAGGCACCCACTGCCCCCACCAAATCTTAAGATCCGTGTTTCAAACGAAAACCAGTTTTTGAAAAATAGATGTGTTCATCCAGAAACCTAATCCTGTCAATATTTCCTCAAAACATGTTCTTTTGTAAAAGTAGCATGAGCACATTCATTAACTTGAAAAAAAAAAAATACAAATGAACAGACATAAATATTATAATATGTCATCCTACAAGCCATCAAACAAACATAAATAAAATTTTAATAAGAACATGTTCTTGGCACTTACAAATATCATATTTAAAATATCAGCAATTCGCTAAAACCTTGATAAATTGATTCACGAACATTACCCACGTGTTACAAACATAACACACTACTTTCCTAAATTCAAAACTAATGCGCGTTTAAGCATCATGTACTCTACAGTACTTTGGGTAAATAATGACAGATTTAACTTTGAGCAGATTTGTTACTGTCTAAATTACTGTAATAACATTGATGGTAAATTAAATTGTAATTCTTTGCAAAATAACGAAATGAGCCTTAATTTAAATTAGGCAAAATAAATTTATTTCAGATTATGTTTTAAAAGTTTGTTTGCTAACGAACTGTGACATACCTCGCTAATGGTTTTTCTAAAGTATAGATGGGTTTACGATTGAAAATTAAGAATTGAGACTTAAGACTTAGTCGGATTCTTACCACATGACTCTATGTAAACTAGAGGAATGGTTTATGATTTTCGTGTGTGAATTTTGACGGGTCGTGTGCGAACCATATGATGACTTAAGACTTTGATGTCGTCCGACCGAAGACCATCCCTAAGCCCGACCTGCAACCGCCAGTATACTCTCCCGCTAACGGAATGCACCCCTGGCCGTGGCCCACCCGAGTCGAGCGAGCCACCGAGCAGAACGGCCAAACCAGACATTATTATTATAAAGCACACTAAATCCGAGTGGACTAGAGACGAACCACACCCATTCCCCCTCAAACAATTAATTACGAATTTTGCGACCTTAAAGTCTCTTCCAGACGCAGTCATTTAGTTTTTAACGTAATGAGGTCAAGCTTGGCGCGGCAGGGGCCGACGCGCCACCGGACGCCATGCCAGTTCCGCAGTTCAACTCGACTCGCGGACCGGGACGGACCTACGTCCCACGGAGAGACCACAACCATTGTCTTCATCGCAAGTAACGTCCGGTAAATATAGTAATTTAGCAAAAACCAAACCTTTTTCTATTCACCTCTCCGTGCGTGCCCGGTCCATTTTTTACTGTTCAGGACCTAATCCGACCGCGTAAACGTAAAGACGCCCCGCACCATACCTGGTGCGCAGGATCGTTCTTCAGCATACGGCACGGGCCGTCTCCCGCAAACCACAGAACTTTCTTAAGGCCACGCGCCTTCGCGCTGACCACAAACCCGCAAGGGAAACATCGCCAAGTTTAGTGGCGGTGCGTGTACCACCCCAGTGGGCACGGCACCCGCGTAGAAACAATCGCTTACGGGACTGGCCGACCCCAGTCACCCACAAACTCTGTGTGCCACGTCAATTGTGCGCGCCTAATTTTCATTAAAGGTACTTTGTTAACGTAATTTTGTGCCACGTCATTTGTGCGCGCCTAATTTTCATTAAGTGTACTTTGTTAACGTAACTTTGCACCACGTCATTTGTGCGCGCCTAATTTTCATTAAGTGTACTTTGTTAACGTAACTTTGCGCCACGTCATTTGTGCGCGCCTAATTTTCATTAAGTGTACTTTGTTAACGTAACTTTGCGCCACGTCATTTGTGCGCGCCTCATTTTCATTAAGTGTACTTTGTTAATGTAACTTTGCGCCACGTCATCTGTGCGCGCCTCTCTTGCATCAAGTGTACTTGGCCTGCATACTGTTACCCGAGAAACCAGTGCCACGAAACATTGAATATGTACTGGCCTGCACCCCGCAACGGACAAGTAGCCCTCAGGGGCATGTCTGTGCTCAGTAATTGTATGGTGTGACGTCAATCCCTTGAATAAAGGCACGTCGCTACTACGGCAATCCCACACATTCTTCTTTAACGTAAATTCCCAAGCAATACCGCCGACGGTTCTAGCGGACCACGCTGGGGCAACGAACCACGAACCCCCATTGGTTAGACACCGAGCTAGCCTGGCGCCCTCCCGGAACATAAAACGTTAACCAGACCAGCCACCCCGCTAGAACTCGCGCCCGGACTCGAACACGAGACCGCAGCCGACGGCAAATGGTGCCCCTGCGTGTGGCAAAATTGTAAGCAAAAAATGTGAAAATTGAGCAAACGGCAAGAAAACGGCCATCTTGGACGCACCAAGAGCGGCGGACAAAGGATCCATCAACCCCCACCCCCAGCGCTGACATTCCAGCAGAGCGTGCGACGCAGGCGAACAACATCACAGCCCAGCACCACCCCCAACCCCCCGTCACTCCCGCACCCGCCCGCTTTCTCTTTCGCGCGGCGGTCAGAGTACTCTTCCCCCCCCCCCTCCCACCTAAACACCCTCGTTTTTCACTCTCCGCTTTGTGCGGCCATCCGGGCGCGCAACCCCCACCCATCCACCCCCTATCATCTCTCCGCTTCGCGCGGCCATCCGGACAGCTCCCCTCCCCTTTCAATCCTCCGCCCGTTCGCTTTGTGCGACTGTCCGGGCACCCATCCAGCCGGCCAGCGCGGCCCGCGCGAGGAACAGCCTAACAGCACAGACTGCGCCGCTGGCGAACAGACAACACGTGCGCCCGCCCCGTCAACAGAACCCAGCTGTCAATAACCACGCACCATGCTGTCCCACGGAGCCCACGCGACATGCGCGCAATGCCAACGGCCGAGAACAATGGACCTACTAACGGGACCATTACCTTGGCAGAACACCTGCCAATGCCGATCACTGAACAGAACACCACCGGAGACCGACCAAAAACACGAACAATGGGAAGTGAATTGGGATCAGATCTGGAAGGGAAAAATAGAGACAGGGTTAACCATACCACTACAGCCTGTACCAATAACCGCCGCAACCGATACAAAACCACAACCGTGCCAGGAGTGCGGACACGCAACCTGCACCAACACCGCTGCCGAGGGCGGGGCCATCACCCAACCCGAGGCCACACGTACCTACACAACGCGGACAGCGAACTACATGGCGAAATTACCAGAGTTTAGCGGAGCACCCCACGAAGACCCCCTAGCATACACACACCAATGCGAAGTGCGCCTGGCACGCAGCGGGATAACCGTCGACGAGTGGCCTGAGAGGACCAGCGAACGGTTGCGGGGACCCGCCCTCGCCTGGTGGCAACTATGGGCGGGCCGACATGGAGTGGCCCGAGTTCGCAGAGGCCCTCAACCACCGTTTCAACGCCGGGGCTACACTGGTACAATGCACCTCACAATTCTACAGTAGCACGCAGCGAGAGGGAGAACCAGTGGAAAATTTCATAGCCCACAAACTACAACTATTCTGCTGGATATCACCACTCGTAGAACCAGCCAGGGCACTACCCACCATCACACTACTCGTCAGAGACGAACTCCAGCCCTTCCTACGCATAGGACGCGCCACCACCGTCGAGGACTACGTCCAACTGGCAGTAGCCACGAAACAAAATTTCCAGAGAGCCTGGTGGAGAAACCCGCGCAGGACAAACCGGGAGGACCCCAACCCGCCGAACGACCGGCGCCCACTAGCCATCCAAGGGGCACCACCGCCCCAAAAACGCAGGCCCTCACACCCCGACGACCGACGCCCGCCCTACGCGCTGGAGGCGCCTCAAGCGGACGCCAACACAGCCCCCCGACCGCCTCACTGCCAACTGGGGTGCCCAAGGGGCACTTACCACTGGCACAATGAGTGCCCACGGAAGGGGAATACGCAGAGGGAGAGCTGCCAACAGAGGCCGCGCGACACACAACCGGCGGGAAACGGGCCAAGGGGGAACTGAAACAGAGTCCCCCAACCCCCCAAGTGACCACCACCCACCTTCCAGCGACAACAACGGCCGCGGGAACTACCGCACACACGAACGCACTGGTAACGAACCACCGCGCCGACCCAACAAATGCGATGACCAACACGACCCCCGGGGGGCACAAACCCCCAAGACTCGGGCAGCTGACCCAACCACCGGACAACTTGCTCCGCATACCGGTAGAGGTCAACAACACACCAGCCATTGTACTCGTGGACACGGGAGCGAGCCACGTATTCATCCACCCCTCGCTGGTACCCCCCGGCTCCCTCCGCCCGCACCGGGGTGAGCTACGCCTGGCCACCGCCAAACACGCCGGCCTAATGGTGGGGTACGCTGACGTCCAGATAAGCCTAAGAGAGCTAAGTACTAACGTAACCGCCATCGTTGTGAGTCACCTAAGTGAAGAACTCGTGCTAGGTCAGCCCTGGTTGGCCGAACACGACGCCGTTCTGGAACTAGGCCCCGCCAAAGTGAATGTTGGTCAGTCCGAAAGGTTCGTAGTCTACGCCATAGGACGAGCCCCCACACCGGCAAATGGATGCGTGAATCTCGCCGACTTGCGTCATAACGTTCCCCCAGAATACGAAGCCGCGGTGAACAAGATCTTACGCGAACAACGGGACGTGTTCACGACCACCGAGCCCCTACGGCGCACCACGGTAGCCGAATATTTCCATCCCCACCACCACCGATCAACCCATCTACGAGTCACCTCGCGGGTACGGGTTTCGCGAACAGCGGGTAATACGCGAACAGGTGATGGAGATGCTACACAGCGGAGTAATAGAGCCCTCCAACAGCTCGTATAACGCATGCATAGTACTGGCCGCTAAGAAGGACGGCACATTACGTTTTTGCGCGGATTTCCGCCCACTAAATGCTGTGACCATCAGTTCGCCACCCCCACGGATCAGCGTCGAGACCGCTGTAGCCAGTCTAGGTAGAGCCCGGATATTCAGCACCCTAGACCTCAAGTCGGGGTACTGGCAAGTGCCCATACGGCAGCAAGACCGGGAGAAAACGGCATTCACGGTCCCCGATGGCCGACGTTTCCAATTCCGGGCCATGCCGTTTGGCCTAAAATGCGCGCCAGCAACCTTTCAAGCCATGATGACCCGAGTGCTGGAGGGGTACCTTGGCCAGTTCGCTCTCGCATATTTAGATGACGTCATCGTCTTCTCGGAGACGTGGGAGGACCACTGTCGCCATCTTGCCCTAGTCCTCGAACGGTTCGCCACCCACCACCTAACAGCCAACCCGGCGAAATGTCATCTAGGCACGCGGGAAGTAGAGTTCCTAGGGCACATGGTTAATGCGGAAGGGAGCCACCCGCAACCATCCCACCTGCAAAAAATCGCAGCGGTAGAAACCCCGCGCACACGGAAACAATTGCAGCGATTCATCGGCCTGGTGAATTGGTTAAGGAACTACATACCAAACTTCTCCCACGTAATTCACCACTCACAGATTTACTGTCCCCCCAGTCCCGCTACCGCTGGAACACCTGGGTCCAACAGGCATTTGAACAGGTAAAGGGTGCGTTCACCAGGTGTCATACTTTAGCACACATTGACCCCGAACGCCCGTTGATCCTCCAGACCGACGCAAGCGCGCTAGGGGTAGGAGCGGTACTATTTCAAACGGATGACCAGGGGAACAAGCAGGTCATTGAGTACGCCAGCGCGAAATTCGGGTCCGCTGAGCGGAAATATCATAGCAATGAACAAGAATGCTTAGCCGTGATATGGGCCGTGAAAAAGTACCGTCCCCACCTCGAAGAGCGGACATTCACCCTCCGCACGGACAACCGCTGCCTTACCTGGCTCCAGACCATGCAGGGGCGTAAGGGGAAGCTGATACGTTGGGCCCTCCTTCTCCAATCGTTCGATTTCGTAGTGGAACACGTACCCGGAGAGGAAAACCAACTGCCAGACATGCTATCCAGACACCCTAGCGATCAGCACGAAGTAACAGATGCCGAAGGGTGGGAGGAGATGCTACCCCCCTCCCCGAAGGACAGCTGGCACCACTCACCAGCCACGTGCACAAGCATAATCACGGATGAGGAAGGGGCTGACACACCACCTAACACTGCCGCTGACCTGGACCTCCGGGTACTAGCAGCCCAACAACAGTCTCCCGAGGCCGACCGACGGCGACATCGCCTAAGGGAGGAACCCCACGCAAATTGGAGAGTCGAAGCTAACCGCATCCTAAATCGTGCCCCAGGGGGCGCGGTAGGCTGGAAGACATACGTGCCACCCGAAGCACGCGAGGCGGTACTCCGCTTCGTGCACGACCACGACCTTGCAGGCCACCCGGGGGCAGACCAAACCCAGAGAGCGGTCTCACAAAACCACCACTGGCCCGGGATGGCAAGGGACGTCAGGGAATACGTGCACGAATGCGAAGTATGTCAAGTGCGTAAAGCACGCCGACGGGACGGCGAACAACAACAACAACCCCGTCAACCAACACAGGCATTCCAGACCATCGCGCTAGACGTGATGGGGCCCTACCCCAGGTCACCCAGAGGCAAACGATTTTTGCTCGTGGTGACCGACATGTTAACGCGATGGACGGAAGCCTACCCCTGTAGCAACGCAAGGGCCAACACCATCATCCAACTCATGACTCATGAGTTCCTGCCTCGGTGGGGCTACCCGCAATCAGCGTTGATGGACAACAGCAGCCAATTTCTTGGCGAACAGTGGCAGGAGTGGTGTAACGGGATGAGCATCCAGCACCACACCACCCCAGCCTACCACCCCCGGGCCAACCCCACGGAGCGCAGGAACCAGGACTTGAAGGTCCAACTCCGCCTCAGACTCGGCGACTACCACACCCAGTGGGACCAGCACATCGCCGACGCGTTGTTTTGTACCCGCCGCCGCGTAAACGCCGCGACCGGGCGAACCCCGGCGGAAATGGTACAGGGGAACAACCTCCCACAACCAGGCGAGTGGGCCACTCACGGCGTCCCACACACCGGGGAAGGAGAGAGGGAGCGTGCACGGCGCCTAACAGCAATGCACGAGGCCGCCAGACAGCGCCAAACAAACTATACGCAGGAAATCACCCCCAAAACCGCGCGGGAGCCCCCCGCGGTGCGAGCAGGTGATCGCGTATACGCTCGCGTACATCCACTGTCCGCAGCGCCTCGCAACTACTGCGCCGGGCTGGCACCCCGCTGGGGGGGGCCCTACACCGTGCAGAAATCTCTAGGGAGGACATCATACCTGGTCCGACTCCTCGATTCCCGGGGAACCTCCCCCAGGAGACCAGAACTTTGACGAACCACCAGGATACGACGAACCGGAGGAGGGTCACCGTCCACCACCCGCAGGTGACGGCCGCGATGACGCACCACCGATACTAGAGGCGAACTCACAGAACGCAGAAGACCTACTATCACCCGCGCCAGAAGTCCCGCACGAGGCAACGACACCGCACCAGCCAGGACGAACAACAGAATACGAACATGCCACGATCACCGAAATGACGACTGGGGACTTAACACCGCAACCAGATGACGTGACGGCAATCGCAGTGGAACCAGAGGAACTTGATGCGGACCAATTAGTAAGCCCGACACGCGGAGCATGGGGACACACGGCCTCTCTCGCGGACGCCACATTCCGGATGTTCGTAGACGAACCCAATGAGGGAAACCCTGCACCGCGCCCAGGACCGGAGCCACGCCAGCTATTCGACCCCAACGACACAGAGACGAGCGAAGCTCCAGGTATCCCGGAGCGCAGGAGGCAACCCTACGCAAGTGGGTCGCAAGCGGGTGACGTCAGGGACCAACAACTGAGGCCCGACCAACCGAACATGCCAGCAGACTCAAGGACACACTCGACGCACGGAACAGAACCCGCGCCACCAACCCCACAGACGGGGAGACCCCAAAGAGACCGGCGACACCCGGGGTATCTGGCTGAGTACGACCTCGGGAGACCCACAAAGCGAAACACCACCACCCATCACTCCGAGCCGCTAATCCAGGACGACCCATCTGCAAGGGACAGGGTGTACTAGCTGCGGCCGCCACGGCCCCCACCAGCTCGGACGTGCTGCCACCCCTAAGGCGGCAACACTCCCGCCTCCACAGGCAACACGACGCCGCCCCTCGGCCCGCCTGCAACAGCAGCAGCCGGGGTGGCGTGCACAGCAGGTCCAGAGCACCGACCCTACCAGCTGCCGACCCACGGGCGCGCACACCTGCTCCAGAACGCGGGGCCTATCAGCTGCAGAGCCGCGAACCGCAACTGGACAGGGCTGCCGGAGCTAGGGGTGCTACCACGTGGTGGGACCATAAGCGGCGCAAGGTCGGGCTTCTCGAGGGGGGGGGCGTTTGACGTCGTCCGACCGACGACCATCCCTAAACCCGACCTGCAACCTCCAGTATACTCTCCCGCTAACGGAATGCACCCCTGGCCGTGGCCCACCCGAGTCGAGCGAGCCACCGAGCCGAACAGCCAAACCAGACATTATTATTATAAAGCACACTAAATCCGAGTGGACTAGAGACGAACCACACCCATTCCCCCTCAAACAATTAATTACGAATTTTGCGACCTTAAAGTCTCTTCCAGACGCAGTCATTTAGTTTTTAACGTAATGAGGTCAAGCTTGGCGCGGCAGGGGCCGACACGCCACCGGACGCCATGCCAGTTCCGCAGTTCAACTCGACTCGCGGACCGGGACGGACCTACATCCCACGGAGAGACCACAACCATTGTCTTCATCGCAAGTAACGTCCGGTAAATATAGTCATTTAGCATAAACCAAACCTTTTTCTATTCACCTCTCCGTGCGTGCCCGGTCCGTTTTTTACGGTTCAGGACCTAATCCGACCGCGTAAACGTAAAGACGCCCCGCACCACACCTGGTGCGCAGGGTCGTTCTTCAGCATACGGCACGGGCCGTCTCCCGCAAACCACAGAACTTTCTTAAGGCCACGCACCTTCGCGCTGACCACAAACCCGCAAGGGAAACATCGCCAAGTTTAGTGGCGGTGCGTGTACCACCCCAGTGGGCACGGCACCCGCGTAGAAACAATCGCTTACGGGACTGGCCGACCCCAGTTACCCACAAACTCTGTGTGCCACGTCAATTGTGCGCACCTAATTTTCATTAAGGGTACTTTGTTTACGTAATTTTGCGCCACGTCATTTGTGCGCGCCTAATTTTCATTAAGTGTACTTTGTTAACGTAACTTTGCACCACATCATTTGTGCGCGCCTCATTTTCATTAAGTGTACTTTGTTAACGTAACTTTGCGCCACGTCATCTGTGCGCGCCTCTCTTGCATCAAGTGTACTTGGCCTGCATACTGTTACCCGAGAAACCAGTGCCACGAAACATTGAACATGTACCGGCCTGCACCCCGCAACGGACAAGTAGCCCTCAGGGGCATGTCTGTGCTCAGTAATTGTATGGTGTGACGTCAATCCCTTGAATAAAGGCACGTCGCTACTACGGCAATCCCACACATTCTTCTTTAACGTAAATTCCCAAGCAATACCGCCGACGGTTCTAGCGGACCACGCTGGGGCAACGAACCACGAACCCCCATTGGTTAGACACCGAGCTAGCCTGGCGCCCTCCCGGAACATAAAACGTTAACCAGACCAGCCACCCCGCTAGAACTCGCGCCCGGACTCGAACACGAGACCGCAGCCGACGGCAACTTAACAGAAATGGTTATATTTTATATTTTTCGTTAAGACTTAAGGGAAGCGACCAATCAAAACAAACCAGAACCTTTCAACCGGAAGTTTATGTCTTATTATTGGACCGAGCGAGGCAGTATTTTGGGTTATAATTAGTATATTTGTAATTTGTAACCATCATCCATTTCGAAAAATAGATATCCCATTTGTCAATAACCTATTTCAAACATGCTTCTCCATTTCGAACAATGGCCGACCATGTGTTTTGTGCTGTGATTGGTTAGAATTAACGACTTCTATGTCAATCATAAACTGGAAAATTTAGTTTTGATAATCGTGTGCTCGATGTTAAGTTATAATTCTTAAGGAAATCAATCGTAAACCCAGTTTAATTTACGAGAGTTAAACATACCTAATTTCCAAACTAAAATAACTTTATATTGGCCTTTATGAAATGGCACACTTGCCTGAATTAAATATAGCGAATTTAGTTACTTTCAGATATAGCAATAATTAATTATTTATTTTTTAATTTATGATTCAAGTTGTTGGCTGTTTCTCCTATCATGGGACTATTTGCATACAGTTAGAAAAATATGGGATGTTCAGAGATACCAATTGGAGAATTATGACATAGGTACTGTATTTATAAAACATAGGCAAACATAAAGTATATCTTACAAAAAAAATACATAATAAAACAAAGTAAACATTCTGACTCAAATTTTGGTATGGACATCGTGTTCGGCTTGTTGCCTTGTGAATCTGTCCTTAATTTCTTTGTTATAATTAACAGTACCACCAAATTGGGTATGTTCTGCCATCACCCGACCTCTGTGAAAGCCCCGTGGGTACCTGACAGGCGCTACGGGCGTCGCGATGCTCTTGTTGTTCGGAGGGGCGCCAGGCTAGCGGGCTGCTAGGCCGTTGGTGTTGGGTCGTGGGTACTTTGCCCCCGCGTGCCCCGCCAGGTACACGGCTGGAATCTACCCTGAATGGCTCTCCCTTGACTGTGAAGGTCGCTCGGCCGTGTGGAGGACGGGAGACTACGGAAAATTAGTGTACACGAGTTGGTGCGAATTACCTTTAATTTAGTCCCGCTACAAAACACTCTCACCAACACTTGGCGATGTCTAGCCGTTACTCAATTAACACAAAAAAAAACATAACACTACGCGACACTAATGGTTACCGCGGCAGTCTCGCGGGGCATGGGTCGATGCTCGCTGGAGACGGCCAGCGCCGAAAGTTAACGGGTGCAAGGGGGGGCTCTATGAGCGCGCTCCTAAATTCGGCGAAACACTTACGTGTGTGCAGCCGGCAGGCATATGCACGGCGTCCTTAAGTAAAAACACATTCGCTGGAGTCGGCCAGTACCGTACGTTCTGTGATACGATACGTAGCGCGGTATCACACTGAAGACGGTCGGGATAGGCCGGGCTCCGCAAAATACGCGCCGAGTCGACGTGGGCAGCGGTGAATTAACAAAAGGTTTTAAATTTAAAGATTTAGCACAGAATAAAAATAATCAATGAAAGAAACTTGAATGCTGCCTACAGACACACGTCTGTTCCCGGCGTGGAGTGGTTGGAGACTGCCGAACATGGCCGCCTCGCAAGGAAATAGAAAACTTTCTCTTCTTTGTGAGTCGGCGTCAAAAAACTCATACTAATTGAATTTACTCTATTACCAGTTAAAACATGTTCCAGGTGCCCAATTAAAATGTAGCACCTGGTAATTGGGTGCTTAAGGCTTAACAAAGGTTTTAATGTATTTAATTATTTAAATTGTGACATCAAGTTGGCGACTGTAAATTTACTAACATATTGTCCCACTGCGAATTGTTTTAGAGGGATTTCTCCTATTCTGACTTGATCATAGTCACGGGCATTTTAATTAAGGCCAGTGTCCGCGGTGACTGTAAATGAGGTTTTTTGTCTGCTTCGTGCGTGGTGTACTCGCCCGGAGTGGCTACTGTGCCGGAAATTAGGCATTTCGTCACCTTTTTTAATTTTTTCTATAATTTTAAAATTTTTTGGGGTTTCTTATTTTTTTAAATTTATCTGGTTGTTAATGGGGGTGATTTACTTTTGTTAGGCCGGTGTACGCCACGGATTTAAACTTTGTGCCAGTGGACCGAAGCCCCTTCCCAGGGGGCCAATCTGATATATTGCTGTCTAATGTGGACATGGTCAGCCCGGTTGAAATTTCTCTCGCCTGCAGTCACGTCCCGAGTTTGTAATTTTAATTCCCTGCATGACCAAAACTGCATAGAGCATCTCCTGGGCTGCAAGCTGCTACCTTGTAGAGACCTGCTGAGAATAGCATGTCTCGTCACGCATGGGGATCCAGTGGAGCTGTGTTCCCAGCGGAGTGGCGTTTTCTGTACCCCCCCCCCCCCTCTCACTCTTCACATCACTTTAGTTCTGAGAAATCCAGGAGCAGTGACCTGACATGAACTTAGCCAAGAGACCTAAAGAGACCTCCGCGAAACCTAGCGGCAGAAAAAAGCAACTTCACCCATGGTGGCCAGCGAGATGAGACTACGCTCATGACACCTGGTGGCAAGTCAGCTCACCGCCTCAAGTAGTTCCCCCTTACGCCGCTAGAAAGCAGTGTCGCGGTGCCATAAGGCACTATGCTTTCTTCTCGCGGCCTGTAGAAGTCGATTGTTCGTTGCCTTCGTTTCTGTCCGGTAGAGAGCGCGCATGTCGTGTTCTTGTCACGCCCGCCTCGAACCACTTCGGAAGTTTTCGGCTTAGAACCGAACCTTCCCCCCTCCTCCCTAGGGCTTTAGCGCCTGTATTTAATTAGGAGCTTTGTCCGCCCTCGTGGACTCAGTCCTCTGATTGCGGCTACTGACCACGTCTTCTCGACGTCCTCTGCGCTAGGAGGTTTTTCGCGGGAATTGCGAATTCGGGTGCAGAAGAGATGTAGTCAGTTGCTCTAAGGGATGTGATCCCATTTGTTTAGTAGTCGGTCAGTAGTAGTAATTAGTTCAAGTCATGTCTCTAATTTTTAAGTTTTGGTATTTTTTTATTTTTTTTTTCTAATTTTCAGCTTCGTTCGCACATCCGCGTCTTCTTGGTCCGCGGCATCCTGATGTCGGCGCGAGACACCTAGTGAGCTCCGAACTCTACACCCTGTTTGGTGAGTAATGCGGCCTTTTCCCCCACATTCCCGTTTGTTGGCCTTTTGCGCCGAGGGTGTAGGACTGTCTGGAAGCAAGTCTAATTCGTTTTGAATTTGATTTGGGTTTCAGGCAGGGTCGAAGTGCTGGAGAGACAAATTGCTCCCAGCTCGTGGTCCTGCACCTCCACTGCGAGTCACGTTAGAAGAGATGTTTCCGCAGTCCGATGTCATCCTGGAAAGACCCGGGTGATATGAGATATATATTTTTTTTTCACTTGCATAGAAGGAACTAAATTCATAAAACAAAGATACCAGCGAGCAGTGCTTGAAGGACGTCATCCTAAAGAATATGTAAAATCGAGGAAACTTATATATATATGTAATTGTTGGGACATTCAAATTTGGTGCAATTTTTAAATTTTTGATTATGTAATAATTTTTTGTCAAGGTGTAATATGTATTGTTTTAAATAATCCTGGGGCGCCCCCTTTAACTTTGTTAATTACTAAGATTTTTATTGTCAGGTTTTAATAATGCGAACACAAAATTCCTTAATAATAAACTAGGAAAACCTATAGACCAAGCTACCGATGTTGTGTATTTATTTATCAAATACCTTCTTCATTGTAACGATCCACGAACTCCCAAGTTACTAGTGCGCAGGGAGTGTAAATTTTGTCTTGTTCACCATCTCGTGCCCCCTCTGGTAATTAACTTTAAATTTTTTAAATATTTTGCCCAGCAGTTTCCAAGGACTTTTGATTAATTTAAAATAATATAAAAATTGGGCACGAGGGGTGTTACACTACGACACACTTATTACATTTCGGGTAATTAGTAATTTCGTACTAATGGCTTTTCCCTTAATTGAATTATGGGTTCGAGCCTCCGGGGTTCCGTACCTTTAAATTTCATTACATCTATTGGGGTCACGCCCGAGGCGCTCGCCTGACTCAATGCGGCTGGGCAAGGGGCGCGCTCCGAAAATGGGATACGGTACTGGCGGTGCGGAGCACGGGGTCGGTACGACGTCAGTTCCACAAACAATGTAGGCTACTTACTTCTTGCTGGAGAGGTGTCTGTAAATACATGGATACCAATAATGTCAGGAAGTACGACTTCACACAGAGTGATAAATGGTCGTGGTACTTTGAGTGAATTGTCAACAGACACGATTGCTATCCTGAAAATTGCACTCAGTTCATGAGAGACATTTTAGGAGTCCAATGTAAGACATAAAAACCTAGGTTTAAAGACTGATGCCAACCGTTGGTGCTCCTCTAGTACGCTCAGGCCTCTATGGCACATCGCTGCCTTGCCGTAGTGTGTGCGATCCGAATGTGCCAAACACAATGCTGGGCAGGTGAGTGTAATGCTGGGTTCACAATTGAAAAAATAACAGTAACAGTTACAGTAGGTCGTGTGCATAGGATATGAACGCCATGTTTCCTAACCTAACGATTCACAATAGCAGAAATTTGGTCGTGTGCATGGGAGCGAGGTCGTGCGCATAGGAGTGAAATGAATATATTTTATTTCGATCGCGTACGCATTGCACAACAGCCAATGAGAGAAGAGCAGGGTGCTTTTTTGGCGGGACTAGAAATATGTTTATATTTATTAACCATATTGTGGTAAGAAAATGTCGAGATAATAAAAGTATTAACGTTATTTTGAAAGTTAATATGTTTATTTACTAACACTGCAAACAGATGTCGCTTATTCGCGAAACTTCATTGGCTGAAATTAACAGTAAGAATTCAATTGTTAACCGATTTCGTAGTTCGCACAGGTCGTGTGCATGGCTTACTATGCACTCGCTTAATTTTTTTAATTGTGAACCCAGCCTAATGTTATAAGCATCACCCGCCACCAGCATGTCGATTGTCACCCGAACGGCAATCGACCAGTGTTGTTACTGTTACTTTTGTGGCTGACTATTACTGGTCTCCCTGCTATCTACGAACCTGCCATGCTTAAAATGGCAAGTTCTGTGGTAGTAAAAATAATCATTGAACAATTAAATATCTGATTTCATTGACATTAACGTGTTTGGTATTTTCATTAATTATTCCATAAATAGACTTCAAAATAATTTAAATAAATTTCAACACCCTGCACCATTTATTATCAGTTCTCATCAGTATTATCGATATAATTTACTGAAACCACTGAAGACCGTCAGTATCAAAAGTTACTGTAAGAAGTTACTTACAATATAATATAAGGAAATGATTCAAACATGCTTGCAACTGTCCAGCTGCAAATTCAGGGGGAATTGAGAATGCACAAGGTTGACAAACTTGTTTGTTATTACTTTACTCTTGTCTTCCAGGAAGAAGGATGCGCTGTCATTGTCACGAGACTAGTTTGTCTTTGTGATCAATTTGGATACGTTTCAGCAGAAGTAGACTGACTAGTTTTGCAGAGACAAAGGAGTGTTTTGTTAAACTGTGCTGTCGTATTTGATTTATATTCGAGACGGGGACGTGAATTGTTCACTGCTGTCTGCTTATGTACGCTAACGTTTATTTTGATATATTTTGTAGAAAATTTGGGTGACGTATGGAATAAAGTAATTTTCTTGGAAGAGTTCTAAATAAGTTATTTTTCTGTTGATTCTGTTTTAGGTAACAAGCCTATTTGGTCCAGTAAGATGAAGAGCTTCGTAATACTAATATTGGCAGGCATCGTATCTGCTGAGCTTCCCCAAGAAAATCAACTGGACGTTTTGTCAGATGATTTCATAAACTACATTAATTCTCTGAACACCACCTGGAAGGTAATTATTATATCAGTTCTTTAAATGATTCATGCAAGGGTAATTTTGATATGGTACTTTTTTTTGACTAACGCTATTGCAGTTTCGCATTGTTTGTTATGGAAAACATTTCAGGAATGCAAATTAAAAAAATTAAAATGAAAACATAAACCTACTGAGAACAGAACAAACTGTTTTTTTTCTTTCTATTTTTCATTCTTGAATTTTTTCCATGACATACAGTGCAAAACTGCAATGGGATAGTCCAAAAAATCGTATTAAATATTATATCAGTGTATGTAATATCAACTCTTTTGTTCTCATTTCTTTGTAGAGCGTACATTAGATTAGCTGTAACCTTTGACATACACTAGGCCTTAACCCACACTTTTTGTCCACTTGCTAACCTGATTGAAGTGTCGACATTTGCTGATCCCTCGAGCCATCTTGTGTAACTTACTTGTGAGTGACTGCACCTTTAAGCCTAGAAACCTTTGTTGATACAGCATTCGTGGGTGACTGTCCTGAGACCTATATTACTGTAGCTATGAATAAAGAAATTAAGTGGAATGCACACGCAACAAGAATCTCAGGCGAATGGAGTGGTAAATTTATAGTTTAGATACTTTTCTTTAGTTAAAAAAATATATAATTCCAAAAATGGTGTTCTACGACACTTAAGACCTATCCTAATTTCTTTGAAAAGAGGGTTTCAAAATTCCTACATGTTTTTTGAGAAATTACCATTTATAGATTACTTTAGGTAGTGTATGCATTGATGCAGCCACCACATTTTTGCTTAAGCATTGTAACTTGATCCTGTGGTTCTCCAGACATGTAAGTACGTTTATATTATGTATTTGGATTTAGTGACGCTATAAAAATCCTGTGTCACGTTTTCTGTATCATGTAATGCTCGGCAGAACGAATCAATTGACTGAATTTGATTCATTTGAATCAGTTCCATTTAGTGATTTGTTAAAAAGATTCATTCTTTTAGTTGTGACCACAGACAACGGGAAGACCACATCTCAATAGTCACAACTCGTTCACACATTGAAGTATTCATTTGTTGTAGGCGACTGGCTTCGTTGCCTGGCTGGTTATCTCAATCTGATTGGCTCAAATAGTTTAAAATTCCAGATGATTAGCCTCATACTGACTGTTCCAAAAAAAATTTGCATAAACACGTGTCAAAGCTCGCGCCAATAAATTAAGTAAACAGTCCTAGAAAAACCATGAATAATAATTGTAACACGATACTTGTTTCATCGCCAACTCCACACTCCCACCCCTTTTCGTGTTACCCTTTTTCTGTGATTAGTTATTGTTTGTCCTTATGAACACAGGACATTGTGATTACTGATTATTGTGACTCCCATTTTACGAACGAATCAGACTGACCGGTTCAGATTCCTCGTTCTCTCTGCGTTTTATATTCTCCGGAATCTTGTTCAGCTTTTGAGTAATTGACTTAAATAACCAATTCTTTACATAAAAAAAGAATAGTGTGATTTAGTTCGCTCAAAGATTCATTCTTTTTGAACAAAGTTTTCACAAACGACACATCACTAGTATCATATCCAAGTCCATCCCTTGATCCTGATGGTGTGATCCTGTATATTTTGATCCTGTGGTACGTGATGAAAAATTTTAATTTGGAACATCGAAAGATCCGGAATGTAACAAAAACTTGTAATTTAGCAGTGAATAATGATCATATTTGAATGCAAAATGTAAGTTACATCACAAGTGTTTGTTACGTGCAGGATCTTTCGACATACCAAATTAAAAGATCAAGATTCATGTACCATAAAATCATGCCATCATGATCAAGGGATAATCTTGGATATGTGGTACTGAACAGTTACCAGAAATACCAATAGGGAAGATAAATAAAAAGTAAAAAATTATTTGTCATACGTATGGCTGCGGAAAGACCAAGTACGTAAGTCTCTACTGTGCATCCAAACCAAGCGTCCAACCTTCACAGGGATGTTTGTTTTTTAGCAGTTTGGAGGCGTGGAGCACAACTTGTTACGTGCCATAGCATGTAACCAGACGTACAAAATAAATTGTCTTCACATTGTATCAAACATTATAATTCCTTTTAAACGCCAGGTTACGTGCTATCGCACATAATAAGTCGCATTCCGTGCTTCTATGCTGCTAAAAGCAACCCTGTCAAGGATTGACGCCTGGGTATATCCATCATTAAATTCACGTAGCTTTCACTTCCTGTGTCTAGTAACAGTGGCTTTTCCGCTTTTGAATTAAAATACTGCCCATCATGTTAAAATGGATTAAACGGATAATACTATAAAGTTTGGCGGACTGGTAGTTTTGGTTATGATAATAAAATAACAGTGCATTAGCTTTTACCTGCATCTTCACTCCCTTGTTTCTAAACAAAAATAATGATGGAGATTTTTCAAGTGTTTGTCAAACCTCTTCTATTTACATTATCCTTATTCTTTCACCAAACCACCCTACTTAGCTTAAATTTTATATCAAAGAATAAAAATCAATGTTCTGTGAGACTCAGATTACTATTAAATAAGGGTTAAAGACAATGATACCACCACGTGAAAGTTAAAATGGCTGTAAGGAGTTGTATACTCGGTGTTGGTAGGATGCAAGGAGAAACGGAACACTAGTATATTGAGCTTGCGGTCACAGATTGCCTAAAACCGCCGTGAAGGAACGCAGCGGGAAGGCGGGTTTTGCTATCCGGGCACCTCTGTGTGCTCCGCGGTCAGCATTGTGTCGCAGACTTGCAACTGATCCTGCAGTGTGAGGCTGGGGACACTTGGAGTTTAAAAGTGTATTTTTATGGAATGATTTAAGTACCTAATATTTACAGCAATAACAACACTTTTTTTAGATTTATTTTATTTTCTAGATAAGTGTTTCAAAGCTTAATAGTTGGAGTATCTCATTTAATGGTAGAGCATAACTTTTTTTTTTATAAATGATATTCTCTAAAGGCCTAAACAAGAAGCAAAATAAATTTTTTTTAACACATCAGAAGGTTAGAAATTTTTTTTTCTTTATAGTGTTGACCGACATTGATGTGTTAAAACTTTGTTATGACTCTGTGCTATAAACATGTCCTTATTTCCCTGTTATGGTTTGCGAAGTAGGCCGCCGCCAGTGGCTGTTTCGTGTGCATTCTGCTGACTACTCTTGTAAGTAGCACACTCTGCGTCGCTTCTGAAAACAAGAAACACGTGGTCGTGCCAGCACACTGCGTTTACCCACATTTCCTAGCTATTGCCATTGAATGATTATTTATTTATTAAAAAAATAATGGTGGAGATCTAACACTAGTATTGAAAATATAAGTGGTGTGTTTGTGTGCTTTTCCGAGTGTCCCCAGCCTCTCACTGCAGGATCAGTTGCAAGTCTGAGACACAATGCTACACAATGCTACACAATGCTACACAATGCTACACAATGCTGACCGCGGAGCGCACAGAGGTGGTCGGAACGCAAAACCCGCCTAGCCGCTGAGTTCCTTCATGACGGCTTTAGGCAATCTGTGACCGCAAGCTCAATATACTAGTGTTCCGTTTCTCTTTGCATCCTACCAACACCGAGTATATCACTCCTTACAGCCATTTTAACTTTCACGTGGTGGTATCATTGTCTTGAACTCTTATTTAATAATCTGAGTCTCACAGAACATTGATTTTTATTCTTTGATATATAAAATTTAAGCTAAGCAGGGTTCCTTCCAGCTAGTACTGCTGCAGATCTGTGCGTGTCGGTCGTGAAGCGAGCGGGTGTCGTCGGACGCATGTGCAGGCGGGGCGCAACTTCGCGGAGGACGTGCCGATGGCGTACGTGCGGCGGCTGATGGGCGTGCACCCGGACGCGCGGGCGTTCCTGCCGCCCAGGAGGCGCCTGCTGGGCGGGGCTCGTCTCCCGGAGCAGTTCGACGCGCGGGACCAGTGGCCGGCGTGCCCCACCATCAAGGAGATCCGCGACCAGGGCTCGTGCGGGTCGTGCTGGGTGAGAGTACACACCTGCCAGGCCGGGGCGTGCCGCTTCCCCTCCTGCCCGGCCGGGGCGTGCTGCTTCCCCACCTCCTGCCCAGCCGGGGCGTGCTGCTTCCCCTCCTCCTGCCCAGCCGGGGCATGCTGCTTCCCCTCCTCCTGCCCAGCCGGGGCGTGCTGCTTCCCCTCCTCCTGCCCGGCCGGGGCGTGCTGCTTCCCCACCTCCTGCCCAGCCGGGGCGTGCTGCTCCCCTCCTCCTGCCCGGCCGGGGCGTGCTGCTTCCCCTCCTCCTGCCCGGCCGGGGCGTGCTGCTCCGCTCCTCCTGCCCGGCCGGGGCGTGCTGCTTCCCCTCCTCCTGCCCGGCCGGGGCGTGCTGCTCCGCTCCTCCTGCCCGGCCGGGGCGTGCTGCTTCCCCACCTCCTGCCCGGCCGGGGCGTGCTGCTCCGCTCCTCCTGCCCGGCCGGGGCGTGCTGCTCCGCTCCTCCTGCCCGGCCGGGGTGTGCTGCTTCCCCACCTCCTGCCCGGCCGGGGCGTGCTGCTCCGCTCCTCCTGCCCGGCCGGGGCGTGCTGCTTCCCCTCCTCCTGCCCGGCCGCGGCTTGCTGCTTCCCCACCTCCTGCCCAGCCGGGGCGTGCTGCTCCGCTCCTCCTGCCCGGCCGGGGCGTGCTGCTTCCCCACCTCCTGCCCGGTCAGGGCGTGCTGCTTCCCCTCCTCCTGCCCGGCCGGGGCGTGCTGCTTCCCCTCCTCCTGCCCGGCCGGGGCGTGCTGCTCCGCTCCTCCTGCCCGGCCGGGGCGTGCTGCTTCTCCTCCTCCTGCCCGGCCGGGGCGTGCTGCTCCGCTCCTCCTGCCCGGCCGGGGCGTGCTGCTTCCCCTCCTCCTGCCCAGCCGGGGCGTGCTGCTTCCCTCCTCCTGCCCAGCCGGGGCGTGCTGCTTCCCTCCTCCTGCCCAGCCGGGGCGTGCTGCTTCCCCACCTCCTGCCCAGCCGGGGCGTTCTGCTTCCCCTCCTCCTGCCCGGCCGGGGCGTGCTGCTTCCCCTCCTCCTGCCCGGCCGGGGCGTGCTGCTTCCCCTCCTCCTGCCCAGCCGGGGCGTGCTGCTCCCCTCCTCCTGCCCGGCCGGGGCGTGCTGCTCCGCTCCTCCTGCCCGGCCGGGGCGTGCTGCTTCCCCTCCTCCTGCCCGGCCGGGGCGTGCTGCTTCCCCTCCTGCCCGGCCGGGGCGTGCTGCTTCCCCACCTCCTGCCCGGCCGGGGCGTGCTGCTCCGCTCCTCCTGCCCGGCCAGGGCGTGCTTCTGTCTCGCCGGGCTCCGAGCAGTCCCTGTGACGCGCCTCTTATCATTTCAACCTGGGAATATTAGGACAAAGGCTCCCTGCAGGTCCCTATACGAACAAAATACTGCGTTTAGAATTTTTCATACCGAGAAACAGCCATGAAAACACCGATTTTAGCCTTTTCACCCTGTCCAAAAAACGGGGTCATGTGCCTTTAAAAGTCCTTAATTTGTCTTTCACTAAGCATGGACCCTTAAAAGATTTTAAATTTCACTAAAAAATTCTTAAAAACTCTTTAATCAAGACTGGAAGCATGCAGGCAATGGATAAACGCAGGTACTTTAATGTTTTTCATTTCTGGCCTGGCAGCAAACAACGCTTTGCTGATGTGCAGTACCTATAAGGTTTTATAAATAAAAATAAAAACTAAAAAGGTGTTTTTTACTGTCTTATTATAGACGATGGGGGCCTACCTGTAAGAAATGAACTAACCGTCAAATTTATTTTTTGTTCATTAACTATTTGACATTGTTATTTTCTTGAGGTATTTTGTGATGTTACAAAAAGACGTGATATTGGTGAAATTGAAGCTGTCCCTATAAACTTGTTAATTTTTGATTGCCCAAGAGGGTGCAAACCATCATGACAACTACACGTCGTAGACTAAACCTTGGAACTAAACTTGTATAGGCAAGTGCAATGGTTCTTAAATGTTGTTCCTAATCAGAGACCTGTAATACAACTTGAACTGTTTTTGACGTGACAACGTCTAATAAATCGATGAACTCCGGCTTCACGCACGAAAAAGTGTCCCGTTACGCACAATGTCCCGTTACACTGTGTCCCATTATGCTGTGTCCCGTTACACTCATTGTACGCTTGTGCCGCATCTATCTCTCTTCCACTCGATTGGAACAACCATCAATTTGACTTTTTCGAGGCACATTAAATTTGAAACACTCCCATTCGTTTCCTACTTTTCCTATCATCGTCCTATCCTTAACAGAATAACACAGATTGGAAGAAGTTAAATAGCAAACATGTATAAAAGTTTTAGTTAAAATAATCTCTTCATTAAAGTAATAAACATATTTGAATTAATGAGTGCAAATAAAAGTAAATCCACCAATTAAATTGTAGATTTCATTTCACTCCATAATAGTGATAATTTAATAAAAATGATTCAATTTTATTCATAAAAGTATGCAATCATTTCATCAATGTTTTGTTATGACGTTGTCACGTTAAACTATCGTCCGTAAACCGACTTTACAGACAACCAATTTTTTTTTAACAGTGCGATCACCCGGAGCCCTGAGAGCTGTTTTGCGGCCCAGCAGGGTACCACCTTATTATCCTTTTCCCAGCCCTTCTCGTGGGGTCTGCCTGCGGAGTTGTGCCGACTACCCGACCCTGCACTGAAGGATCTCACTTTAAAGATTGTTTTTCCTTGGAAAAAAAAAAGTTTTTGAAGTATAAACTTCTTTTGGCGCACCGCACACACATTTTTTTCGTAGGTAGTAAGTTAGGCTGATCCGTCACGCTCTGAGGGGAAAGGCTCGATCGGGCGAACTCGGGACCGCCGAGTGTACCCGAGCGAGAAAGATAGTCAGCTGCTCTTCGCTGTTGTGTCGCTGTGTTTAGTATATTCAATTAATATGTATAATTTGTCATTATTTTATTTTAAATTTCAAGTATACGATTACTGTGCAGTAAAAAGTGAGTGTAAAATATATTAATATTCTCATATAGATATATAGTTTGAATAACGAAGAATACGGAGTCTTTGTAGCAATATAACCTAAAAATGAAAAACATCATTTTTTATTTTTTTAATACCTTCAATTACTGTGCAATGCATATTTTTATAGTATATTAGGAGATATTTTACTAACGTGATAAAACAAATTTGTTGTGTGATAATATTTTTTTTCATAAAAATTGCAAAAAAATCTCTGATTTTTATCAAAAATTAATTTGGATATCCAAAAATAACAACTGTTTGAAGTTTTCACTTCTGTCGGCAGTCCTTATGACTGCTTTGAAAATTTTTTATTTTTAAAATGTTTTCTTGTAGAGTGTAAGAACATTATTTAAAAGTTAACAGATATTTGTTACATCATTGGTCAGTTTTAAAGTTTTGTTTCATCTTTGTACCCTTGTTAGTTAATGAATTTTTATTAGGAATCAAAGAAAGCGGTTGTAGTTGTCGTGAGATGTTCGTTCAACTCGCACATGTATGCTCATCAAAGACTCTGCTAGAAGACTTAACAAAAATTTCAAGTGTAAAGTCGAACAAGTCATTTTCTGTGCTTTGCTTTGAATAAAGCATTACACGTTACTTTGGGTATTAATACTCTTGTCATGCCTGTTATGACATGAAATAATAAATAACAAAACTATTCATGATAATTTTTGTGAATAAAAAGTTAAATGAAGCAACAAAAGTTAAGATTAGTCAGAGTTTCTTCATGAATGCAGTTAAATTTTTTTTTTTTTAATTGCGCTCCCTGGTTTTTTTTAAGTTTTATTTGTTTTTGCACAGTTTTCCTGTGACTATTTAATATTCATTGTCCATTAAAAAAAGATAGTTAACGTTGTCTCACGTCATGTTTAATGCCTGTTCTATTTTTATATTAAGAGTAAATGCAGTACTGCTCTGGTATTTGTTCTATTAATAATACTGGATCTTCTGCAAGGTGTGTTTTTTATTTACATTCCTATAAATGTTTTATCGTATTTTTTTTAAAGCTTCCGATTGGCTAATTGTCTCGTTACTGTCGGGTGAATATATGAGCTGTTTTGTAGAATAAGACCTCTATCGATACTCTCAGAAATGACGTTTTTATTGAAGCGGTGAGGAAACGTCCTCGGCCGTGCCGTGCAGTCTGTCGAGACGCGAGGTGCTGTGTCGCTTGCCGCAGGCGTTCGGAGCGGTGGAGGCCATGTCGGACCGGGTGTGCATCCACTCCGAGGGCAAGAAGCAGGCGCACCTGTCCGCGGAGGGGCTGGTCTCGTGCTGCCACTCGTGCGGGCTCGGCTGCAACGGGGGCTTCCCGGGCGCCGCCTGGAGCTACTGGGTCTCCAAGGGCATCGTCAGCGGCGGGCCCTACAACTCCAGCCAGGTACCGGCCGTCCGCTGCTGGGTCGACGGAGTGGCGCCCCCCCTCATCGGCGAGGGGAGACTCCGGGAACAACGGGAAACTATAGTGACTGTAGCGGGTATTGACTTGATGTAAGTTTTTTGGACATACGCCATTGCTTAGCACATGTATGTCTGTAGAAGAAAACTACAAAAAAACACAAATTAAGCAAAAAATTGCTGTTGTCAGGATTTAACGTCACACAATGCTTCACAACAGGAATATGGTCAACAAACAATGAAAAACAAAGAATAATGGACTAACAGAATGGAAAAAAAAACCACAAATGATGACAGCACAAAAAATACCGAACCCAAAAAATTCAGCACAACAGTTGAAACAAGACAAAAAAAAAACACACACAGCAAAACGAAAAGACTAAACAAACACAATAGTTTTCCAGAAACAAAAAAAAAATGAGAAACAAAAAAAACCCACAAATGATGACAGCACAAAAATATTCAACCCAAAAAAATTCAGCACAACAGTCAAAACGAGACAAAAGCACGACCAAACGAAAAGACGAAACAAACACAGCCGTTTTCTAAAACAGAAACAAGCGACGTTTCGTCATTTTTTGTCATTTGTGTTTTTTTGTAGTTTTCTTCTACAGACATACATGTGCTAAGCAATGGCGTATGTCCAAAAACTTACATCAAGTCATGCACTCCCATTGCACAAATCTTTCAAAGACAATAGTGGGTATTGTTACTCAAGTCCTCTGGAGTGCGAGTCCAGTGTCTTAACACTGCGCCACCACGCTCCGTAATTTGAAACTTGCTGCCCGTAACTGCAACTCAGACTAGGCAGGTCTAGCAGCAAACCGAGAAAGTTATCACGCGACTTGAGATCTTATTAAGAGTGAAACTACGCGTTCAAAATTAGAAAATGTATTGCCACGTTGTATTACAGAAAAGTAGGTAATGCAAAATGTGTGTTTAACTCTTCGTCTGATTCATAGGCCAGAATCAGTTTATCTTCCTTTGAAAGTAAATAATAGTTGAGAAAAGCCATCGCAGCCTTACTGATCTTTTCTGGCATTGCCAATGAACCAGCATTGATTGTTGAGGGAGGGTCATTCGTCAAAAGATAATGCTCTTGATAAATATTTTATGTTAATGAATAATTGAGTAATATTTGGTGATCAATGCTTGCTTGCACATCACCCGGATTGTGGGGCAATGTTGAATTTGCCATTTGACAGAAAAATAATGAGAATAAATTTGAAGCAGGGCTTCCAGAATATTCCGTTAAAAGGTGAATTAACACTACGTGAAGGTAATTTCCCGTGGCTTCTAGCACCAGCTGATACAGACGGTCGTATGCCCAATGAAGATAGCTGAAGCGAACACCCACTTGGTGTTGGTTTATCTCCTGTGCACAGTCTCCCCCCCCCCCCCCTTTCCCCCGTTAGGGTGTGTCTCTAGTGGGCTTGGGAGCTGATCTCGTTGGGTTGATGAATTCCCAGACTTCTCTTCCTCTCTACACGAGCGACGTTCCGAAGAAGCGACAGGTGGTGTGCTCTCGCGTCCCTTTACGGGCAGAAACCATGCATACCCTAAGGAGCTTCCTTTAAGAGAGGTTTATTTGACCTGTAAATCTGAAAGTGTGGTTTATTCGTGGTTAAGTTGATGGTTTTGAACTCTTACTTAGTGTCTTTTTGCGCCGCTTGTGTCTCTGGTAATATTGCAAATGTAACATGTTCTTGCGCCTGATGACGTGTACCCACATGAAACTGTGTGAATAAGGCAGAGGTAAACAGACTACCAACAATCCAGTTTTTACCAACCAATGAGGTCCTTGCATGGATGAAATTAAAATACTTTGATATTTGATTTAATTTGATAAGCAAGGAATTCATGTGACCTCATTGTGAAGAATTTTCTGCTTGAAAACTATTTTTGTTTTACATATAATAATGTGAGGAAAATAGCAGTCAGAGGGCCTGACTTAGGATGTCCACATTCTGCAAAGTCAGGGAAGTTAGAATTAGTAGAGAAAAGTCAGGGGAGTTACAATTTGTCAGGGAAAATCAGTTATAATTGGTCAGGAATGTCAGAATGGGTCAGGGAATTTTTTTTAAATCCTGGAAAAGTCATGGAAATTCCAGTGATAAATTATTTGAGGGTAAAATGTCAAGCTCCAGTCCCAGTAGCGAGCACACGCGCTGAGCAGGTGTGAATGTGTGCCGTGCAGGGCTGCCTGCCGTACCAGATCCAGCCGTGCGAGCACCACGTGAACGGGACGAGAATGCCGTGCTCCGGGGAAGGTCCCACGCCCAAGTGCAGCAAGAAGTGTCGCGAGGGCTACGATGTTCCGTACAGCAAAGATTTGAATTTCGGTAAGGGTGCAGTTTACATTGTCAACTGTACCTGCGTAATGCAGGGTAAGGGACTTTAACAGGAAAACTGTGTATCTTTTCGATTCTATTTGGGTGCTTTTTTGTCTTCAAAGTTCATAATGTTTTGCTCATCCATTGTAAATTTATTGTTTGTAATTCAGTGTAGGACCAGATTTTAAACAATTTGGACTCTCGAACTTTAAAATTTAAAAGAGCTCTTGTTTTACTTGTTATATAGCATGATAGTTGTTTTTTTACATCCACATGTGTGTAATTATTTTCATTTGATACAAATTTATTTATTTTTTGGAATATTGAAAAAAAAATTAAAATATTTTTGGTAGAAATGCTCTAAGTAAGTTTCTTATTTTATGCTCATGCATTTTAGAATATTTTTTTTCATTGACCCATAAGATGGAAACATCTGTTCAGTTAGGAGGAACGCCCAGTTCTTTGAAACCCGACATGCAGCAAACAACACACTATCTTGTTGTTTGCTCAGTTATCTGTTAGTCCGTGAGGTCAGTTTCTCAGTAATGTGGTGTGCCGTCAGAGTCCCATTTCCCTGTATTTCCCTGTTATCTGAGACCAGTTACTGACAAACACTAGATAGTGGCTGAACTGTGCCCCTCTGATGTCTGGCCAATAATGTTAATCACTGATATGCAGCACACGCAGCAGTAGAACCCCGTTACAATTTTTTTTCAAGGGGGCATAAGGAAAAAACATGAGCAGGAAAATGTTACAAGCAGAAAATACCAATTTAGCACTTGTCATTGTTCGAACTTTTTACCAATGGAATCAAGCAAAAATTTTAAACCACTGGTGCTCGAATTTGCTTTACGAAGCCAACAATTTTTCAATTTCATCTTGCTTCAAGCTTCTATTTAGGTATTTGTCTTTAAAGGCACACTGCCACTTTTCTGTAAAACAATTCACGATTCGTGAGATGACGGTGAAATAAATTAAATTTTTTATCAGCGATAGAATACACTTACCTTTTTATTCTTGTCATTGCGGAATAGTTGGTCAACTAAAATACTGCGTATGTACATCTGCAAACACTACGATGGAAAGGAATGGAAGGATTTGTAATTTTTATTCCTTCAAGTAACTTTGAACGTTATGTACCTTCAATAAATTGGAACACACAGCGTTAGCCAGCACTAACATGTAGCGCTAGTGTTCTGCCACACTTACATTTTGTTTTTCTATGCAATCCTGTTTGAACAATCTACTTCTATGGTACAGCCGTGATTGTAAACAAAAAATGCTCGTAAAGTACATATACAAAAAACCTTTTAACATGTTAAACTTCACAGATGGGATAAGTGTTGGAATAGTTAAATTTTTAAAACTTTTTTTCATTTATTGAAATTTATAAAGCAAACATTATAAGCAGGAAAAACACTATTTGTAAAACGTTATATGAAGAAAATATATACGTACATTGTCCTTGCGGGGAAAATGTTGGGACTTCAAAAAATATGACTTTTTAGAGGAATTTACTGAGTAAAATGTTTTCATTACAAGATATATTCAGCCATAAATTAGTAATTTTTTTGTTGAGTAGTTCCTGCTGCCTAATAAACCATTTATTGCAGCTTGAAGTGATACTGTTTCAATTTGGCTACTGCTTTCTTGACACCTGCTTCACGTCCGTGTCGAGTCTCGTAAATTATTCAAGTATGTTAAAGAAGAGGGTTGGTAAATGTTTTTAGATTTTATGGCAAATTATTTTTATGTCTCTTGGCATTTATTGTTTGAAAACTCTTGGTCCTATAGTGTCAAAGTTTTTGAATTTAAATAACAAGCAGTTTTAATTTGCCGTTACATGTGCTTGTTGTCAGTATGTTAAGTGGTTTATTTATTTATTTATGTAGGTATTGGTGTTGACTTGTGAAATGCAGTGTTGGTAACTGAAAAATGAACATGCCTTAACACAAACTGCCGAAGTAGAATCCTGTATCTTTTTTTTGGTATTAACAAATGACATAAACTATCAGTGATGAACTACCGTATTTAATCGCATAATGTCCACCATCGCATAATGTCCACACATTTCTTTTTAAATACTTGAAATGAAATTTTTTTAAATCCGCATAGAGTCTGCACCAGACAAAGCAACCTAGGCCACCCCTGAAAGGCACAGTAACGGGATGGAAATTTACCGACGCTGTCAACAATGCTTTGACCTTGAGTTGTTCATTTCTCTGGAGCTGTCGCTGAGAGGGTTTGTAGCGTGGTGAAACCGTCCAGACTCAGAAACTCGCACTCCACTGCGCAGCTGTCTGCGACGTCACGTGAGTTGCAAGGGGATGGGCTATATATAGCACAAGCCAGTACACATCAACTCACACTACGTCACAAAGTAGGGGAGGTAGCGGAGAAGTGGTGGGGGTAAATGCGCACAGTGTTTTTATACACACAGTGGGCAAGGGACAGGGAGGGAGGCTCGCCGGCGCTGGCTAATGCAGACATTAGACATCTGCCCCGTGCCGTCAGTGGCCATCTCAATGATAGATTAAAAAAATATCTTTTCACGCAAAGCGTTTATTTTGTGTAGGCTGGCTGCGGCTTCTGAACGTAGGAGCGAACACTTGAGTGAAAGAAGAAAAAAAAAGAGTGGCGTCTTCCACTAATCGCCGGCACCCAATTATCTCGACACCTGTCACATTTCTCACGTCCGCTGCGGAGGGTCGCCAGTCACCAGCGCTCTGCTAGTAAACTAATTATTAGAGAACAATTTTTTTACTCTACACAAAACATGTAAAATTTTGAGGAAAAAATTTTTTTTTCTGACTTCACCTCATAATGTCCGCACCCCATTTTTTTTTTGTCAAAAATGTAGCCAAATTACTACGGACATTATGCGAGTAAATACGGTACGTATACGGTATTACCATTTTTAGGGTAGGTAAATAGCATCAGTATGTAATTAAATTCAAAGCTGTGTGTTTATATATATATAATATACATATAATTAAATATTGTTGTGTTTCATTGTTTTATTATATATCATATCTAAATTTGAAGTTTATATACGTACACAGGATGAGTCTGAATTCAGCCGACAAAATATATGAATTATGGCCTAAAGTGCTTCCTAAGATATCTTTGAAGTTGGAGCTCAACAACATTTTTATTGTAAATATTTAAGCATTTAAGATGGAACACTGAACGTCTGAATTATGTTTATTTGAATGATGTTTTGCAACCACCGCAAATTTTGCCGCGGTAGCAAAATTATATCGGTGAAATAATATACAGCGACAAAATTCTCGGTTGTTGTATAACTTTAATTATAATTCAGATGCTCAGTGTTTCATCGTAAATAGTTTTTTCTCTATTGTTTACAATAACCAAAGTTGTTCAGAGATACTTCACAGATGTATACCTACCAGCCTTGGGCAGGACGTTATATCATGAGTCATGTAGTTTGTCGGGATGATTCTGCGGTCAAAGTTTGTCGTTGTATTCAGACTCATTCTGTACAAATGTTGACTGATAATGATTTTCAGTGAGTTAAAAAAAAGTTCAGATGTATATATTTTTTTGAGAGAGGAATTAAAAATTTTCAACATGTTCATTTACTTATTTAAAAAGATAAAATGAATTTGTGGGTGTGTGGTTGGTTCTTTCCACTCAGAGAAGACTCTTTGTTGAACAATGGATTCAGTAAACCATGTAATTTTAGCGAATGGTTATATCTTAACCTTCGTGTAGTGTGCATTTCTTTTCTCGTAAAATCTAAGTTGTAGCAAGAAAATATGGTAATACATATTAAGAGCAATAATTGTGACATTGAATCGTGCTGTGATCAAAGTTTTCTTGGGGTACCCTCCTCTCTCATCCCTTAAAGCATTTTGTAGTACAGGGGTACAAATGTGGGTGGAATGGAACATAGTTCTGTTGCTAATTAGTTCAAGATCAAACAGTAAAAATAAAGCAGAGAAATTTCAAGTTTCAACAGTTAAAACAGTAATAATTCTGTTAAAAGACACTTGTTACAGTTTTTGTAAATCTCTTGATGTGTGTTCTATGCTTTACAAAAGAATTTAAATGGCATAAACACTTTTTAAAACTGGCTTAAAAGTTTTATAAAACAATATGCCATGTTTTGGTTGCTATCTGTCCCTTGAAGTGTTGTTTTTTATACTGCGCCTCATCCTTAAATTGCAGTGGGCATTTAAGTGGGGTAATTTACTCTCTTTCCATTGCTTTATTTGGGCCATACCATTGTCATTTTGGTGTGCTCTGTTGCCAGATATAGGTACACCATAGAACACAACAGTCTTAGACACAACTTTGTTATGTAATTAAATTTTTTTTTTAATATATCTGAAAAATTGTATTTTGCAAAGTAAAATTTGGAATGAGAATTTTAAAATTACATTTTCCTGTTGTATTTCGTTGAATTCGTCATATATATATATATATGTGTGTGTGTGTGTGTGTATGTATGTATGTATGTATGTATATAAAGGATTGTAATTGAAAGACGCCATCTTGGTTTTCAGCTGTTTTTGTCATTGATTTTTTTATATCATTTAATATTAAAAATGCTTGCTCTTTTTCGAGCATAGCACTTAATTTTAGGAAATGCCTTGTTGTTTATAGTTACAAGTCTCCTATGAAATAATAATTTGTGTTTAGCATTGAATTAATTTTTTTGATCAGACTGTGTACAACTCTAATAATACTGTTTTTAGATACTTATATACTGTCTTAGAAAAATCAACTAATAGTTAAATTAAAATATAGTAAAACTTATTACAATTAAAGATGATATACATATATATTTTTAATGTTGGCAAGCAGGTAGTATTTATTTATTTATTTATTTATTTATTAATGCTGTGAGATGACTACCAACAGCGATGAGCCAGGGTGGTAGACACCACACATAAAAACAAACAAACACAAAAAAATTACAATTAACAAATACAAAACAAACTGAATTAAAACATTGACACATACAACAGACACACAATCTGAAGTTATATACCTAGTGTGAATAATTGAAACATAAAGTAAAAGATAATAACAAAAGGAAATATAATGCATTACAACACCATGGAATATACTTAGGAACACCTGTATATCGCGATTTCATTTCGTGTCAAGGTATTTCACAAAATACTACTGTAGCTTTTCCTAAGAGTCATGGCAAATTGTGATGGTGCAGCAGAACGGTGACCACATTCTCATTGGCTTCATCAAGAGCGGGACGACACCTCTCACCGACCTCAGCCAATAACCACAGGAGAAAAGCTACAGTGTTTTGTGAAATACCTTGACACGGAATGTATTCGCGAAATACAGGTGTCCCTAAGAGGTACTAAGGAGTGTGGTCCGAGCGAGGGACAGACTGTAACTGCGGGGTTGGCACTGGTGCTCGCAGGGCGGAAGAGCTACTCGGTGGAGAGCGCGGAGGAGCAGATTCAGCTGGAGATATTCAAGAACGGCCCGGTGGAGGGAACCTTCACGGTGTACAGCGACCTGCTGCAGTACAAGTCAGGTGAGGCGCACCTCGCCGTGTCCCCGGGAGAGACCAGCGCGTCTGACGGACAGAGTGTCCCGTTACTGCGATAAAACCAGGGGCAGACCCCGACGTTGGGAGGTGGGAGATGAAGGAAGGGTTCTGGGTGGTAGGTATGTATCGTCCCGAGTATGTCGGCTTGCTTTAAAATTTTGAAAAATATTCTGCCCTCGTGGGTACGCCACTGTCCTTTCTTGAGAGTACGCCATCCAATGCTTCATGGCTTTTATGCTCCAAACAAAAATAATAAAAAAAAATTATATGCGAGCAGACATACTCAGGAAGATACATACCTAAGTAATTTTTTTTTTAAGTTTAAAATTTTGAAAACAAATTCTGCCCGTCCTCGTGGGTACGCCATTGTAATTTCTTGCTAGTAAGTCACTCCATGCTTCATGGCTTCCGAATAAAAAATAAAAAATAAAAACTTTAATTCTGCATGCAAATAATTAATAGAAACAAAATAATAAAAATGACTGAGTGGTATTATAAATATGGTTTGTTAAGTTTAAATTTAATCTCATTAAATTTTCTTATTAAATACATGGTATTCAATATTAATAAAAATCTGTGTATAAAATTAATTATTAAATTTAGTTTAATAATAGAGATAGATTTTAGTTATTAATTAAAATAAAAAACAATGAATTTAAATTATAATTTATAGTTTGTAATGCAAATAAATAGTACATATGGGAACATAACCTCACATATATATATACACTTAAAATACACTTGAAAAAATGTACAAACACTATTTCTGTCACTAATATTCACAGTAAATAAATGTTTTTTATTACTATATGGACTAGTACTCAATTTCATTCACTAAAATAGGTAGGTATATGATTTAAAAGCATAATTTTTTATTTTTTTGTAGCACTTTTTCATCTTATAAATTATTCGTATTAATCATATAAACTCACTTTCATCATTTTTGCATAATGCACCCAAAGTGTAACTTAAAAAAAAATTAAATTTTAATTTATTTTTTAATTCCTTATATAATTTCAGTTAGCTGTAAGTTGCCTAAGGCCCCCATTGCAAAGTGATGAATATAACAAACACTTTAATATGAATATAATATTTATTAAAAATTTGATTTATTTTAATATCTTACAAGCGCATTAATTGTCTCTGGTGATTCAATAATCTTCCTTGTTGATTTGTTCAATACACACTTTCACTTGACTTGCAACTCTAGATCCTAACAAAGCCACTTACAGTTGATCATGTGAAGATACATTGAACAATAAAATAGTGTATACATTTCATTGCATAGAAAGGTGATACCAACATAAAAGGAAAGACCATTCAACTAATTTATGACACTGATCATTCAAACACAGAATGACATAAGGTAAGAAAATGGGTATACATTATGGAAATACAGTAAAACCCCGTTTAAAGAACTTCATTAGAGCGAACAATTCATTACTACGAACTATGCCTTTGGTCCCATCAGACGTCCATATAACATAACGTAAAAAAATTTCACTAGTACGAATTTTCTGGCTCAAATTTTTAAAATATTCTATAAATATTCATTTGAACAAACACTTTTCTGCCCGGCACGGTAAACGACAAACGGATAAAATCGTCGACATTCATCCACAAACTGCCATCTTATTTATTTTGATATGCGCCATAGATGACTGCAATGGACTAGTGTTGAAATTAATGCACAAAACTGGTGTAGCGACTTAAGCGCTGCATAGCGGTGTTCGCTGACATTACTCTTTGTTCTATGCTCGCACGACGTGTTTAACGTAACCGATTCGAAGTTCTACATCATAAAGTATTGCTACACACATCTCTGGTCGTTTCCTTTTTATTGTTTGAGAAACGTGGCTATACTACGAGTATAACTTATTTTTACATGTGTCAAGTCCATTTGTTTTTATAGTTTAAAAAACCGTACTACTGAACATGTCTTCTAGGAAACGAAAGACGATTGATGTGAAACTTGAAATTTTAAAAGCAGTAGATAAAGGAAATAAAAAGACTGATGTGGCTAAAAAGTTCGGTATCTCCAAATCAACATTATCCACAATTCTCACCCAGCGATCCAGTTTGTAAGACAATAAAATGTAAAAAAAATTTTTCCTAACTTTTAAATTTTATATTTTTGATTTATTACAGCATTTTTGCAAACACCTTGTCTTTATTCCAAAGGTAGGCTTACTGTTTAGGTAAACAACTTACCTATGTATTTCTGTATTGTACATATACATACTATGTAGTATGTATGTAGTATGTATCTTGATCCCAAAGTATAGCTGTTAAAGTAATTGATGCTTGTACCACTCATATTGGTATTAGATTTTCTACTTTGTTTTTTTAACAAGATCGAGTTATGTTAAAAAAAACCAAATCAGGCAATCATTGTGATGATTTTGGTATAAAGAACTTCATTATAACAAACTGCCATAATTTACGTCCCTTCATGTTCTTTATAATGAAGCTCTACTGTATAATGTTCCTGCATATGGGAAGATAATGATCAAACACATAATCATTCACACAAAGAATCATACATTTGAGATACTTAACTCACCAATGATGTGCAGGAAAATGGCTTACCCAACACCAAGATGTAGTCAAAATATTATCTTTGCGCTAAGGACTAGGCAGCAATGCTAGGAGGAACAGGTTAGCAAAGAGCAATGAAAATTATGGAGCCTACAGCGTTACGTGAGCATTAAATCGGTGATGAGCGTAAATTTATATTACTAGTTAATTAAATTGAATATAAATATCTAAATATTAATGGAAAAAAAATTTTTAATTAGAATATTAAAGGTGAGGGAAAATTTTAGACGTGACAACGTCTAATAAATCGATGAACGCTGGCTGCACGCACGAAAAATTGTCCTACTACGGATGTCCCACTACAGATGTGTGCTGTTTACGCATGCGTGGCATCTCTCTGGTATGTTGCGGACGGTAGAGAGAACTCGGCCGGGGTTCGAGGTTATTGTTGTGCACCGCGCCACGGGAGTATATTCGCAAAGAATTCAATTTTATTCATAAAAGTATGCAGAAGTAGATTTTATCATACAAAATATAGAAAAATTTTAAAAACATTTCTTCCTCAAAGAATATAATATTTTTAATGCCTAAATGGTTTGGTTGCAAAAACCAATTACGGCTCAGTCTCAGGCCGAATATGATACATATTTCATTTTCTTCTGGATCAATCATTTCATCAATGTTTTGTTATGACATCACGTTAAACTATCGTACGTAAACAGACTTTACAGACAACAAATTTTTTTAACGTGACAACGTCTAATAAATCGATGAACGCCGGCTGCACGCACGAAAAAGTGTCCCACTACGGATGTGTCCTGTTTGTGCATTGTACGCATGCGTGGCATCTCTCTTCATGCTCATTGTATGCATGCGTGGCATCTCTCTTCCACTTGATTGGAACAACCATCGATTTGACTTTTCAATCATATTTTCGTCGTTTGAATTATTAATATTATGTAATTTAACGATCGTCCACCGATTTTCAGCACAATCGGTGCGGTTATTTAAAAGTAATTTTGAATATTCAAATACGTTTTGAACCAACAATGGGGTTTTACAGTTACACATAACAATTCAAATTACGCCCGGGATCTTTTGCACAATGTTTTAAAATATTTTGTAACACATTATAAATAAGTTTGGTGTATTTGGGATGCGTATTTGTTATAAAATCGTGTTATAAAAACGAAATAATATTATTCCCCTACTGTGAACAAAATTTTTATATATATATATATATATATATATATATATATATATATATATAATATCTAAAACTACAATATTTTAAGTATAGCCTCGTGGCCGCGCGGGTAACATAGCTGACTCTCAATCCAAGGATTGTAAGTTGGAATCCCGGCAGCTTCAAATAAATTTTTTTTGTACTTGTAAAAATAAATACGGCGCACGCAACATTTCAAAAGTAATAAATATATTTGAATTAATGAATGCAAATAAAAGTAAATTTATTAATTAAATTGTACATTTCATTTCACTCCTTTGTATCCATACAAAATAGTTATGATTCAATAAAAATGATTCAATTTTATTCATAAAAGTATGCAGAGATAGATTTTATTATACAAAAGATAGAAAAATTAAAAAAAAAAACTTCCTCGAAGAATATGATATTTTTAATGCCTAACTGGTTTGGTTGCACAAACCTATTACGGCTCAGTCTCAGGCCGAATATATTTCCTTTTCTTCTGGATCAATAATTTCATCAATGTTTTGTTATGACGTTGTCACGTTAAACTATCATCCGTAAACCGACTTTACAGACAACCAATTTTTTTATTTAAAATTTTTGACACTTAAAAAACCATATTTTAGATAATTCATGTACAAGTGTGTGTGCAATGGCAATAATTATTTCTTGTTAATGGTTACAAATATGAAAACACAGTATATGCTTTATAATTTTTTGGGTATTTTTTGTTGTGGTAGTTCCAACTGTCTACTGGACATTTATTTTTAACTTATTAAAAAAATTTCAGACTTAAGATTACTATCATGTCACTCTGCTATCCTATGCTATATGTGCATGTGTTAAGTTCAACTCTAAATAGTTTCATCAGGCCATTGATGTTTTTAAACTGTAAACGTACTCATATGTATTGTACATTGCCACTCAACTTTAATTTTGATATATACTATTTGGTATTTCAAAGTGTAAGTATTTGGAGTCAAGGCTAATAAAAAAACTACATTATTCATTATGATATTCGAAAGATTGGATATTCTTACACTTGTACTAATAGAGCATTTGAAGGTTTTGAACGGATCAAGAAAGACACTTGATAGAAGATTGGGATGGCTACATGTTCTGAAACACCTGATTCTGTGTTTCAAGCATGTACCAGCATGGCATTTGACGCTGTCTACCAGCATGATACTGGACGCTGTGTACCAGCATGACATTGGTAGCTGTGTACCAGCATGACACTGGTAGCTGTGTACCAGCATGACACTGGTAGCTGTGTACCAGCATGACACTGGATGCTGTGTACCAGCATGACACTGGACACTACCAGCATGACACTGGACACTGTGTACCAGAATGACACTGGACACTGTGTACTAGCATGACACTGGTAGCTGTGTACCAGCATGACACTGGATGCTGTGTACCAGCATGACACTGGACACTACCAGCATGACACTGGACACTGTGTACCAGCATGACACTGGACACTGTGTACCAGAATGACACTGGACACTGTGTACTAGCATGACACTGGTAGCTGTGTACCAGCATGACACTGGATGCTGTGTACCAGCATGACACTGGACACTACCAGCATGACACTGGACACTGTGTACCAGCATGACACTGGACACTGTGTACCAGCGTGACACTGGATGCTGTGTACCAGCATGACACTGGATGCTGTGTACCAGCATGACACTGGATGCTGTGTACCAGCATGACACTGGACACTACCAGCATGACACTGGACACTGTGTACCAGAATGACACTGGACACTGTGTACTAGCATGACACTGGTAGCTGTGTACCAGCATGACACTGGATGCTGTGTACCAGCATGACACTGGACACTACCAGCATGACACTGGACACTGTGTACCAGCATGACACTGGACACTGTGTACTAGCATGACACTGGTAGCTGTGTACCAGCATGACACTGGACACTGTGTGTACCAGCATGACACTGGACACTGTGTATACCAGCATGACACTGGACACTGTGTACCAGAATTACACTGGACATTGTGTACCAGCATGACACTGGACACTGTGTGTACCAGCATGACACTGGACACTGTGTATACCAGCATGACACTGGACACTGTGTATACCAGCATGACACTGGACACTGTGTACCAGAATGACACTGGACACAGTGTACCAGCGTGACACTGGACAATGTGTACCAGCGTGACACTGGACACTGTGTTCTAGGCGTGTACCAGCACGTCACCGGAGAGGCCCTGGGCGGCCACGCCATCAAGATCCTCGGCTGGGGTGTGGAGGGGGGCGTGCCCTACTGGCTGATTGCCAACTCCTGGAACTCGGACTGGGGCGACCACGGCTTCCTGCGCATCCTGCGCGGCACGGATCACTGCGGCATCGAGAACCAGGTGACGGCCGGCCTGCCCCGGCTGTGAGGCGTGTTGGCAGCCCTGGTGCCACTCTTGCCACCTTGCTCCTCTTTTACTCTTTAGGGATTCTTTGTATCTAGCTTTTATGTTTGAAGTATGGAAACAATGTACATTTTCATATGGTTTTATTTGTGGATATTTTTCAAAAGTAAATATATAAAAGTGTTGCATGATACACACTTTATTTTCCTAATGTTTGATTAATGGTGTATTATATATAGATGTGAAACAATGATACTTATTGAAGTAGAACATAAAAAAATGTGTTTGGATCATGTAAAAAAAAAAATATTTGAACAATGGGTTTGTAAGTTAATTTTTTCTGAATAATGTAATAAGCATGCTAAGATCTGAATAACATCCCTTTTTAACTTGTATGGTTTTTTTTTCTTTTACTTTTATATAAGTTTTTGTAAACTGATGCAGTTGTAAATAAAACACAATTACATCAAACCATCAACATTTGCTGTATTGCTTATTTATAAACTCAATTCCATATCCATAAAAAGTCTGGATATAATTAGAATAATTTTAAGTAATGTTTTTCAGTTTGGTTCAGTGATCATGTTGCCCCACTAATCACCCGAGGGTCCTAGGTACAGTTCCCTTCTTGCTCCAGGAATTCTCATGTTTAAGGGTTAAAGAATAAACATTGAGATATTGTCTCATCTGTACTCTGTACACACCATCACTGCACTGTGGAGCTCCTCCAGTGAAGGTGCCGATCTTCAAGCCTGCGAACGCTGCCCCACAGGAAGGGAGCGGAATGAGGGGAAGACATCCGTCAAAAAACGCAAACCACATCATCACGCTACCTACGGTTTTAAGTGGGAAATGTGCAATTTCCGAAACACGCCTCCTTTTAACGATTCTTTCTAGCAATATGGCGTATTTCTTCCAAGAAACTTAACAATACGAAACGGCCCCTACAAAGGGAGGGATCAACTTTATGTTTACTTTGTCTGCCGACAAGGGCAACAAGAAGTTTCAGAGAAGGATATCGTCACCTACGTTGTGTGTATGTTCCCTACGTTACAGCATATTCTCGTCGCTCATCGCAGTTTTGTAGTCTGTCGGGACTTGTGTAGTCCCGGAACGCTAAATTTCCCATCCTCAATTTCACTTGTGACTACGTTATTGTTGATGTTTTATTACATATTGTTATTAGTATGGAAAATGGGTTCGAAAATGGTAGCTAAATTAATTAGATACAATTTTATTTATTACCTAATATTGACATTATTAAGTTATAGCACTGTTGAATTGTTTAGCCACAAATTTATTGCTCTGTCGCAAGGTTCACAATTTAGTCTGCCCACTGGAGCTCAGTTCGACAAATGCTCTCGTGATTACTCGTCTTTTACCACTCCCCTCAGTCTCAACACACTTGCCTCACACTACCTATTTACTCATCCGTCGCACACCCACCGCAGTTCCCGATAATTTGGTCCAATGCTGCAGTCTTCGCTCATGAAGCCCATCTATCATCGTCCACCTTCGCTCGCCAAGCTGTCACTCCGCCTTCTTCACTTCACTGCCTCGGAGGCCGGTGTGCCGTTTTAATACTCCTCCCCCCTTTTGGAATCATCTCGCACCCCTTTGAAGCGTTGCGTCTTCTGGGTCGACGTGACACCCGAACAATTCTCCCAGAACAACGGTGTCCTAGTTATGCCTCTTCTCGCGGCATGTAGCGGTAATGAACGGCGCCCCACCTGTGGTCCAACTGGGCCAGCTGGCCGACCTCGTTGCCTCAATTAATTTTTTCTTGCTACTAATTAAGTTATGTAGGTTTAGTAGTTAATAAACTTAGTATCTTGATTTGATACATTGAACATGATACCTTCCACATTTTAGTGATTTTTAAATCTTTAGGCACAATATGTGTGACGTATTGTACAACATTCATAAAAATAAACACTACAACAAATTCTTAAAATTTTCACAATGATATTGTTCAAAATATAAACCTATAACTTATGGTTTCTGTCCCTAGCAGGTTTCACAGATGCATTAAACCAAATTAAATATACGTAAAACACATGGATGCTGTGAAAGTTTTGTGTACTTCCTTGCCTCAAGTCCTAGCACCAAAAACATTCTAGTTTAACGTCTCAGGTGAACTTGGTGAATAAGGAAGAATATAGTTGCAGATGTAACATTATCACTCACTTTTTCCACCAATTATTTTTTCTGCCATTTGCTTAAAGTCATTTATCGATTCAATCTTTGAGTGACTCAAAGCATCACGTTTAAGGAATTGGACATTACGTTTCCATCAAAGGATTTAGTTGTATATCTTTAGTCGGCAGTTGGGTAGTGATTTAATGTACCTAGATTGGAAACGATCTAATTAATTATCTGAAATATTTTAAACCATATTTGATAAAAGAAAAACATATGGACACATAAACATGTATAATTTATTGTTGAAACAGTTGATATTCTTTTGTGGTCAAGAAGCAGTACCACAAAAATGAACTAACTCCTGAAAGAAAATAAATCATTATTTAATATAACATTTGTACTAAAATAATTCAACTGATTGAATAATGTTATAAGTACCTTTCAGTAAATATTTAAAATATTTTATTGAATCCAATCTTTGAAGTACCATAATATTTGGCAATGTAGTGAAGTCAATGAATATTTGATTGTGTGAGAAAAAAAAACCTGTACCAATTTGGCGGTAGTTTATTTACATGTGTATTAGCTGTTGCATGTTCTGGGATCTTTATAGGAAGATTGTAACATGATATGTGTAAAATTTTATTTGCATTACTATGCTTATAAATGGTATTACGGTATTAGTCCAGCCCGAAATACACTGTGGTTTCCAAATGTACCGAAAGAGTCCAGATGAAGCAAGTGATAACGAAAGCGAGGCCAGACAAACTGAACCATTGTCAAGCAATCACCAGACAATTTTGCTTCCCAATATGGTGGTCATAATATCTGTTGAATGCTTTCTTATATGCAAAAATAAAAAATGGGTATTTCCAATATGGTACAACAGCTTGTCCCCTTCCCCTTTGAGCAGTATCCCCTCGTCTATAATCGGCTTCTACAGTCTCAAACAACTGTACAGATGTAAACTAATTGCTGCAGAATTATGTGAATTTCGCCCCCCCCCCCCCCCCCCCCTCCCCCTCAAACCCTTTTCAGTCTGTCACCTGGCTTCACCCCCCTCGCCCAGAAACGGAACTCACTATCTGCTCACAGCGATGGCTAGCCTATGATGAACTCATCCTTAGCTGCTCACCTGAAAATCAGAGTTGATGCAAATGTGGTCTTTTGCTTCTGGGAAGGATAAATAGTATTTTACATTATTGTCCGAACCCAAGTTAAGGTGGACCTGTCATGAAAGAAATAAAGAATTTAAAAAAATGCTGAGAATGTAAAATTTGGCCGTGTAACTGAGGATGTGTGCATCTTAGATACTCACGCAAATGATTGGCCATTGTTTTCTTAAACCGGAGCCGGTGTCATAACAAGAAATGTAACGTGGCTGAACCATTAGCGATCCAGTTTAAAGTACGATAAGCCTCTGGCCAGACAAGCTAGAAGGGTGAGATTATATTTTACAGCACACTTCACTCGAGCTTCTTTAGATGTTTCCCTCATTGGGAGCTTTACCCCCGAACGCCTACTCATGGGTAGAGACTTGTAAAATTCACGCTTTGGATGGCCTCTAGGATAGATCCCACAATCCTTAACACACACGGGCAAATGCCACCTGCTCATTGGCTACTGACTCGTGACACCTGTCAACTGGGACGCTTGTGATTCGTTACATTTTTGGTTGAAGGTTTTCCATTGGCTCAAAGTCTTTCAGATAAACTGTAAGCCAATCACAGAAGCAATATAAAGGTACAGTTGTTTGGATTCTATCATATTGTGAAATGAATCCGCGAATTTTTCCGGTCTCTACTCATGGGGGCTACAGTGTATGTTGGTGGCTTCGCCACAAAACTTCCCCAATTTTGTTAATGTTCCCATACACTTTCACTCTTCCATATGCTTGCCAAATGTGATAATTCTAGCTGCCCCTTAACTATGGAAAGTTACAAACGAATGTGCGGAAATGTACTCGTAATTAAAGTAAAACTCGCTCTAAGTTGAAACCAATGAAAATACAACAAAAATATAGATGTTTGCCAATTTTATCAGCTTGTCAAGTTTGAACATTGTAGATTTTTTCATGAAATGTTTAAAATATGTATAATAAATAGGTTTTGGTACACATGTCAGACATGAAATACTACTGGCCACAAGTATGTAAAATTTGACGATTCTGGCTGCAACATACAAATGGAAAAACGTAAAAGACCATCTGAAAATTGATACAATGTAAAACTAAGTTTCTAACACAATCTAAGGTAAAACTGATAGAGCTGTGACAAATTGTATTGGGGTTGAAATTCTAGACCTAGCCAAACCTGATGTGATGGTGTGATCAGTATTCTTATAGGTCCTAGAGTTTTGCCACAATGGACCTTTGAAGAAAGGTTTGCATGGACTTTGTGGGTGCATCGCAATTTTGAATTGTTTCTGGGGATAACTAACCCTGAAACTAACTGGAGTGCCTGAGAAAGCCCTCTGCAATGTCCACCACAGACCCCAACTGTGAAGATTCTGGTGGCGGGCAGCCCATACCACGGATGTAACTAGAATTTATCCCACCCAGGGCAACAACTCATCTTGGCACCCCCTTATTTTTTTGACATGATAATGTCTTATAAATCGATGAACGCCAGCGGCATGCACGAAAAAGCATGACTCATTGTCACGTTCCGCCTGAGCCGAGCGTGCAAGAACCGGCCAACCACCGTGCGAGAAAATCTATAATATCAAACAGGTTAAGGCAGGCTTTTTAACTAATTGTTCGTGATTATATTTAAACAAATTATTTTAATTAAATTTGCAAAAACTGTAAATAATATTTTAAAATTAAAAAGTATGCAATTTTTTATCAATGTTTTCTTATGACGTTATCACGTAAAATTATAGTCCATAACCAACTTTACAGACAACCCCCTTTTTTTTTTCTTCAAACTAACCAAACCAAAACCTTTCCAGACATTTCTTATCGCCACCACATTAATTCCTGTATTCCAAATATTTTGGATTCGACTTATATGGTCAATAACTAGATTTATTTAATACATTACAAGTATGCGAAAAATACCAGTTTTATATATATATATATATATATATTTTTTTTTTTTTTTTTGACGACATACATGTGTGTTTGTTTCAATACCAATAATTCATTTCATCTGCCCTCCAACATTATTTTTTTGTGTTATAACACTACGATATTCAAGTAAATATCTATAGTAAAAGTTACTCTGCCAGTTTAGCGCGACCCCAAATGCGGCGCCTGGGGCACAAGCCCCGTCTGCCCCCCTCTAGGTACGCCCCTGGCCCAGACAGCTCAGCTGTGCTCAGGGCCGGTGCAAGGTAAATTGGCGCCCTAGGCGAAAAACCTTAATGACGGCCCCCCCCCCCCCCCCACCCTCCCGGCCGGTCACCCCAAAAAAAATATTTCCTTGCCTCAAAATACATCACGTAAGCCTAATATTTTGTCAACAATCAAATGTAAGCAGGCTTGTGTTTTTTTTTTACTGTTTTACTTATTACAATCATAAACAGGTCACCGTGGACTTTAAATAATTACTTATATCAATATAACCATTCCAAACTGTTACAAATATACATTTTCATCTAGTTTCAATAATCGTTAAACATATTATATGAGCTGTTATGTGTCGTGCTGCGCCGCCCCCAGCTACTTGGCGCCCTAGGCGGTTGCCTGGTTCGCCTGTATGGACGCGCCGGCCCTGGCTGTGCTTCGTCTTCCTCCACGCGTGTCGACAGCGGAGACCTCTCGGTGGGTTGTCACGCCTGCTGGTCCAATCCCAGCACGACACACGATACACGTCACGCACAGCGAGTCTGTAAGCAGAGCCAAACGAACGATCGTGCATCTTCGGTTTTTTTTTTGTTCATTGTAAATAAATATGGCGGTGTTGATAAAAGGATACTAATGGTCAGTTAGGTTAGCTACATTATAAATAGTTTAAACATTGTGGACGGTTGATTTGGTTAGGAGAGCTACATTAAAAATACGGAAAAAACATGAACTTCGGGGAACTTCGGGTTTTGGCTCTCTCGTCTGTGAAAAGAAGGCTTCCCCTGTAAGCTGTGGCGGCTCCAGGGGCTGGTGCTTGTCATTTTTGTTTCACTTTTATGCCCAGTGTTACGTTAAAAATTGGTTCATAAATTTGGAAAAAGGAAAATTAACATATTATTAGCATGTAAATTAAATTACTGGTCAATACCGATTTCAATTCATGATTTCATTAGAAAAAAAACTTTAAAATAGTTAATTGCCACGTATAATTACACGATTCCACTGGAGTTGGATCATGGACGTTTATAAAACTGACCCGAGAATAATTTACCACGAAAGAATATTAAAGTTTCTTAAGATAAATTAGCAAAACTAACGTCGAAACCTAAGTACCAATTTGGCTTAAAATTTTGTTTCAAAGAGGTAATTTCTCCATGAAAGTAAATAGCCCAGGGCCACCACTGTCAGTAGGCTAGTGATTCAGGCGTCCAATGTAAAACGCTGTCTACACATTGTTTACCTGTGCTTAGCATTCAACAGACAAATTTAAAAAAATGTTTTAGCTACCTGCCCCCCCCCCCCCCCTTCCTCACAAAAAAAATCCTTTATCCGCCACTTGTGGTTTCCTACATCAACTTGACACGGGAATACTCTATACCAGAGACAATCTATACTATAATACTTTGCATTTCACAATATAAGTTTAGTTTTATTGACATAACAACACTCGTACACAAACGGCACGCGTTAACATGTGAGTTTTGTCACTGACCTAAGATTTACCTTTGAATACATAACTTACTTGTAGATTCCGATTAAATATTATTAATAATAAGCAAAGCTATGCTGACTTGATGTAAGTTTTTGGACATACACCATTGCTAAGAACTTTTTCTGTTGAAGAAAAACTGATAAATAAAATAAATAAATAAAAATAAAAATAAAAATACTCAAAAAAAGATACAAAAAACACACAAAATTAAGCAAACAATTGCTGTTGTCAACAAGGATATGAACACCACAAAATATTCCGAAACAGGAATATGGTCAGCAAACAAAGAAAAAACAAAGAAAAATGTACTAAGAGAACGAAAAAATCCCCACAAATGATGACAACACAAAAATATTGAAACCCAAAATAATTCAGCACAACAGTTGAAGCGAGACAAAAAACATGACAAAACGAAAAAACAAACAATTACAATAGTTTTACCTAAACAGAAACAAGCGACGTTTCGGGAACTGCTATCTGCTCCCGTCCTCAGGCAGAGACGCACATGGTACGAAAACACAGGTGCGACTGAGAAGGGGCCGCCGCCGATCCATCATATTGCCATCCGGGGTAGTTAGTGTGTGCGAGACCAGAAACCGAAGTTTCTATAACTCGCTTAGTGCATTGTAAATCAGGTGCACCCCACACTTTTGTAGAATCACTTGGATCAACGGGCGGGGCGCGTGTCTTGAGGGATAAGTTTGGCACACGGGCCTGTGTGTGCGCTGGTAGGTTGTGTAATGCTAGAAAAAATTACGTGTACCTAATTCGGCGGGGGAGAGAAGCTCCCCACCAGCTAGATCGGCTAACTGGCGTGATGTAGTGTCGTGTTGGTGTGCAATAGAGGCTTGTCGGTGTGCTGTAATTTCAAGTGACCTAGTTAAATTCGGGTGTGGCGTGTAGTGTAAAGCTGTGCAAGCCGCTCCTACGAACCCCTGGGAACACAGAAACATGCTAGGGTAGTTAGCCCATTATTGCATGTAACAAGGTAGTTCAGGCCGTCACTTCACACAGGCATATCATCGTGTGGTCGTGTTGGTGATACGGTAAAAGAAATTACATAGATTAGTAAACACCTGGCCGCCTTAAGGACCGAACTATTGCGTTCCAATATAGTTCGGTCAAAGTTAGGCTAAACCAGTATTGCTGTAGCTAGCCCCCTGGCTGTTGTCTTCTAAACCTGAAAAATAGAAAGTGAAATTAATAAATGGAGGTCGTCCTATTCTATTATTGTTCGAGCAGAGAGATGCCCTCGTCCAGTATTTTTTTTTATTTATTTAATTTTTTTTGTTTTTAATTTTTATATATATTTTTTATTTTATTTTATTATTTTATATTTTTTTTTTTTTTTTTTTTTTTTTAAATCTAGACTTAAAGCTACTGTACAAGCCCCCAGAGCCCTGCCCTGACAGGCATGCATGCCTCTCGGCCCGGATCCCCAGCGAGGGCTGGGGCAGCTCCCTCTGCCAGTTCACCTGCATGATTCTGCCTTGACAAGGTGCTACGACATGTGTGTGGATTGTCGCGCGTGTTGTAGTGGTGTGGCTGTAAAATGTTACGTACCCCGGGGAAGGGAAAATTAATTAGGTGATGATGGATTTACGGAACTAGCTTTTTTAATTCAAAATCCCATGCCTTTCCGAAACGCGGCCGGCACTGGAGGTGAAGCCTGCCAGGCGGGTCTCGCCCTTCAGACATAGGGAGTCAGCCCTAACAACACAGGCAGTGAATCTCCCGGGAGCCAAAACCTACACCTGCGTGCTTCGGACCATTTTGAATTAGCTAGGAGAGAGAAAAATGCAGAGAATGTAAGAAATTTAATTTGCTATTATTAAGTGGTGAGCTAGAAGTGTATTTTATTGTTATGATTCAAAATCCCCCGCCTTTCCGAAACGCAGCCGGCATTGGAGGTGAAACCTACCAGGCGGACCGCGCCCTTCAGACATAAGGAGTCAGCCCTAACACAACAGGCAGTGAACCCGAGGGGGCCGCACATACCTGCGTGCTTTGGACCATTTTGAATCGAAAGAAGTGGAGTTAATGATGCTGAAGTTATTTTGTAGCTTGTATTTATTTATTTTTATTGTTGTTATTATATATAGAAATTATAATTGTTTCACAATTCAAAATCCCATGCCTTTCCGAAACGCGGCCGGCACTGGAGGTGAAGCCTGCCAGGCGGGTCTCGCCCTTCAGGCATAGGGAGTCAGCCCTAACAACACAGGCAGTGAATCTCCCGGGAGCCAAAACCTACACCTGCGTGCTTCGGACCATTTTGAATTGTATAGGCCGTGTAAACTTTAAACTTTAAACTGTAGGCTCTGCGCGGTGTGAACACGCCCGGAGCTGGAATGCGACTGCCTTGGTGTCGGGAGAAAAAACAGTTTTGTTTGGGGGCCCCCAGCGCCCCGACCAATCAGAGAGCTTCTAGGCCTGTGATTGGCCGGGGCCCCGAAAGCCCCCGCACGAGGTGTTCGGAGAGCTATTTTATGTAATTTAAAATTTATTGAAGACTTTTTTTAAAAACTGAATCCATGTCGCTTTCGTTTTGTAATAATTATTGTTTTAATTTAATCGAGGTTTTTTATGTTTTCGTTGCTCGGACGGGTCGTAAATCGCTATTGAATTTATCAGTGCGTTTTCGTGCTGTGGTAAATTTAGGTACATTTTATTATTATTCTTTGATATTATTTCGCGGATGTACGGAATTTTAAGTGCGTTGTGAATAGTTTCGTTACTCGTAAATCTGTTACAGTCTAAAATGGCCCTTAGGAAATTATTCTGTTTAACTTGTAGCCGATTTATATGGTGATTTGCAGCATAGCCCCAGACCTCGCAACCATATAGCAACTGCGGGCGTACAATTTGAGTGTAAAGTTGGAGTTTTTTCCTGCGTGGTAAATTAGGTGCTTTTAACATTGGGTACAGGCTTCTCAAGGATCCTGTTGTAATGTTTGTTGCTCGAGTAATGTGTTTGCTCCATAGTAATGTCCTGTCTAGCGTGAGTCCTAGATATTTTGCCTGTGAAACATTAGGAATAGGTTGGTGAAAAATTTCTAGTTCCCTGTCTGGTCTGCCTCTACGTTTTGAAATTACAAGCGTGGTTGATTTAGCTGCATTAATTTTAATTCGCCACCGAGTGTAGTATTGCTCAAGTGCAGTTAGCTGCCTTTGGACGCATACCATGGCATATCTTAGGTTACCAGATTGTTTAATTATGGCTGTATCATCCGCATACATCTGTACGTAGGCGTTTGCATGCGGTATGTCGGCTGTGTAAATATTATAGAAGAAAGGAGAGAGTGGGGAGCCTTGTGGCACTCCAGCTGTAAGTTCGCGAGTAGTCGATTTAGCCCCGTCCAGAGCAACATAAAAGTTACGACGCCATAGATAGTGGGCCACCAGGTATATATATATGTCTGGAAAATTGAAGTTTATTAATTTTTGAATAAGACCCGGAATCCAGACTTTGTCGAATGCTTTTTCTGCGTCGAGCATTGTCATTACTGTGTAGGCTTTAGATGGGTTATTAAATCCGTCGGTAGCATCTTCAACGATTTTAATTAAGGGGTGGATTGTTGAGGGACCTTTCCTGAAACCAAACTGAATGTCTGGAATCACGTCGTGTTCCTCTGCGTGTGTTTGAAGGCGCGAGAGTAAGGCTTTTTCAAAAATTTTACTCATACTGTTTAGAAGACTTATAGGTCGCCTGTTTTCTGGGATGGCTGGGTTTTTCCCTGGTTTAGGAATTGTGATTATTTTTGCAAGTTTCCAGGAATCGGGGTAAGTTTTGTGTGTTAGTATTGCGTTGAATATCGCCAGTAAATATTCGAGTGCCTCGAGAGGGAGTTTTTTAAGTGTTTCGTAATTTATTGCGTCCGTGCCGCCTGATTTGTTGTTCGGACTGGCTTTAATTAGCTTTAAAAGTTCCCTTAACGTTATGGGTTCAGGAACAGACTGCGTGCCTGTTTGTAAAAAGTTATTTACCGCCTGTGTTGTTGTTAAAGTGAAGTTTCTGTCATTTACGTCTGTGTTCGGGGAGAATTGTTTCTCCAGTAGGTCTGCGACTGCGTTGGCCTTGTCTTCTGCGATGTATTTAGCCCCGGTGGCTGTTATAATAGCTGGGGTTGAAATAAATTTTTTGTTGCCGCGGAGCCTGCGAGATAGTTTCCACATTTCCTGCGGTTTTGTGGCTACTTCGTTTATTAAGTTTCCGAATTGATTTATTTTTTCCTGTTTTAATTTGCGCTGTACGAGATTATTCAGTCTGTTGTATTCGTTTCTGGCTTCTGTTGTGCGGAGCCTTTGTGCTCTGTTTCTGGCTTGCCGCCTAAGAGAAATGTAATAATCCAGATCGGGGTAGTGTGTTCGAGTGAACTGCCTTTTTGTTTCAAAGCGAGAGTGTTTTTTAATGGCATTTTTTACTGTGTCCGTGAAAAGTTTTACGTGTGGATTTATTTCCTCGGGTGAATTTATTTCGGGGGGCTGATTTAGGGTGTCTATAAGTTCTATCTTAAACCCGTCCCAATCTGTAATCTTTAGTTTATTATTAAAGAGTTGTATGTTGGATGTAGCATTAAAAGTTATTTGTGTTAGCACCGGTAAATGATCGGAGTTTAGTTCATCTAAGGTTTCTGTATTTATCTGAGCGTTTGGAATGTTGGTTAGGGCTATGTCTAAAATTTCTGGGGTGCCACCATTTACTGGATAGCATGTCGGGGAGTCAGGCGCAATAATGATGTAGTTTCCTGCAACCGCGTGGCCGTGTAGAATGTTCCCGTTGGCGTTTGTTTGGGTGCAGCCCCAGTCAGTGTGTTTGCTGTTTAAGTCTCCTGCTATAAAAAATTGATCTTCGACTTCCATTAATTTATTGAGGTCCTGTGGTGTGAGTGGGTCTTGTGGCGTCTTGTATACCGCGGACATGCAAACATGCGAATTATTATTACGGACGTTTATGCTGGTGGCCTCAATGTGTTGTAGTCCATTTATTGTTATCGGGTGGTGGTGAATTCCGTGTTTTATTAGTATGGCTGTACCGCCGCCGTGGAGTGCGGGGCGGTCTGTTCTGTATATTGTGTAGCCGCATATGTACGCTCGCATGTGTGGTTTTAGAAAAGTTTCAGAGATGAAAGCGACATCGATTCCGTATACAAAAAGTAACTGTTCCAGTTCATATATTTTATTTTGGAGGCCGTGTGCATTGAAAATTAGGACCTGTAAAAGCTTCCCCGGGTTCTGTGCCATTTTAAGGTGTAGCGAGATTCAGGATTGCGGATAGTAAGATCATCTGTCGCTTCGATGCGTCTGTTTCAGCTCGGATGGCGGCGTAGTGTGGCGAGAGTGTAGCAATGAGCTGTGAGAAATTGCAGAGTTTCAGAATCTCTGCCAGCTCGAATAGATCACCGACGGTGTTACCTTCTACTCTGTTCTGCGCTGGAGTGTGTGTGGTGCGTGGTTCCTTCACGGCTTGCGAATATTTACGCTCCGATCGTGTCAGCTCGGTGGTTGTTGTTTGCGGCTGTGTCTGTGGCTTGTTGACCACCTGGGCGCGCGGCTGTGCGTGAGCGGGGCGGGTTGGGGGGAACTCCACCTGGCTGTGCGTGGCTGGCGGTTGTTGTTTTGTCTGCGCCTGTGTCTGCACGGATTGTCGCTGTGACCTACTCGTGACCATTTTCAAAAATACTGGACACTGCTTCCATGCTGCAGTGTGTCCCCGCACTTTACAGTTAAAGCAGAATTTATCTGCGTCGTCAGCTTTCGGGCAGTCCTTTCGGGTGTGATTTTCGCCACACCTGACGCATCGCGGTGGCTTACTGCAGCGAGTGTGGGTGTGATCAAATTCACCACAGCGCTTGCACTGGGCGATGTCTTGTGGGCGGGCCTGGTATTTTTGAATAGTCACTGTCGTATAGTGAAGTGTACGAACGGCGAGAATGTTGACGTCAGAGGCCGCGACTGTCGCGCAGAAAGTTCCCGACCTAAATCGTTGTTGCTGCCCTGTGGCGTCTGACCGGGTGACTTCGAAATTACGCACGTCATGAACTACGAATCCCTTCTCCGTCAGTTCCGCGGCAATGTCGGCCTCGACGACCTCCGGGTACAATCCCTTAATAACGACCTTTGTGTTGCGCTCGTCGGGATGCGCAAACGTGTGGTGGTAGATGTTGTGGCCTTTCAGGTATGAGAGAGCTTGAGAGTAGCCCTCTCTGTTCTCAAATGTCAGTCGCAGCTCTCTCCTGCGCGTGATCGTGTTCCTGAACGCGATTCTGTGTGTGTTCAGGAAAGTTGCGATCTCCTTGAGCTTCGCAACTTCCCTGACCATTATCGGTACACCCCTGTACCGTGTGCCGGCCGCGGTTGTGGTCTGTGGTTGTGCACTTGTCTGTGGTTGTGTGTCGGCAGGCAAATTTGCCAGCACGCCGTAGCTGTTCTGCAGCGGGATTGCGGATGTCGCTGCTGTGTGTTGTTGTGCGGAGCCGCGCCTCGAAATCCGCGCGTCCTCACTGTTCGCCAGTACCGTCTCCCGACGCCTACCGAGTGATGTGCTCCGGTTTCCCCTCAAGGCCTTTTTACCCGAGACCTGTTGGAAGTCGATCTCATCGTCAGCGCGTTCGCGTTTGGCGTTAGCCTGTTGGGTTTCCATGGCCTGTTCGTGTGTTGTTGTACTCGTACTCGCCATGATCCCTGTCCCTGTCGCGGTTCCGATTCGCGGGCTATCCGACCCGCCGGGTCGCCTAATACCTGAAGCAGTGGTGGCTGACAAACACTGATATGAACAGCGAAGCTAGGCCTTAGAGAGGCTGTCCTCTCTGCACCACTGCCTGGTGCGAAGTGTCGAGAAGGGGCTGGAAAATGAGGGTATTTATCAGAGAAAGGGCTACATCTTGCTCAGCCAATGACAGACGAGCTGTCTCCCCATTGGCTGTGCACCATGTAGTTAAAGCGGATTGGTTATGGTGGGTTGAGTATTGGCTATTGTTTTGTGCTGCAGGGATGTTTCTCTCTTTATCAAAGGGATCCACATATTTTTTAATTCAATGCTCTGCTGGCTGAAAATATTTTTATTGCTAATAATGAAGGCTGATTCTTTGATTTTCCTTTTTATTTTATCGGATTCCTGTATGAGTGGTGTGGAGTCTTCCCAGAGAATTTTGTGGCTATTTTCCCATGTATGTTCAGCAAGTCTGGATTTTAGGGTTTCACCCTTCTTGCAGTTGTTTTTGTGTTCTTTGATTCGGGTGGATAGAGCTCTGCCAGTTTCACCTATGTACATGTGGCCACATTCACAGGGGATCTGATACACACAGTTGTGAGTTTGTAATTTTTCTGTGGCTGGTTTCACCTTGGTAACAATACTTTTAATAGTAGATTTAGAACGGAATGCTGTTTGAAGTCCATATTTATTTCCTAGGCGTCTTATTTTTTCTGAAAGCCCTTGAACATATGGAATAAGTAGGGTTCCTGCAGGTTTCTCAGTTTCTGTGGATTTGAGTGTTTTGTTGGATTTCAAATGCTGTTTGATGGTGTTGACAGGGTAACCATTGGCTATGAGTTCTTTTTTTATATGATTGTGTTCAACCGCAATAGATTTCTCATCAGAACAAATAATCTCAGCTCGGTTGGTTAGTGTGTGAATTATGCCAGTTTTTGTTGTTTTGGGATGGTTGGATGCAAAATTAAGGTATTGGCCTGTGTGCGTAGGTTTCCTGTATACTTTTGTTTCCAGGCTGTTGTTTTTTCTGCTGACTAGTACATCCAGGAAAGGAATGCTACCTTTGGTTTCTTTTTCATATGTGAATTTTATTGATGGCCTCAGAGAGTTGAGGTGGTTCACAAATTCCTCCAAAGTTTCAGGTCCATGTTGCCAGACAGTGAAGGTATCATCCACATAACGGAGCCAGATTTTTGGAGGGCTATTACTTTTGCTAAGTGCTTCTTGCTCAAAGTTTTCCATAAATATATTGGCCATAAATGGTGAAAGAGAAGAGCCCATTGCCATGACATCGGTCTGTTTGTAGAAAATATCCTTGAACTGGAAATATGTTGTGGTGACACAGAGGGTAATCATTTCCATGATGGATGGGATTGGTATTATAGTTCTGTCCTTTAGGGTTGGATCAGCTTCCAATTTCGCCTTGACAATGCTGAGTGTTTCGGCTACTGGCACATTAGTGAAGAGGCTTTGGACATCAAAACTCACCAGGGTATCATTGTTTTCTATTTTCAGTGTTTTGACTATAGAAATAAAATGATTAGAATCTTTGACAAATGTATCTGTCTGTCCTGCTAGTGGCTCAACAATTTTCAGGAGATATTTTGATAGTTTCTGGCATGGGGAATTACAACAACTGATGATCGGGCGCAGAGGCATGTCGGGTTTATGAATCTTTGGAAGACCGTAAATGTGGGGTGCTTTACTGCTGTGTGGTGTCAGTTCTGATCTAGTTTTTTCTGGGATGTGATTCTGATGTTTTTTTAGAGTTTGGTACACTTTTCTTTCAATGCTGGCTGTGGGGTCTTTTACCAGTTTTGTATATTGATCTGTGGTGATCAAATCAGTAATTTTTTGCTCATAGTCTGGTTTGTCAAGTATGACTGTAGCACGACCCTTATCGGCTGGGAGGATTACAATGGTTCTTTGTTTGCTGACCATATTCCTGTTTCGGAATATTTTGTGGTGTTCATATCCTTGTTGACAACAGCAATTGTTTGCTTAATTTTGTGTGTTTTTTGTATCTTTTTTTGAGTATTTTTATTTTTATTTTTATTTATTTATTTTATTTATCAGTTTTTCTTCAACAGAAAAAGTTCTTAGCAATGGTGTATGTCCAAAAACTTACATCAAGTCATGCACTCCCATTGCACAAATCTTTTAAAGATAACAAAAGCTATGCTGGAAATGACTAATTACCACGGTAAACGTTGTGTGAAATAGAATTGCTGGATTCAACAGTAACGCTCGCCCCATACTGTCCGTCGACTGCGCCGGCAGACTCCGGCACGGTGGTGTGAAAAGGAGGGGGGGGGGGGGGACCAGTAGCCAGTAGCGTCACTTACACGTCAGTTGACAACCAAAGTACAAAAAATTTAATTCACAGAAACCCTTAACATAAAATAATTTATAAGACGATAATGATGCTGTTAATGTTTTGTAAAAAAATTAAATAATGCCAAATTCTAGTAATGGCCCATTACTAATGGGGTGGGCACGTTCCACCATTGAGGCCAGCTACTGTTGAGTGCTGGGTTTGAGACCCAGAGAAACAATGTTGGTACGTATAAAGCAATTTTAAAAGTTTTTTCAGCGAAATTCCACTGATTTGCAGTAGTTATTATCAGTTTTAAATTCAGCGTGCACCCGGTCTCCGCCAGTTGTTGCACCGCTGCTTGCAGGCGGAGAAAGCATGAAGAGATGTACGCGATGGGAACGTTGTTGACTTAGAAAGGAGAAACTCTAGCGAGCCATCTGGCTCTCCAGATGCCAGCGCGCTTGTTATGAACGGATTATATTTATTCTTTTTTGGCGATTTCCTGTCACTCAGAACGAGACCTTGGCGGAGTTATCAGCGCACGCTGTTTGTTAGATACCGCGAAGCATTTCGCGAAAATAATGTCCCGCCAAAGATACTGCTTTTTTTTTTTTGCTTCGGCTGCCATCTCGAAGCGTTGGCGGCCGGCGCCGTGTGGTTTTCGTTACGTCATGTTTCCGAGGAAGTCGGGGCTGACTCGGGACTTGGCTCGGTCACCTGCCCGAGCCCCCCTCTCTCTTCTCTCCTCTCCACCAACACGACGCTGGCTGGTCCATGTTTGATGCCGCTGCCAGCTTCGAACCAGGCCGGTCAGACCCGCGCGCGCCTCCGTCTGCCATCTTGGCGCTAGTGTCGCGCTGCGCTCGGCCGAAGTCGGTCGTGCACGTTCGGGAGCTGCGGCTCGAGCGAAGGAAAAAAAAAGGTTCGAATTACAAAACGAGATTTTCGAGGTCAGCCGATTTTTGCGAAAAAAAAATAAATAAATAAACGAGAAAAGTGACAAGTGAAAGCAGTCGTCTTGCGGCGCGCTGTGCGAACTGCCTTCGAAACAGGATACACGTTCACCTGACTCGCTAAGGTAAGACAGATGAATTTGAGTGTTTTTGAAAATGACGGTGAATTTCACCAAGTCTTCTGAGCGTGACTTCAATTGAAGTTTAGTGTTTGAAATTATTTTTTCTACAATTTTTTTTTTAAGTTCAGATTCTTTTTTTTTTGTGCAAAAACCGAGCTGAGTTATTGTATTACGGTAACTAATAAAAATAAAAATATATTTTGCTCCGTGAAACCGAAAGTACCAACATCAAAAACTAAATAGTTAAATTTTTGTTGTTTAAACATACGGTACGTACGCAGAAGGTTGCGAAAGTGTTTGGTGATTGTAAAATAAGGCAAATGTAGCCGCGCTTTGTGGAGATTCAAACCCGGCAGCTGTTGCTGACGTTCATTGTTCTCGCACTGTCACGATTGAAGTGACAACGGTATTGGAACAGTACATAACATTTGTTTCATAACAGTCGTTAGCTCACTGTGTTCTTATCTAGTTTTCTTGTGAATTTTGCTGTTGTAAACAAGTTTTACACGTGTCACGCACATTTATCCGCGCACACCGATAAAAAAAAAAAAAAGCATTTAGAGATAACGATATGTAACAAAATATTACATTTAACAAAACAGAAATGCTGTCACCTGACTATGCAAGGAACATGAAAGATATAATAAGCAGATTTAATGTTTAATTAATTTGAATACATATATTCTATAACATCATTCAGCTATCGCTCAGCATTTCACAACAGTACACTGTGCAGGGGGGGGGGGGGGGGGGGGGTAGGAAACACATCCTTTAAAAATATGCATAAAATGATACACAGTTAGAAACAATAAAAAAAAGGGTTCCGTTCAAATACTTGACCAAAGAATTAACACAGTACGTCATGTTTGTATCAGATTCTGTTTATGATTCCGAACTTCATTTTTTTATAGATGAAATTTTGTTGTCTTAATTTTTTTTTTCCCAGTGAAAGTGATTTTCATATTAAGTTTTTTGGTAGTTATTTGAGCACCAATTTACCGTTGCTTTTTAACATTAATCAAAACAGTTTTGGAATATATACCTCCAAATTATCCCATTTGGATTTGATTCACTGTAAGACTGCCATGAAAAAGTGCACTCTTTTTTTTTATTAATTAACTGCTTAGTAGCATAACTATGCTAAATACAACTGACGCAAGACTGCGAGAAAACCAAGGTCGTTTTTAAACATTGCCGTTATTCACAAAAAAAATCTTCAATCAAAAGAAACAGGTGAAAAAAAAATTCATATGTCTATAGAGCTATCGCAATTGTCTCGGAAGTTGAAACTCAGAATAATAGCATGAAAGTAATGCCAACTTTCGGTGACCAACATCTTTTTTAAGTAAAAAAAATGATGATAGAAGGAAACAAAATCACCAGCCTTGAGTGTTTGCATCTGAGAAGCTATCGGAATGCATCTGTTACGTGTGACTATATAAAGAAATGCGGGAACATCAGTCATGTCATGTCCAACTTGGGTTGATAAGTTTTCGTCTTGTTTTTCTCGCATGCTTGCGTCTCTTATGTGTTTATAAACCCGACTTTAATGGTTTCTGTTATAAATGAAACACAGATTTGCAAGATCTCCGTTGATAAATTTCGAGAAAGTAATATGGGGTAAATTGGTTATATATATATATATATATATATATACACATATATATATAAGTTAATGACCCTCATACTGTTAAAAAAGTTACTATGTGTAAAAGTAATTTTGTATTGAAATAAAAAAAAATTAACTACAAAAATATAAAAAAAAAAATATTTACAATTTACTTCAAATGGGATAATTTAGAGGTATAGATTCCGACCCTATTTTGGTTCATGATTAAAAAGCCGGGGTAAATTGGTGCTCAAACAACTACCAAAAACCTTTACACACTTTCGCTGTAAAAAAAAAATGTTTTCTATTAAAAAATAATAATTGTTATTTAGGTTATAAATTGTAATAAAAAAGATGAAAACTTAGTTTTTTATTATTCTTTAGTAAATATTTGAACGGAGACAAAAAATTCTGTTTGTTTTTTGAATGTATAAGTAACATTTGGGGCATATAATCCAAGTAACATAAAAATGCAATCGTTTTTAACTCTTATGTATTTTCCCCACCGCTGACCAATTCCATGTTACCCTGTTTAAAAACCACGAGTGCATATAGGAGTTTAATTCTTAAAGGTCAATATAAGAGGAACGTGTGTAAATCCCCGGTGAGCAGTTGCGAAACGGTGTGCGATAGCGGAGCTGTTATTCAACCCGCGCTGATAAGACATCTCGTCTCGAACACATTATCAAGCAGTGCCGTGGCTAGGTACCCGCGGGTAGCGTGACAACTGCGCAGTCGCACAAGGTCGGTGTACACCTCGTGTCCGAACGCCGTCCACAGACTGCGGGGTAGAGACCGGAACAATTCGCCGATTCATTCGGCGATAGGCTAGAAGTCAAATACATATATATTTTAGATTATTTTGCTATTGGCTTACTGTTCATCTGTACGAATCTCAACCAATTATAAACCCTCAACCAAAGAAGGATCGAATCACAGACTAACCAGCTGAGACGACTCACAAGTCAGCAGCCAATGAACTGGTAGTTGTTTTCCCGAGTGTACAGGGGAATGTGCGGTCTATCCTGAATAATGTTGAAACCGCGAATTTTTCCGGTCCCTACTCATGATCCAACGACCTTGGCCGGTAAGTACGCCGTGTTCCCCGCCCGCGGTGTGTTCCCCCGCGACCAGGTCGTCGCGGAACGCGGCATTGCGCTGCCTGCGCGAACTGGCCGTTGTTCCCCCCGCGCCGGAAATAGCCCCGGGCCTCTGGCGCCGCCGCCAACTGCGAACTGCGTCTCCGCTGTCGGCGCGGACCCGCCGACCCCGCCCGGTCCTCGCGCACTGTTTGGTCCAGCCAGCGCCCCCGCTGTCATCTCCCGTCCGCGGGCGGCAGGTGATTCTTAGGGGGGCGCGGAAGACTGCCATATCGGAAATGTACCATAATAACAGTATTCCGCCTGGCCTCTAAGAAAAAGGCGGAAAAAGTACCATAACAGAAATCTGCCATGAGTAGAGACCGGAAAAATTCGCGAATTCATTTCGCGATAGGCTAAAATACAAATCGTTTTATACCTCAGTGCTGCCTCTGCTATTGGCTCACAACTCACCTGGATGACTCTGGGCCAATGAGAAACACTCGACCAAAGCTTTATCGAATCACAGGCTGCTACGTTGGGACATCTCACAAGACAGCAGCCAATGAGTGGGTGACATTTGACCGAGTGTACGTAGAACTATGGAGTTCATCCTGGAGGTCATTGAACCCGCGAATTTTTCCTGTCCCTATACTGATGCAGTAAAAAGGCAAACCTTTTTGGAATCTAGACTATCGCGAAATGAATCCGCGAATTTTTCCGGTCTCTACTTGTAACCTGCTAATCACTTTATCAGCTGCAGCGGAATAACTGATGGTGTTGAGAAACAGCCAAGCGACCGCGATAAACATAGAGGGGAACGGGGCAGCCCAAGGTCGCCGGTTACTGCCAGTTGACATCATCGCCGCCAGAGTGCTGCACTCGTTATCACGTCGTGCGTAATTTCATTGAATCTGCTGCGCGCCGCGTCGCGACCACAGAGCAAGGAGGATAAAAAGAGTCGCGACTCAATGCTATAAATAACGCTCTTATTTTCTATGGAAATCAGCGAACTCTGCGGTATTCATAAGCAACTTAACAACCCAAAAGTCGTTAAATTTCCGAAAGTAAATGTGAGTAACCTTGATTTTTTTGTTTCGTTGTTTGTTGCAGGGAATATTCACCATATAATAGTATTTAATACGGAACAACCAAAACACAATGTTAAAATGCTTTATCGTTTATTTCAAAAATTAAAAACAGCATAGTCTCAAAGTATGAGTGTTGAAAATCATAACCTCAGTTTAAATTGCAAAAAAAAAAAAAAAAATGTATACGGGCACACGTCTGCACATGTGCACATGGCAGCCATGATTATTTCATTGCTGCCAACATTGTCAAATATTATTCCAAAGTATAATATTTTGAAATTATACTCAATACGCCACTTCGTTAATACAGCATTTCATAAATTCTGAACTGAGGATACTTTTTTTTTATTTAAGTCATGTTTAAGAAAATTCTATGTTTTCTTTATATTTAAAACTTAATAGTAGAGACCCGTGAATTTCGCGGATTCGATGACCTCCAGGATAGACTCCAACATGGGCGCAAATCTGTAGGATTTCCAGGGGGGGCCCGTGAATTCTGTGGTTTAAGAATTTTGCGCTAGAGGTCAACCGAAACAAGTCTTCTAGATGATAAGCTCGTATGTTATACACTTTATTTTTACGTAAGTGATATTAACAATAAAGCGGAGCAAAATATGTTTCAGTAATTATTAATTAATGACTATAAGAAGTGATCTCTCAAACATGTTTGAATAATTTCCTGAACTAAATACATAAAATATCCATGAAAAAATCTATAAAAATAATATACGTGAATATAATGCAAATAGATAACACCCCACCCATACATTACCATTTTCCAAAACTGTTTATTCTAATTTCAGATCTTGAAGCAAAATGTCAGCTTCACCGTAGAGACCGATTAAGTTGCTAAGAAAATCAGTAAAAATTTAATATTAGGGTAACAGATCTTATAAAATCATCTCAATCTGACGAAGTTTGAGATGTAAAGAGTGGGGTTACATTTTAAGGCTTCCGTACCCAAAGGGTAAAACGGGACCCTATTACTAAGACTCCGCTGTCCGTCCGTCTGTCTGTCCGTCTGCCACCAGGCTGTATCTCATGAACCGTGATAGTTAGACACAACAAATACTAAAAGCATAGTAAAATAAATATTTAAGGGTGCTCCCATACAACCAACGTGATTTTTTTGTTCGTTTTTGTTCGATATTGAAAACGGCAACATGTAGACGCTTGAAATATTCACAGAATATTTAGTTATATATTCACTTTAAAAATAAATGATTAAATCAAAATAAAACAAATATTCAAGGGGGGCTCCCATACAACAAACGTGAAAAAAGAATAAAATTTCACAAATGATGTATTTCTGTTGCCGCTATAACAAGAAATACTAAAACAGAATAAAATAAATATTTAAGTGGGGCTCCCATACAACAGACATGATTTTTTTTGCCGTTTTTATAGATAATGGTACGGAACCCTTCGTGCGCGAGTTCGACTCGCACTGTGTCGGTTTTTTTTTATGCCACATCACATAATTACTGCGATTCAAATGCTGTTCGTGAAATTTTTTGTTCACAGTTTTTGATGCGCCCTAAATACCCAAAGCGCCAAAGCTAATAAACAGATCAACATCAAATGAACAATCGAATCATATTAAAACCCTTAAAAACTATTTTATTTAGTAAAGGCATCAACCAGGTAAAAAAGAAAAAAATAACTTAATGACACAAATGAAACATCTCGGAGATAGAACTATGAAATTTATCCTACAGCTAATTGAACCACATACATTTATCGGCTTATATTTAGTATAATCAGTATTTTGGCAGTGAATTATTTAATTAAAATATGCCACTTGATTAGGTATTAAAGAGGCGCGTTTGCTTCCTTATTAACTTAAATACGAATGTGTAACGTTTAAATACTTCTTTCTCTTTCTTACTTCTGTTTACTCGTGCAGTGTTGCAGTTATAAAATAACAAATGTTATAAAGTGATTATCGGCCATGAATTGTGAAAATTATCGTTTGATAATAAAAGGGGAGTGATTTTAAATTCCATATTGACGAGGAAAAAATTTTTTTCCTGTATATTCACATGTAATGTACAGAGCAGCTAGCCTTATTACAGAATGGAGATGAGCTAAAAAATTCCAGAAAATGGTATATAAGTTTAAGTTCGTAAATAAACTAAATTCTGCTATAATTACTACTGTTAAAGTATTAAGTTGGTTATTTACTGGAAAAAATAACGTTACATAATCACTTAAATAAAATATATTATCTAACTAATAGTCACTACTTATAAAACAATCAAGCTTACCAGGTGAAAATCAGATTCTGTTTTCCGTTTCTTCCGCGTCACGAACTTATCCATGTTGATGTTTGCCAAGAAAGCAGAAGACTGGCGCACATGAGAGCAAAACCACTTTAAAAACAGACTACCTGAAACCTATAATACTGTCGTTTCAGAGGACAAGGTAGTGTGGGTAACAATGGGGAGGAAATGCTAACGGAACCCTACCCTAGCTTCGTCCTTTGGAATGAACGGTTTCTAGGAATTAAGGGGTTCAAAGTTCTCACTGGAAAACTCCATACCATGGCTTTCGCAGAAGGGGTAAGGGAAAATAACTACGGAACTCGAAGGTAGGAATGTAAAGCATGTCAAAGTGTCTGTCCTCGTTGTAAATAATAATCTGATATATATGTTGTGTACACCATTAACTTTAAAATCACGAAGTGGGCCCCCCCAAGGAGGGGCCCATTAATTCCAGGGGGGCCCGGGCCCCCCTGGCCCCCCCGGGATCTACGCCCATGGACTCCAATATCCTCTACACACTCGGGCAAATGCCAACTGTTCATTGGCTGTTGACTTGTGAGTCGTCTCGACTGGGTGGTCTGTGATTCGACATTTCTATGAGTGAGGGTCTCTAATTGGCCCTCAGTCCTCCAGATTAACAGAGAACCAATGACAGAAGCAGCACTAAGGTATAATTATTTGAATTTTAGCATAACACGAAATGAATCCGCGAAATTCACGGGTCTCTACTTAATAGGCATTTTTCAACCGCACGGCATTTTCAGTGGCCATGTGCCGCCTATTCATTTGCGCCTCCCTTGAACGCAACATTCGCGTTAGGAATCTAAATGATCTCGGTTTCAATATTGTTTTCATGCCATAACCACTTTCTCTCAATTGATGTTGAAACTTTGGTTTCGTCAAAGCTGAGTGCATAATTTAGTGGAATGCCTGAAGTTATTAACGAGTCACTGCTGTAATTAGTATCCCCTGTGAAGTCGTTGGCGTTTTAATTTAATTTGGGACTGACTACAACTTTAATAATACTAATACTGTCAATAGAAACAAGAACAGGGTAACTGAAAATCTCCTAAAATGTGTAATCTCTAGGGACCGGAAAAAAATCGCGGTTTCAATAGCCTTCAGGATAGACTGCACATTCCCCTGTACACTTGGGCGAATAACGCCAGTTCATTGGCTGCTGACTTGTGAGTCGTCTCAGCTGGTTTAGTCTGTGATTCGATCCTTCTTTGGTTGAGGGTTTATAATTGGTTTAGATTCGTACAGATGAACAGTAAGCCAATAGCAAAATCATCTAAAAGGTACATGTATTTGACTTCTAGCCTATCGCCGAATGAATCCGCGAATTATTCCCGTCTCTAGTAATCTCTGATTTAACGAAGGCAAATTTCCAGTTATAAACATACAACCAATATGAAGACTTCCCGTTTCTATTTCTCTCTGTATTATCATTGGACAACGGGCTATTTTTACGCGCCTTGAAGGACAAGAAGTCAACAACAAAGTTACAAAATGCAAGAGATAATGCAGGCAACGAGCAGATATCTCCAACTTGACTCTGGCTGGAGTCTTGCTTGGGACCAGAAGATAACGCGAATTGTGCGATTTATATTGCGTAGACGCCGTGCGGGTTGTGGTAGCTACCACACCATTCTCGCTGATCAGAACTCTTTTACAAACAATACATATAATACGACCACTGATTTTTCATACAAAAAAATTGGTTGTCTGTAAAGTCGGTTTACGGACGATAGTTTAACGTGACAACGTCATAACAAAACATTCATGAAATGATTGCATACTTTTATAAATAAAATTGAATCATTTTTATTGAATTATCACTATTTTGTATGGATACAAAGAAGGAGTGAAATTAAATCTACAATTTCATTGATAAATTTACTTTTATTTGCATTCATTAAATCAAATATGTTTATTACTTTAACGAAATATTATTTTAACTATAACTTTTATACATGTTTGCTATTTAACTTCTTCCAATCTGTGTTATTTTGTTAAGGATAGGACGATGATAGGAAATGTAGGAAACGAATGGGAGTGTTTCAAGTTTAATGTGCCTCGAAAAAAGCAAATCGATGGTTGTTCCAATCGAGTGGAAGAGAGATCGATGCGGCGCAAGCGTACAATGAGCGTAACGGGACACATCGTAACGGGACAATGTGTGTAACGGGACACATTTTCGTGCTTGCAGCCGGCGTTCATCGATTTATTAGACGTCACGTTAAAAAAACATTCCAAGGCTAGTAGGTACGTTTTAATTCTGTTTCATGTAATTTAACTTCATTTAATTTATTTCAATACATTTGTTTCATTTAATTTCATTTAGTATGAATTCATCTTCTTGTATGCTTTAAAATTCAAATCATTTCGTTTCATTTGGTTTTATTTCACATCCATTTGTTTCGTTTCAGATTATTTCGATATTTTTACTTTGATATGTAGAGTTACATAACATTTCAATACATCTGAGTTTTTTTCTTTGATTTATTTCGTTACAATTCAAAAATATATATCATTGAAACTCGTTTCTATTAAACGCTGTAGAATCGTCTTATGTCTCGTTGGTTGAGTTTCTTTCAGGTATGAGCGCACGAACTTCTCTTGCATGCAGTCGCCAATTAGGCAATTACTAGCGACTGGGAAACTTGCCTCTAGGATAGACTCCACTGCCCTAAGCATACTCGTGCTGGATCGACCTTACATGACCTAGCTACTGACCTGTTAACCGAAATATACTTTATATACTTTGTTTGTTGAATGTTCCTCGTTGGCACAGAGCCAAAGTTAAAGTTTTTGAATTCCAACAGGAGAACCGCTTGGTAAAGCGCCAGTCCTGCCAACAATGGGCTCATGTAGAGTGCGCATACACTGGAGGGGAAAAAAAATGAAACTGTAGTCTGTTGTGATTTGTGTCATAAACAAAAACAAATCGATAGTGACCGGACAAATTTGCTGATTCATTTCGCGAAAAGGCTAGAATTCAATTAGCTGCTTTCGCTGTTGGCTGCCTGTTCATACCGACGACTTTGTGCCAGTGGGAAAGCTCAATCACAGAAGTGTCGAATCACGGGCAAACCAGCTGAGATGACGCAACCCGAGTGTACAGAGGACTATGAATTCTATCCTGAAGGTCATCGAATCCTCGAATCTTTCCAGTCTTTACAAATTTAAGAAATAACGTGTCGTTAAAAAACATTATTTTGATTCGAAAATTGGAGCAATCCTACCTCGTTTTTGCTATGTTTTAATAAGTTTTTAGTCATAAGCTATCAAGTTCTATTCGTGTATTTTGTATGGATTTAAATATCAAATTATTTCAACCGATATGTGCTATGTAGAAATATGACTTTTATTGTTGTCATTAGTGCCAGGCATCGTTTTGCCCCTGTGTAAGAAGCAAAACAAGATTTCGACAGAACAAATGTTATTAAAAAAAAATAGCAGCTGTCATGCAAACAAGCATCCATATGCACACCAAACGTAAAATGTATGTATAGAGACCTGAAAAATTCGCGGATTCAATGACTTCTAGTATAGCTTCCATTATCCTCTGCATTTCTCAAGCAAACACGCGTGTTCATTGGGTGCTAACTTGTGAGGCGTCTCCACTGGGTGGCTTGTGATTCGACGCTTCTTTGGTAAATAGTCTGCCATTGGCCCAGAGAGCTCCAGTTAAACTGTGAGCCAATAGCAGAACCAGCAGAATTGTTCACAAGTTTGAATTTTAGCCTATCACGAAATGAATCCGCGAATTTTTCCGGACTCTGCGTATGTACTCTGACATCAGAACGAGCGATCTCATTGCCCTGTGTCTCCTGCACGCCAGCTTGAACCTTGACCTTCACGCAGACACCGATTGGAGAATGTCTTCTTGCAATCCCAGTGTTTCCACGAGTGACCACCGCCGGGTGACGCCAGCGCCCCTAGCGGCCTTCTCCGTTACCGCGAAGACGTGGCGCATATCGCGTGGTCGTCTCGTGACGTCACACTCCAGCCTTCCGCCACTGGGCCTTGACGCTGACGCCAAAGACCATTCTCGTTTCTCGTTAATATTGTCCACGAGTTGTTGGGGTGCCCATAAAAGGATGTCCCAGTTTCAATGGTATCTTATAACTAGGGACCGGAAAAATTCGCGGTTTCAATAGCCTTCAGGATAGACTGCACATTCCCCTGTACACTCGGGAAAATAACGCCAGATCATTGGCTGCTGACTTGTGAGTCGTCTCAGCTGGTTTGTCTGTTGTGATTCGATCCTTCTTTGGTTGAGGGTTTATAATTGGTTGAGATTCGTACAGATGAACAGTAAGCCAATAGCAAAATCATCTAAAAGGTATATGTATTTGACTTCTAACCTATCGCCGAATGAATCCGCGAATTTTTCCGGCCTCTACCCATCACTTACAATCCGCCAAATTACGTAGCCTTGTTACAGAACAACAACACTCTTAACTGTGCTTCATTAAAAGCAAGTTGAACCTAATCATACTGAATTTAAATGGGTCAGCTGTTGTCCGCCCAGGGCGGGCCTGGGTCCCCGCATGCCTACCACTGTTGCATCACCATCAGTGGCATGTAGGCGCCGTGTAGACGTAGGTGTGTGTGTGCGTGTGTGTTGGGAGAGCGCCAAGCCACGACGTCATCCTGGCGGCCGTGCCCTGCCCACAACACGGCGGGTCCCTCCCTGGCTGACTCGGGCCGTCCCGCATCCAGGCCGCGTCCAGCACAGACCATCAGCCTCCCCCAGTAGCCATGCAGTGACACCCGCCCGTACGATCACCATCTCGGACATAATGTTCGCAGGGCTTTCACGGCCATTGTCTGAAGTAGCTTGGCTTCTGGGTTGTAGCCGCGTCCTTGGCGAATAATTCACCGACGTTTTGGTAGATATTGTAGTCGCCGTCATCAGGGAGCAGAAGGTAAATTACCTACAGTAGGTGACTGCTCCGTGATAATGGCAATTGCAATGTCTTACCTACAGTAGGTAAATGCTCCCTGATGATGGCGACTGCAATGTCTTACCTACAGTAGGTAACTGATCCCTGATGATGGCGACTGCAATGCCGACCGAAACGTCGGTGAATTATTCTCCAAGGACGCGCCTACAACCCAGAAGCCAAGCTACTTATTTACAATTTTGGACGTCTATATTTTATCGGAAGTGATTGTTTAAACAACGGGAATTCTCGTCCATTCTCACCGACCATCATCAGGCAATGTTTTAGATGTTCCAGTATTGCTGTATGTATATACAGGAAAAAAAATTCGCAAATTAAATTACCTCTAGGAGAGCCTCCATTATCATCTACTTTTCTCAAGCTAGCCCATGCTTTCGTTGGGTGCTAACTCATGAGATTTCTACAATGGGTAGCTTTTGATTCGATGCTTCTTTGGTTGATAGTCTCTCATTCGTCCAGACAGTTCCAGTTAAACTGCGAGCCAATAGCAGAATAAGCAGAACGATGCACATATTTGAATTCTCAGCCGAATCACGAAACGAATCCACGAATTCTTCCAGGTTCCTGGCAATTGGTGAAGTAGGAAGTATGGGTCAGGACAGATACCACCAGTCCCGCGATTCTGCTCCCGTACACATTTCCCAAAACGTTTAGTTACACTTCACGAGTCATTAGCGGAGAGATGCAGCTTGGGGAAATTGTTTTACAACCACACTGGTCTGGTCTTACAAAATTTGAACTACATTACACTAACGTGATTGCCTCTTTTGGAAATTAAGGTAAATGTACGGCCTGCCCTTGCTGATTGTCTGTGAGAAGCCACTGCCACCATGTGTAGTGTTGGATGGTAAACAATATAAAGAGATTTAAAGTGAATCAGCTACGTCGACAATGGAGAGGTCCAGATGACAAGCTGCTCCATCAAAAATTTACCCAGATGCCTTAGGAACTCTTTGAAAAGTTCATTGGTCATGTAACCTTTGGGTGATTTTTCTACCAATGTTCCTGCTGGCAAGTTATCGTTCAACTCCGGCTTCAACCGTTTGCCTTTGGAGATGACCATAAATGGTATTGCAGTACCGAGTGCGTTTACACATCCCGCAATGGTGACACTTTCTGCATGTTCCGATGATTGTAAGTGTACACGTTTGGCACCTTTCAGTGCCAGCACTGTCTGTTGATGGTGAATCCGTCTGGCGGCAACCTTTCTCATCCATGTTGTACATCCGCTTGGGATGACTTGCTGGATCAAGGTCTTCGTAGGTTTGACTGATTGTTTGCAAAGTGATCTGCAACGCGGCAGATGAGCGACGGGAGGTGCGCCGCTGGCTGGCGGGTCTCGGGTTGTGCGCTTCGCGGCTCGCGGACGCCGCCCCAGGCTGACGGCTGGCAGAGGAGGAGCAGCTGGCGACCTTCCCCGAGGCTGACACACGGCGAGGCGCGCGCCTCGCGTCGAAATAGCCTCGCCAGAAGGAGGCGCCATCCCGGCCTGTTCGCGCCGCGCAACTCCCGAGGCGCAAGAACGGGCAAACCCAACAGAAGCGGACAGCCCGGCATCTCATCGGTAGAGACCTGTAAACTTCGCGGATTCATTTCGCGATAGGATAGAGTCCAAATACTTTTGACATTATTTTCCTTCAGTGATTGGGCCACAGTTTATCTGAAGGACCCTGGGCCAATGAAAAATCTTTAACAGAAGAATTAGCGAATCACGATCATTCTAGTCGACAGGTGTTACGAGTCGGTAACCAATCAGCAGATGTAATTTGCACGAGTGCATAGAGGATCATGGAGTCTGTCCTTTAGGGATTTGAAATCGCGAATTTTACAGGACTCTACTCATCGGCCACTTCGCTTCAAACCTCTGCCCAAACGACCTCTACAGAGCCGGACAGTCTGCGCCGATTCACGGTGAAGTTAGCTCGGAACTCGTTGTGATATGCCTTGTCAATATGCTGTGCTACAGATCGTAAATCTGTGTTTAAACATTAGAATAAAGGAAACGCGGAAGTTATCCAACTTGAAACTAACTAAAAGTTGAACAGTACCGTGTACAATCGAGCACGCGCAGTCTCTGGCCAAGGAGCACAATCGAGTGAGTTACAGTCTTTGCCCACGGAGCGCAATCGAGCGAGCTACAGTCTCTGGCCAAGGAGCACAATCGAGCGAGCTGCAGTCTCTGGCCAAGGAGCGCAATCGAGCGAGCTACAGTCTCTGGCCAAGGAGCACAATCGAGCGAGCTGCAGTCTCTGGCCACGGAGCACAATCGAGCGAGCTACAGTCTCTGGCCAAGGAGCACAATCGAGCACGCGCAGTCTCTGGCCACGGAGCACAATCGAGCGAGCTACAGTCTCTGGCCAAGGAGCACAATCGAGCGAGTTACAGTCTCTGGCCAAGGAGCACAATCGAGCGAGCTACAGTCTCTGGCCACGGAGCACAATCGAGCGAGCTACAGTCTCTGGCCACGGAGCACAATCGAGCGAGCTACAGTCTCTGGCCAAGGAGCACAATCGAGTGAGTTACAGTCTTTGCCCACGGAGCGCAATCGAGCGAGCTACAGTCTTTGGCCACGGAGCACAATCGAGCGAGCTACAGTCTCTGGCCAAGGAGCACAATCGAGCGAGTTACAGTCTCTGGCCAAGGAGCACAATCGAGTGAGTTACAGTCTTTGCCCACGGAGCGCAATCGAGCGAGCTACAGTCTCTGGCCACGGAGCACAATCGAGCGAGCTACAGTCTCTGGCCAAGGAGCACAATCGAGCAAGCTACAGTCTCTGGCCAAGAAGCACAATCGAGCGAGCTGCAGTCTCTGGCCACGGAGCACAATCGAGCGAGCTGCAGTCTCTGGCCACGGAGCACAATCGAGCGAGCTGCAGTCTCTGGCCAAGGAGCACAATCGAACGAGCTACAGTCTCTGGCCAAGGAGCACAATCGAGCGAGCTACAGTCTCTGGCCAAGGAGCACAATCGAGCGAGCTACAGTCTCTGGCCAAGGAGCACAATCGAGCGAGCTACAGTCTCTGGCCAAGGAGCACAATCGAGCGAGCTACAGTCTCTGGCCAAGGAGCACAATCGAGCGAGCTACAGTCTCTGGCCACGGAGCACAATCGAGCGAGCTACAGTCTCTGGCCAAGGAGCACAATCGAGCGAGCTACAGTCTCTGGCCAAGGAGCACAATCGAGCGAGCTACAGTCTCTGGCCAAGGAGCACAATCGAGCGAGCTACAGTCTCTGGCCAAGGAGCACAATCGAGCGAGCTACAGTCTCTGGCCAAGAAAAAAATCGAGCGAGGTACAGTCTCTGGCCAAGGAGCAAGATCGAGCGAGCTACAGTCTCTGGCCAAGGAGCACAATCGAGCGAGCTACAGTCTCTGGCCAAGGAGCACAATCGAGCGAGCTGCAGTCTCTGGCCACGGAGCACAATCGAGCGAGCTGCAGTCTCTGGCCACGGAGCACAATCGAGCGAGCTGCAGTCTCTGGCCAAGGAGCACAATCGAGCGAGCTACAGTCTCTGGCCAAGGAGCACAATCGAGCGAGCTACAGTCTCTGGCCAAGGAGCACAATCGAGCGAGCTACAGTCTCTGGCCAAGGAGCACAATCGAGCGAGCTACAGTCTCTGGCCAAGGAGCACAATCGAGCGAGCTACAGTCTCTGGCCAAGGAGCACAATCGAGCGAGCTACAGTCTCTGGCCAAGGAGCACAATCGAGCGAGCTACAGTCTCTGGCCAAGGAGCACAATCGAGCGAGCTACAGTCTCTGGCCAAGGAGCACAATCGAGCGAGCTACAGTCTCTGGCCAAGGAGCACAATCGAGCGAGCTACAGTCTCTGGCCAAGGAGCACAATCGAGCGAGCTACAGTCTCTGGCCACGGAGCACAATCGAGCGAGCTACAGTCTCTGGCCACGGAGCACAATCGAGCGAGCTACAGTCTCTGGCCAAGGAGCACAATCGAGCGAGCTACAGTCTCTGGCCAAGGAGCACAATCGAGCGAGCTACAGTCTCTGGCCACGGAGCACAATCGAGCGAGCTACAGTCTCTGGCCACGGAGCACAATCGAGCGAGCTACAGTCTCTGGCCAAGGAGCACAAAAGAGCGAGCTACAGTCTCTGGCCAAGGAGCACAATCGAGCGAGCTACAGTCTCTGGCCACGGAGCACAATCGAGCGAGCTACAGTCTCTGGCCAAGGAGCACAATCGAGCGAGCTACAGTCTCTGGCCACGGAGCACAATCGAGCGAGCTACAGTCTCTGGCCAAGGAGCACAATCGAGCGAGCTACAGTCTCTGGCCAAGGAGCACAATCGAGCGAGCTACAGTCTCTGGCCACGGAGCACAATCGAGTGAGTTACAGTCTTTGCCCACGGAGCGCAATCGAGCGAGCTACAGTCTCTGGCCACGGAGCACAATCGAGCGAGCTACAGTCTCTGGCCAAGGAGCACAATCGAGCGAGCTACAGTCTCTGGCCAAGGAGCACAATCGAGCGAGCTACAGTCTCTGGCCAAGGAGCACAATCGAGCGAGCTACAGTCTCTGGCCAAGGAGCACAATCGAGCGAGCTACAGTCTCTGGCCAAGGAGCACAATCGAGCGAGCTACAGTCTCTGGCCACGGAGCACAATCGAGCGAGCTACAGTCTCTGGCCAAGGAGCACAATCGAGCGAGCTACAGTCTCTGGCCACGGAGCACAATCGAGCGAGCTACAGTCTCTGGCCAAGGAGCACAATCGAGCGAGCTACAGTCTCTGGCCAAGGAGCACAATCGAGCGAGCTACAGTCTCTGGCCAAGGAGCACAATCGAGCGAGCTACAGTCTCTGGCCAAGGAGCACAATCGAGCGAGCTACAGTCTCTGGCCACGGAGCACAATCGAGCGAGCTACAGTCTCTGGCCAAGGAGCACAATCGAGCGAGCTACAGTCTCTGGCCAAGGAGCACAATCGAGCGAGCTACAGTCTCTGGCCAAGGAGCACAATCGAACGAGCTACAGTCTCTGGCCAAGGAGCACAATCGAGCGAGCTGCAGTCTCTGGCCACGGAGCACAATCGAGCGAGCTGCAGTCTCTGGCCACGGAGCACAATCGAGCGAGCTGCAGTCTCTGGCCAAGGAGCACAATCGAGCGAGCTACAGTCTCTGGCCAAGGAGCACAATCGAGCGAGCTACAGTCTCTGGCCAAGGAGCACAATCGAGCGAGCTACAGTCTCTGGCCAAGGAGCACAATCGAGCGAGCTACAGTCTCTGGCCAAAGAGCACAATCGAGCGAGCTACAGTCTCTGGCCAAGGAGCACAATCGAGCGAGCTACAGTCTCTGGCCAAGGAGCACAATCGAGCGAGCTACAGTCTCTGGCCAAGGAGCACAATCGAGCGTGCTACAGTCTCTGGCCAAGGAGCACAATCGAGAGAGCTACAGTCTCTGGCCAAGAAGCACAATCGAGCGAGCTACAGTCTCTGGCCAAGGAGCACAATCGAGCGAGCTACAGTCTCTGGCCAAGGAGCACAATCGAGCGAGCTACAGTCTCTGGCCAAGGTGCACAATCGAGCGAGCTACAGTCTCTGGCCACGGAGCACAATCGAGCGAGCTACAGTCTCTGGCCAAGGAGCACAATCGAGCGAGCTACAGTCTCTGGCCAAGGAGCACAATCGAGCGAGCTACAGTCTCTGGCCAAGGAGCACAATCGAGCGAGCTACAGTCTCTGGCCAAGGAGCACAATCGAGCGAGCTGCAGTCTCTGGCCACGGAGCACAATCGAGCGAGCTGCAGTCTCTGGCCACGGAGCACAATCGAGCGAGCTGCAGTCTCTGGCCAAGGAGCACAATCGAGCGAGCTACAGTCTCTGGCCAAGGAGCACAATCGAGCGAGCTACAGTCTCTGGCCAAGGAGCACAATCGAGCGAGCTACAGTCTCTGGCCAAGAAGCACAATCGAGCGAGCTGCAGTCTCTGGCCAAGGAGCACAATCGAGCGAGCTACAGTCTCTGGCCAAGGAGCACAATCGAGCGAGCTGCAGTCTCTGGCCACGGAGCACAATCGAGCGAGCTACAGTCTCTGGCCAAGGAGCACAATCGAGCGAGCTGCAGTCTCTGGCCACGGAGCACAATCGAGCGAGCTGCAGTCTCTGGCCAAGGAGCACAATCGAGCGAGCTACAGTCTCTGGCCAAGGAGCACAATCGAGCGAGCTACAGTCTCTGGCCAAGGAGCACAATCGAGCGAGCTGCAGTCTCTGGCCACGGAGCACATTCGAGCGAGCTGCAGTCTCTGGCCACGGAGCACAATCGAGCGAGCTGCAGTCTCTGGCCAAGGAGCACATCGAGCGAGCTACAGTCTCTGGCCAAGGAGCACAATCGAGCGAGCTACAGTCTCTGGCCAAGGAGCACAATCGAGCGAGCTACAGTCTCTGGCCACGGAGCACAATCAAACGAGCTACAGTCTCTGGCCAAGGAGCACAATCGAGCGAGCTACAGTCTCTGGCCAAGGATCACAATCGAGCGAGCTACAGTCTCTGGCCAAGGAGCACAATCGAGCGAGCTACAGTCTCTGGCCAAGGAGCACAATCGAGCGAGCTACAGTCTCTGGCCAAGGAGCACAATCGAGCGAGCTACAGTCTCTGGCCAAGGAGCACAATCGAGCGAGCTACAGTCTCTGGCCAAGGAGCACAATCGAGCGAGCTACAGTCTCTGGCCACGGAGCACAATCAAACGAGCTACAGTCTCTGGCCAAGGAGCACAATCGAGCGAGCTACAGTCTCTGGCCAAGGAGCACAATCGAGCGAGCTACAGTCTCTGGCCAAGGAGCACAATCGAGCGAGCTACAGTCTCTGGCCAAGGAGCACAATCGAGCGAGCTACAGTCTCTGGCCAAGGAGCACAATCGAGCGAGCTACAGTCTCGGGCCAAGAAGCACAATCGAGCGAGCTACAGTCTCTGGCCAAGGAGCACAATCGAGCGAGCTACAGTCTCTGGCCAAGGAGCACAATCGAGCGAGCTACAGTCTCTGGCCAAGGAGCACAATCGAGCGAGCTACAGTCTCTGGCCAAGGAGCACAATCGAGTGAGCTACAATCTCTGGCCACGGAGCACAATCGAGCGAGCTACAGTCTCTGGCCAAGGAGCACAATCGAGCGAGCTACAGTCTCTGGCCAAGGAGCACAATCGAGCGAGCTACAGTCTCTGGCCACGGAGCACAATCGAGCGAGCTACAGTCTCTGGCCAAGGAGCACAATCGAGCGAGCTACAGTCTCTGGCCAAGGAGCACAATCGAGCGAGCTACAGTCTCTGGCCAAGGAGCACAATCGAGCGAGCTACAGTCTCTGGCCAAGGAGCACAATCGAGCGAGCTACAGTCTCTGGCCACGGAGCACAATCGAGCGAGCTACAGTCTCTGGCCACGGAGCACAATCGAGCGAGCTACAGTCTCTGGCCAAGGAGCACAATCGAGCGAGCTACAGTCTCTGGCCAAGAAGCACAATCTAGCGAGCTACAGTCTCTGGCCAAGGAGCACAATCGAGCGAGCTACAGTCTCTGGCCAAGGAGCACAATCGAGCGAGCTACAGTCTCTGGCCACGGAGCACAATCGAGCGAGCTGCAGTCTCTGGCCAAGGAGCACAATCGAGCGAGCTACAGTCTCTGGCCAAGGAGCACAATCGAGCGAGCTACAGTCTCTGGCCAAGGAGCACAATCGAGCGAGCTACAGTCTCTGGCCAAGGAGCACAATCGAGCGAGCTACAGTCTCTGGCCACGGAGCACAATCGAGCGAGCTACAGTCTCTGGCCAAGGAGCACAATCGAGAGGGGCGTGGTCCTCGCTCGCGGGTCGCGGATGGCCCACTTCCTGGGACCCGGGGGCGCGGTCCGTGTCGCGTGACTCCCGGGCCGGGGTGTTGTCAGTACAGGCCGCCGCGCCGATGTGACTACACCACCAGGGGAGCCCGGCTCTGGTTACTGCCTGAGCATTCGTATTGCGTCTGTCCGTGAAACTACCTGATTATCACTAGGAACCGGAAAAATTCGCGGGTTCAATGACCTGCAGGATGAATTCCATAGTTATACGTAAACTCGGTAAAATGTCACCCACTCATTGGCTGCTGTCTTGTGAGACGTCCCAACGTAGCAGCCTGGAATTCTATAAGGCTTTGGTCGGGTGTTTCTCATTGGCCCAGAGTCATCCAGGTGAGTTGTGAGCCAATAGCAGAGGCAGCACTGAGGTATAACTATTTTGTATTTTAGCCTATCGCGAGATGAATTCGCGAATATTTCCGGTCTCTAGTTATCACGTACTGGAAACAATCGCGGGTTCAGTGATCTCGTTGACCTTTTCCACAGTTCCTTGAATACTCGGGTGAAAGACACCTGTTGTTATTGGCTGCTGACTTGTGAAACGCCTCGTTGAGAGTTTCTGATTGGTCGACTGTCTTCAAGATAAACTGCGACCCAATAGCAGAAGGTATACAAATCCACTAAATTTTCTTTTCATTGGCTGTTTCAGTCTTTATGGAGGACTCGGGTCCAATGAAGGACCCTTACAAAAAAAAATAGAACTGCATGCAGCCCAGTGAACATGTTTCACGAGTAGGTAGCTATTGAATTATGCGTAGAGACCGGAAAAATTCGCGCTTTCGATGACCTCCAGGATAGACTCCACAACCCCCTACACACTCAGGAAAATGCCACCTGCTCATTGGCTATTGACTAGTGACACCTGTCAACTGGGACGCTTGCGATTCGATAGTCTTTTGGTTGAAGGTTTTCCATTGGCTCAAGTCCTTCAGATAAACTGTAAGCCAATTGCAGAAACAATATAAAGGTACAGTTGTTTGGATTCTAGCATATCGTGAAATGAATGCGCGAATTTTTCCGGTCCCTAATTATGCGTCATTTGTCCGAGTAGTGGAAACTAATAACTTTGGTCACAAATTAATTCAGGGATCTTCCTTTATTTCCGGGTGATACTGAGTTTACTTGCACTTTTAACGAAATAAAAAAAAACACACGTGTGAAGTCTTTATATCCCACGTACATGTACAACTCAGAACTCGGAGATTGGAATCCAAGCTAGTTTATACAAAGATTCCAGTGGTATAGCTTGAACTACAAAAACCCTTTAATTTATTTGAGTTGCATTCTTCGTTGTAAAGTTAGTAAATTTACTTTAATTTCTAACAGAGGCATTCACGTGAGTATAATGAAGTTCAAATTTTATAAGACCAGACCATTGTGGTGGTTAAATATTTTTCAAGTTGCATGTCTCCGCTAATGAACCGTGAAGCGTAACTAAACGTTCGCAAAATGTACGAGATCAGATCGCTGGACTGGTGGTATTGGTCAGGACGGTTGCGTTACTGCATGGCTACTGGGGGAGGCCGCTTCTCATCCATCTGATGGTCAACGTCATGTAGGCGGGGCACCATGGCAAGGTTAAGGCCAGCCTACCCGGGAACACACGCGGTGCGCAGAGCTTCAGGGAAAAACAACGCCATTTCAAAATTACTCAAGCCATCCGAGTTGGGTCTGCTTCCGAAAAGCATTTAAGAGTTCGCTGAGGGCCGGAAAGTACTTTTGATTTCGGATTAAGTTTTTAAACTGTATTTTTATAAGAGTTAGAATGGCTAAAACACACGTTTTCAGAGTAATGTGTAGGCGTAAAACAACCAGTACAGATTCTTGAAAGCACTTAAGGGACTCGCATTACCCCTTTATCTTCATTTCTCCTCCATATAATGTTACAGTCACAGCTCAAATTTCACATTTATCATTCGACGACGAGAAGACTGCGAGCCAGCTCAGAGCCTTGCGCTTAGAGGCTATAGCGTGCCAGAAATACCACTTATGATAAGTGCCTATTGGTTCGCAGTTTAACTGGAGCTCCCCGTGCCAATGACAGACTTATCAACCAAAGGAGCATCGAATCACAAGACACCCAGTGGAGACGTCTCACAAGTTAGCACCCAACGAACGCTTGAGAAAAGCAGATGATAATGGAGGCTCCCCTAGAGGTAATTGAATCGCGAATTTTTTTTCCCCTTGTATCCACCAATCGCCATATTGGAACAACCAAAACATTGCCTTACGATGGTTTATTGAGAATGGATGAGAATTCCCGTAAGTGTAACAGTCACTTCCGAAAAAAAAAAAAAACGTCCGAAATTGTTTTCACAGAGGTGTGTATTTTTCCGCGGGAAAACGTGTAAACGCTCGTTAGACTGCAACAAGTTATATATACAGAAGCCGGTTTCTTCCTTGTGATTGGCGGTCGTCTGCGAGACGGGTTTGCTTCCGCATTGAATTTTCTTTTAGGCACCGGTGAGTTTCTTTCAGTCAAAACTAGGGCCATGAAGATTTCGCGAAAATATCCCGAGAGTAGCTGGAAGTTAAAGCACTGTAGCATCGTCTGTGTTTCGTGATTGGGTGAGTTACTTTATGGTGCATGTCGATTGTTACAACAACCAATCACACTAATTCAGTGTGGAAGCAAACTCGTCCTTAGTGGCTCGTGCCAACAAGGCAACGACTTCTCTCGCAGACGGCCGCCAATCACAAGTAAGAAACCGCTGGTGTGGGTATACCTTGTTGCAGAAAAGTAGGCGTTCAGATTTTTTCGCGAAAATTTCCTGCCCCTAGTCAAAACATGACACGACTCTCATCTATAGGGACCGGAAAAATTCGCGGGTTAAATGACCTGTAGGATGAACTCCATAGTTCTACGTACACTCGGTAAAATGTCACCCACGCATTGGCTTCTGTATTATGAAATGTTCCAGCTTAGTAGCCTGTGATTCTTATAAAGCTTTGGTTGGGTGTTTCTCATTGGCCCAGAGTCATCCAGGTGAGTTGTGAGCCAATAGCAGAGGCATCACTGAGGTATAGGGGCATGCACATTTCGCGAAAAGATTCTAAGAGTAGCTGAAAGTTAAAACACTGTAGCATCGTCTGTGTTTTGTGATTGGGTGAGTTTCTTTCAAGTGCATGTTACAACACCAATCACAGTGATTCAGTGCGGAAGCAAACGCGTGCTGAGTAGCTCGGGTCAAACAAGGCAACGACTTCTCTCGCAGACGGCCGCCAATCACAAGGAATAATCCGTTGCTGCGGGTATACTTTGTTGCAGTCTAATAGGCGTTCACATTTTTTTCGCGAAAAATGCCTGCCCCTACTGAGGTATAACTAAATTTAAATTTTAGCCTGTCGTGAAATGAATTCGCGAATTTTTCCGGTCTCTACTCGTCTAGTCTCGAAATATTTCCGCGAGACGTATGCTCGAGCCTGAGAGACAGCAGTGTCCGCGCCTGGCCGCAGCATGTGACGCCGCGGTGGTGACGGATGATTGGTTGGCAGGCCGGCGGGACCATGGGGGACTCCGCAGGCCCCAGGCGGGGCCCACGCGGGCCCAAGCGAGGCCTCGCCTACTGCCAATTAGCGGCCACCAGCGCACATTCCTGCTGCCCACGCCTTCCACCACCCCCCCTCCCCTCCCTTGTCGGGCTCACGCCTAGACTGCACTCTCTGTTGCTCGTACTACCCGGCTTGTTTTACATCATACATGTAGGGACCGGAAAGATTCGCGGTTTCAATAGCCTTCAGGATAGACTGCACGTTCCCCTGTACACTTGGGCAAATAACACCAGTTCATTGGCTGCTGACTTGTGAGTCGTCTCAGCTGGTTTGTCTGTGATTAGATCCTTCTTTGGTTGAGGGTTTATAATTGGTTGAGATTCGTCCAGATGAACAGTAAGCCGTATATGTATTTGACATCCAGCCTATCGCCGAATGAATCCGCGAATTTTTCCGGTCTCTACTAATCATACATAGATAGAGACCGGAAAAAATTCGCGGATTCATTCGGCGATAGGCAAGAAGTCAAATACGTATACCTTTTAGAAGATTTTTTTTTTTTTGCTGTTGGCTTACTGTTCATCTGGACGAATCTCAACCAGTTATAAACCTCCAACCAAAGAAGGATTGAATCACAGACAAACCAGCTGAGACGACTCACAAGTCTGCAGCAAATGAACTGGGCGTTATTTGCCCGAGTGTACAGGGGAATGTGCAGTATATCCTGAAGGCCATTGAAACCGCGAATTTTTCCGGTCTCTACCAATCATACATCGAGACCGGAAAAATTCGCGGATTCATTTCGCGATATGCTAAAATGCAAATAATTGTACCTTTACGCAACACATGCTATTGGTTCAGTGTTAACCTGTGAGTACTGTGGGCCAATTATAGTCCCTCAGTCAAAGCAGTATCGAATCACGAGTCTCCCAGTTGAGACGCCTCACGGGTCAGTAGCCAATGAACACGTGACGTTTCCCCGAGTGTGCACAGGATCGTGGAGTCTATCCTGAAGGTCACTGAACCCGCGAATTTTTCAAGTCCCTAATCATACACATTTTTCGTGTGCCATAATTTAGGGACATGCATTTTTTCGCGAAAATATTTCGAGAGTTAAAAACACCGTATCATCGTCTGTGTTTCAAGACTGGTCCCATTTCTTTCAGGCGCATGACTACTGTCAGCACACCAACGGCAGTTATTCAGTGCGGGAGTAAACGCGCCCTGAGTGGCTCGGTCAAATAAGGCAACGACTTCTCTCGCAGATGGCCGCCAATCACAAGGAAGAAACCGCTGGTTTGGATATACCTTGTTGCAGTATAATGGGCGTCAGATTATTTTTTTTCACGAAAATTACATGCTTCTAACAATCTTTAATTATAAAAAGTTTAATGTTTTTTAAATTATATTATTTGTTGTTTTTTAAGAGCATAAATTAGTATCTTTTGGCAGTATTACAACAGTCGTAGTCATTGACAAAATAATATTTCAGTGCTAATCAATTATTATTTCAAAAGAGAAACTAAATGTAGCAGTTCGTAACTATTAGTAACAAGGCATTCCATAAAGCTATTTGTAGGGCCATGCTGATTTCGCGAAAAGATCCGAGTGCCTATTAGACTGCAACAAGGTATACCCGCAAATGTGGTTTCTTCCTTGTGATTGGCGGCCGTCTGTGAGAGAAGTCGTTGCCTTATTTTACCGAGCCACTCAGGACGCGTTTACTTCCGCACTGAATCACTGTGATTGGTGTTGTTACAATCGATATGTACCTGGAAGAAACTCACCCAATCACGAAACACAGACGATGCTACAGTGTTTTGACTTTCATCTAGTCCCGAATTCTTTTCGCGAAATCAGCATGCCCCTAGCTATTTGCTATTCTTGAACAGAGCCAAAAGTTTTAATATTAAATGAGTTAAAATAATGTTGGCTAATACAATTGAAATCCAAAATGGAACTATCAATCAAGATTCCATAAAAAAATGTGGTTGTCTGTAAAGTCGGTTTACGGACGATAGTTTAACGTGACGTCATAACAAAACATTGATGAAATGATTGCATACTTTTATGAATAAAATTTAATCATTTTTATTGAATTATCACTATTTTGTATGGATACAAAGAAGGAGTGAAATGAAATCTACAATTTATTTGATAAATTTACTTTTATTTGCACTCATTAATTGAAATATGTTTATTACTTTAACGAACAGATTATTGTAACTATAACATTTTGAATGAAAGTGATTGTTTAATTGGAATGTTCAATTGGCTCCATAAAATAGTATATTCCCTTGCACGTCGGTTAGGCGGTTCAACTTGATATTAAAATTTCTAAATATTTTTTAAATTCTCTTTTATGTTTCTTTTTGTTTATTGCTCTTTATTTAAAAAAAATGGAAAAATAACCAAAAAAATAATTAATAAAAATAGTTTAGTTAAAGTACTAAATTTAAAAGCTACTTTTGAAAAGCCCGCCTAACCTATTTAATATAATAGTATATTCATAGGCCAATCGAGTGGAAGATAGATGCGGCGCAAGTGTACTATGAGCGTAACGGGCAATCAGTAGAGACATGCAAAATTCGCGGATTCATTTCGCGATAGGCTAGCATCAAAACAACTATACCTTCGTACCGCTTCTGCGATTGGCCCACATTTTATCCGGGGAACTGTGAGCCAATGGGAAACACTGAACCAAGAAAGTGCCGAATTACGGACAGCCTAGTTGAGACGTCTCACGCGTCAGTAGCCAATGAACAGGTGTCATTTCCGCGATTATTTAAAGGACTGTGGAGTCTATCCTAGAGGTCAATGAATCCGCGAATTTTGCAGGTCTCTAGCAATCAGTCATCCTTTTTCGTGCGTGCAGCCGGCGTTCATCGATTTACTAGACGTTGTCACGTCAATAAAAACAAATTGATATTACCAGATGATGCACTTGATGAAATACAACATATTTCAAAATTCTCATTTCAAAATTTACTTTACAAAATACAAATTTCTGATTCATTTTAATATATTTTTATTACATTACGAATTTTTGTCTAAAACGATTTGCTTTCCGGTCAGTTTGCTGTGATCGGTAGCAGTCAGCGCCTTGTTTTCGGCAGTAGTTGTTACTAGCAATCAGCTTGCTGTGATCGTTAGCAGTTTTTACCTGCAATCTGTTTTTTTGATATCGGTAGCAGTTTTTACGTGGTCAGTTTGGTGTGATCGTGAACAGTTGTTACCTGCAGTCAGTTTGCTGTGATCGGTAGCAGTTGTAACTAGCAACCAGCTTGGTGTGATCGTTAACAGACGTTACCTGCAGTCAGTTTTTTTGTGATCGGTAGCAGTTGTCGCCTCGTGATCGGCAGCAGTGGCCGGGCCTGCGGACTGCAGCGAGCCTTGGCCGGCAGTGGCGCGCCAATTAGCGCCTGGCGCTGATGTCACCTCCGGCTCAGCCGCCCCGGCCCTGACCCTGCAGCCACTACTGCTGCTGCTGCAGCCACTACTGCTGCTGCTGCTGCAGTCACTACTGCTGCTGCTGCTGCGCCGCTCAGACTCACATGTTCCCGTGATCCTGTGCGGGACAACAACTGCGCGTGTGACGGACTGTCTTTCCGCCGGAGACCGATGGGAAACAACTAGTCAAAATTAATTATGCTTAGAGACCGGAATAATTCGCGAATTCATCTCGCGATCGGCTAAAATACAAATAGTTATACCTCAGTGCTGCCTATGCCATTGGCTTACAACTCACCTGGATGACTCTGGGCCGATGAGAATCACCCGACCAAAGCTTTATAAGAATCACAGGCTGCTACGATGGGACGTCTCACAAGACAGCAGCCAATGAGTGGGTGACATTTGACCGAGTGTACGTAGAACTATGGAGTTCATCCTACAGGTCATTGAACACGCGAATTTTTCCGGTCCCTATTAATGACACATGTTGCAACTTAACATTTGGCAACAGCCTGATGATCACCTCTGATCGTGTTCTGGGTCAGGCATGCGCGGGATTCCCGGAATGTTTGGGGAGGGGTGCATACAGCCCGCAGGCCCGCGCAGTTCTTCCTCCGAGTATTTTCGGAACTGCACACAGACTACAGTATGTTACAGAAGCCAAGCTGGGCGTGCTTTGTCCCTTTACTGGCGTCCGGTGGGCGGGGCCGCGAGTATTTCCCTCAGGGCTGGACTCGACGTGCCTGCATGTACGATATATCGACCAGAAGCTTATTTAATGGGGACGTTCGAAATTAATATACAGAGAGCGAGTCTGAATGCAGGTTCATCACGAAAAAAATGTTTAAAACACGAGTGACTTGTGGTCAAAAGTGCTTCCGAAGGCTGGTGTACGACTTTAAAGTTGGGGCTGAACAACATTTTATTTTATTTTTAATACTAGAAAAAAAAAATTATGATAGTATAGAGACCGGAAAAATTCGCGGATTCCTTTCTTGACAGGCTGGAATCCAAACTCGTTTAGCTTAATGCTGCGTCAGTGATTGGACCGCAATTTACCTGAAGGACTCTGAGCCAATGGCAAACACTCAACAAAAGAAGTATCGAATCATAAGAATCGCAGTAAACAGGTGTCCCGAGTCGGTAGCCGATGACCAGGTGATAGTTGCCCGAGTACATAGAGAATCGTGGAGTCTATCCTAGTGGTCATTGAAACCGCGAATTTTTCCAGTCCCTAATGATTAGAGACCGGAAAAATTCGCGAATTCATCTCACGATAGGCTAAAATACAAATAGTTATGCCTCAGTGCTGCCTTTGCCATTGGCTCACAACTCACCTGGATGACTCTGGGCCAATGAGAAACAACCGACCAAAGCTTTATCGAATCCGAGGCTGCTACGTTGGGACGTCTCACAAGACAGCAGCCAATGAGTGGATGACATTTGACCGCGTGTACGTAGAACTGTGGAGTTCATTCTGGAGGTCATTGAACCCGCGAATTTGTCCTGTCCCTACTAATGATAGAACAGTGAGCGTCTAGAATATGTTTAACCGAATGAAGTTTTGCAACCACCGCGAATTTTGTGACTAGAGAAATTATTTAATTCATAATCGGGGGTTGTAACACGTCACAAATAAACGTAGAATAATAAATACTACCCTCAATTATTTCAATGAAATCATTTTATGACAGCGACAATTTTCGCTATGTTTGTAAAGCTTTGTTATATTAAATACAATCCAGACGCTCAGTATTCTATCTTAAATGCTTTCTCCATTATCTAAAATAAAATAAAAATGTTGTTCAGCCCCAAATTCAAAAGCGTACAGCAGTCTTGGGGAGCACTTTCTACCGTAACTCGAATAATCGCACATGAGAATTATGACTAGGGCCATGCATTTTTCGCGAAAAAAAAAAAAATGAACGTCTACTAGACTATAAACCCGCACCAGCGGTTTCTTCTTTGTGATTGGCGGCCGTCTGCGAGAGAAGTCGTCGCCTTGTTTTACCGAGCCACTCAGGACGCGTTTGATTTCGCACTGACCTAATGTGATTGGTGTTGTCACAATCGACATGTACCTGAAAGAAACTAACCCAATCACAGAACACAGACGGTGCTACATTGTTTTGACGTTCAGCTGGTCTCGGAATCTTTTCGCGAAATATGTTTGCCCCTAATTATGACAGTAGGCCTAGGCTTTCGTTGTCAAAATTTAAAAACACGTTTTTCTGGTTTGGGTTAAGATCCCTTCTGTATGAGAACCCCCGCACCACCAGGTAATCAAATTCAAAGTCCTGGGTATATTGGGGTTTTTGTTTTGACGTGATAACGTCTTATAAATCGATGAACGCCAACTGCACGCACGAAAAAATCGTGACTCATTGTCACGTTCCGCCTGAGCCGAGCGTGCAAGAACCGGCCAACCACCGTGCGAGAAAATCTTCTATAATATCAAACAGGTTAAGGCGGGCTTTTTAAAAGCAACAATTTAAAAAAATATTTATTTGTCCAATTTCGTCATTTCATATTAACACTTTATTGACATTGATTTGAATTCAGTTTTTTTTTTGTAACTAATTGTTCGTGATTATATTTAAAAAATATATTTAAATTAATTTTGGCAAAAAAACTGTTAATAATATTTGAAAATTGAAAAGTATGCAATTTTTCATCAACGTTTTCTTATGACGTTATCGCGTAAAATTATCGTCCGTAAACCGACTTTACAGACAACCCCCTCCCCTTTTTTTTGGAGGGGGTGACGATTGTTGGTTGAAGGGGGTGGGGAAATGCGCCATCTTTAGGGGCAGGCATTTTTCGCGAATAAATCTGAACGCCTATTAGTCTGCAACACGGTACACCCGCACCAGCTGTTCCTTCCTTGTGATTGGCGGCCGTCCGCGAGGGAAGTCGTTGCCTCGTTGTGACCGAGCCACTCGGGAAGCGTTTGCTTTCACGTTGAATTACTGTGATTGGTGTTTGTGACAAACGATTATGTATCTGGGAGAAACTCGCCCTATCACGAAACACAGGCGATGCTACGGTGTTTTGCACCTTTAGCTAGTCTCGGAAAACTTTTCGCGAAATCTGCATGACCCTAGCCGTAATCATGTAAGCGGTGGAAGGGGGGGGGGGGAGGAGTATGGCCAGCCCTGACTGACTGGCCCCAGTAGCAGTGCCGCTCGCTCCGGGAAGACTGAAGGGAGCAGCGAGGAACAGGCCGCTGCTCCCACGGGTCGAGGGTATTCCGAGCGCCGCTCGCTTGTCGCCGGCGCCATAAGCCCCGGGCTTTACGACCAGCTCCGGGCAGTGGCAGGCTCTGGCGGCCGTGAGAGCCGGCATGCGCCCGGCCTCCCACCACCGAGGCCCGGCGCGGGGTTCTTCTCGTGCTGTTTCCTCTCATATTATTACTTCATTTTATTAATCCAATTACATTTGAGTACAAATCATTTCATTTGTGTTGTATCGAGTGATTTTGCTTGATGAATTAGATTTCGATACCTTTCGATTCATGTGGTTGTATTTCATTTCCATTTGTTTCGATTCCGATAATTTCGGTTGTTTCACATTGATGTGTAGAGTAAGGTAACAGATCAGTACAGGCAGGTAGCTGTCGCAACACTTGCAACTTAACTGCAACTGCAACTGCCAAACCTCCTTGTTCACGCAAGCTTTATCAATACTTTTGTTTTTAATTTTCTAATCCCTCTACCGAATAAATTCCTGTACTCTCCACTGTCCGTACCCACGCCAATATCACGTAATTTTTAGGGAATGGAAAAATTCGCTCTTTCGATGACCTCTATGGTTAGACTTCACAACCCCGTACACACTCAGGCAAATGCCACCTGCTCATTGGCTACTGACTCGTGACACCTGTCAACTGGGACGCTTGCGATTCGATACTTTTTTGGCTGAAGGTTTTCCATTGGCTCAAAGTCCTTCAGATAAACTGTAAGCCAAATACATAAGCAATATAAAAGTACAGTTGTTTGGAGTCTAGCATATCGTGAAATGAATCCGCGGATTTGTCCGGTCTCTAGTAATTTTTGTAACAAAACTGGCAGGGATGGGGAAAAATTCGCGGTTTCGATTACCTTCAGAGCAGTTTTCTGTATGCTCGGGCAAATAACGCAAGTTTCATTGGCTGCTGACTCGTGAGTCGTCTCAGCTGTTTTGCCGGTGATACGACACTTATTTGGTTGAGGGTTTCTCATTGGCCCCAGAGTCTTCCAGATGAACAGTGGGCCAATAGAATAAGCAGCTTGAAGGTATATGTACTTGAATTTTAGCCAACTGCAAAAACAGCGAATTTTTTGGTTCTCTAGTTATAGTTACTATTGGAGAAGAAAAAAAATCTTGAAACTGCAAACACTAAACGAACTTAGCCATTTTTTTAGATTATGTATAGAGCGCATATTTTTCGCGAAATATTACACGACTATGTCATTCGTAGCGACCTCAAAGAACGCGTTATTTTCTGGTGTCAGGCTGTACTCCACAAACATGTTGGAGAGGAGCGAAGGATGCTGCAGATTGAGAGATGTTAAGGATGCTGCAGGTTGAGTAAGACGAAGGATGCTGCATGTTGAGAGATGCCAGGGATGCTGCAGGTTGAGAGATTTCAAGGATGCTGCATGTTGAGAGATCTAGGGATGCTGCAGTAAGAGAAAGGCGCAGGATGCTGCAGTAAGAGAAAGGCGCAGGATGCTGCAGTAAGAGAGTCGTGAAGGATGAAGTGTAGGCGCGAGGCGTGGCAGGTGAGGCCGCAGCGACGTCACGCGGCCAGCGCGCCATGTACGGGCCTCACAGGCGGGAGGCGGTGTCTCGGCGACCCTGACATCGTTCAGCGACCACCGACCACGCGCCGGCCCGGACGAGTCTCTCCTCTCTGCGCCCGAACAGCAGCCACTACCAGGCTTCTGGGCCTTGGCTGGCAGCGTGCACGAGTCATCCATCCCGTTATATTAGCTCTTTACTTTATTTGGTACGCTCTGTTGCCAGATATATAGGGACACCTGTATTTCGCGAATACATTTCGTGTCCAGTTATTTCACAAAACACTGTAGCTTTTCTCCTGTGGTCGGTGAGAGGTGTCGTCCCGCTCTTGACGGGGCCAATGAGAATGTGGTCACCGTACTGCTGCACCCTCACAATTTGCCATGACTAGGGACCGGAAAAATTCGCGGATTCAACGACCTCCAGGATGAACTCCACAGTTCTACGTACACTCGGTCAAATGTCACCCACTCATTGTCTGCTGTCTTTTGAGACGTCCCAATGTAGCAGCCTGTGATTCGATAAAGTTTTGGTTGAGTGTTTCTCATTGGCTCAGAGTCATCCAGGTGAGTTGTGAGTCAATGGCAGAGGCAACGCTTAGGTATAACTATTTGTATTTTAGCCTATCGCGAGATGAATTCGCGAATTTTTCCGGTCTCTACTAATCACTAGAGACCTGCAAAATTCGCGGATTCAATGACCTCCAGGATAGACTCTACTACACTCTACATACTCGGGCAAATGCCACCTGTTCATTGGCTGCTGACTTGTGAGTCGTCTCGACCGTGTGTCTGTGATTCGACACTTCTATGAGTGAGGGTCTCTAATTGGCCCTCATTAGCTACTCCAGATTAACAGTGAACCAATTGCAGAAGCAGCGCTGAGGTATAATTATTTGAATTGTAGCATATCACGAAATGAATCCGCGAATTTTGCAGGTCTCTACTAACCACTCTTTCGGGCATACTGTGTTGCAGTTTATTAGGAGCTCCGATTTTTTTTTTTTTTCGTGCAAGTACCTTCCTCTAGAGATTCCCGTTGAAGACGAAAAAAAATTTTCCAGCAGCAGGCTGAAATCCAACACCAGCAATTTGGCACGTTTTCTGCGATTCGACAAATGACTGTGTCACACACCCTTGCGGGCTTCGAACCCATGATGAACCATCGAACCTATGATGAACCCTATCCATCACCCAACTATGCCTCCTGAGACGTCAAAAACCTGAAAGTTAGTGAGTGTGTGATACTCGATTGTATTACTAACTCTAAACGTGTTAAATATCAGTGCAAACGGTTTTTACACTGCGTAAAATTGAAAATGTGTTTATCAAGAACTGCACAGGACTGGTCGCACATTCAGTTGGCCCGAAATGTGTCTTCCGTGGCGGGACGTTGGCGCACATGTCCAGTGCAAGTCGTCATGGAATACATAACTGTCCTTTCAACCAAACTGGCAACTGTCAGCTGTGCGCTGTATGTGGTGATTGACTGTCATGTGGAACTGCCCTGTAAAAACACGCCAAGGCATGCAAAGGACTCACTTCACACTCCAGGAAGACTGAAGGAATCGAGAAATGTTAGACTTCTATAATTTGATTGTTTGTACGAGTAGTAGCGTAAAATTTACGTAATAAAAGTTAAAAATAAATGAATTCTTTAACCCGGGACTTTGAGTATTATAGTTAAATGTTTAAAAGAGGTGTTGTTTATTTAAATAATTATTTTCAAGCAAGAATTACTTTTTTCATCGGCTAAGGATTGAAAATAGTACAAGAACCGATCTAATTAGTCATTGTAATAATAGGTACTTTTAAAAATTATTTTTTGGAATTTGTTCCTGATTTTTTGGTTGATGATTACAATTTCATTTAAAGCAGCCAAGATGGCCGACTAGATGGCGGATGCTACGACAGCTGATGGTGTGGTGATTGACACGTCTGCACTCTAGCGAGTATAAATTAAACAAATGTGGTGGCGGCGAACTCTAGAAGACAAAAACAAAATGTCAGATTTAATATGGCCACTATAACATCATACTGGTTTGGAAGAACGACCAGTTACTTTTAATCGATTGATCTAACTGGGATTCGAACCGAAGACTTCATTCGTTTATTGATTTTTTTTTTAAATTATGATTAAAATTTTTATAATTTTAAAATATTTTCCGATTTTTTCGGATAATAATTACGGGTTTTCAATATGGCGGTTTAGATATATTTCAAAATGGTGGAATCCAAAATGGTAGAACGTTCTAGAAAACAAAATGGCTGCTGTGGCATAATCCAAGATGGCGATCGGGGTCATTGTCAAGGTCAAATTCAACAAATATGGCCGCCTTAACGTCAAATTCAAGATGGCGGCCGGCAAATTTTTTCTACAATAAATCTGATGATGAGAGGGACAGTAAGGCTGGTCCATGGAAGTAAGAGTCGAGAACAGCGAGCCAATAACGGAAGCGGCTTAACGTTACATGTGTGAATTTTACCTTATCACTAGGGACCGGAAAAATCCGCGGTTTCAATGGCCTTCAGGATAGACTGCACATTCCCCTGTACACTTGGGCAAACAACGCCAGTTCATTGGCTGCTGACTTGTGAGTCGTCTCAGCTCGTTTGTCTGTGATTCGATCCTTCTTTGGTTGAGGGTTTATAATTGGTTGAGATTCTTCCAGATGAACAGTAAGCCAATAGCAAAATCATCTAAAAGGTATATGTATTTGACTTCTAGCCTATCGCCGAATGAATCCGCAAATTTTTCCGGTCTCTACTTATCACTAGAGACAGGAAAAATTCGCGGATTAATTTCGCGATATGCTAAAATGCAAATAATCGTATCTTTATGCAACTTCTGCTATTGGTATAATGTTAACCTGGAGGACTGTGGGCCAATTATAGACCCTCAGTCAGAGCAGAATCGAATCATATGTCTCCCAGTTGAGACGCCTCACGAGTCAGTAGCCAATGAACAGGCGACGTTTGCCCGAGTGTGCACAGGATCGTGGAGTCTATCCTGGAGGTCATTAAACCCACGAATTTTTCCAGTCTCTAATTATTCGTCGTCGTCGGTTCTAAGGCCCGCAGGAGGACGAAGAAGAGGTTGATCGGATAAAAACGCGCGACGGGTAATTAGTTGGGAAGGGGAGTGGCTGAAGGAGACGGACTGTGGGGACAGCGCCCGGGGTCAGCCGTGGCCGGCAGACGTACCTCGTGGTGGGGTCGCTGAACTCCCGGGCATGCTGGCGTGAGGCCGCGCCCAGAACTAGCGGCACCAGCTGCTGGTGACCCGTGCACAGTCTCAGCTGGACACTCCACGTGTCCTCTGTGCGCTCGGGCTAACAGCGCCAGGCCGTTGGCTGCTGATGCATCGGTAGGGACACCTGTATTTCGCGATTTCATTTCATGTCAAGGTATTTCACAAAACACTGTAGCTTTTTATAAGAGTCATGGCTAGAGACCGGAAAAATTCGCGGTTTCAATGGCCTTCAGGATAGACTGCACATTCCCCTGTACACTCGGGCCTTTTGGAGCTGTTGGAGCCATTTGGAGCATTTGGAGCCCTTGGAGCATTTGGAGCCTTGAGGCGTTTGCCACGCCTCCATTAACTTTACTTTTATTATTTGTTTGTTTTAACGTCCTTTTAATTTGGTAATTAATTATATAATATGTTATGATAGATTGTTTGGCACTTGGTTCATTTTCGTCCTGAAGATTGATTAAAACAAAAGCATTACGGACATTCGCGGCGCTCCGCTTGTGTGTGTTTTCGCGATCCAACACCGCGCGGCGCGCTGAGCCTTATGACGTCATGGTGACGCGTTAACCTGCGACGGTCTGCGGCTGGCGAGCGAGGAGACGGTGCTGGCGGCTGGTGGAGTCGACTTCGGTTCGCGGGTGCAGGCGTGTTGCGCCGCTGCTAAAATGGAAAGGCTGTTCCATTCACCTACGCATCGACGAGTGCCCAGCCCGGGTTATCGTCCACCATGCTGCGCAACTACAAGTAAGCCTCGACGCAACCGCTATTAACAGCCGGACACCGGGTTGGTTTTTCAAGGGAAAACAATGAGCAGAGACACTTGACTGATCATAAACTCAAATTCATTATCTTGCTAGTTTCTTGAATCGTAATGTGGCGAAATAAACTCTACTTCTCCTTTTTACGGTACGTGAGAATTTACGTAAACTGCAAGCCAGACTTAACACATTGCTGTGGTGCGGGATGTGAGACACGCATAATTACGTCGAAACGAGAGTCCGGTTTGACCAAAACATTGGGAATTGTGCCTAAACAACAGTTATAGACAATTACGTCATCCAGGATTGTAATCAACGGACCTGTTAGGGAAAAACTAATGCTTTATAAATATTTGTATAATTACCCGTAATATAGTGTTTATAATATGTGATTACTTTAGATGTCCTTTTCTTTAATGCGAGATCTAGATCTTCTGCAGATTTGTGTAAATGGTTCTGTATTTCAATGTACCAAGCCGATGCCAAGCGGAAATATTAAATAGTAAACAGGCAGTGATGTTTTCAATTATTATCCAGGTCATTCTTTTTTGCCTAGGGACCGTACTTCTCACTGCATTTAGGTGGTACTCCCTTCTGCGATCTCCGACTTTAAACTCGAGCGCCTTAAGTAAGGCCTCAAAACTGCGCCACTCTGCTAGTCAGAGTCGCAGACGCGGTAGTTTTCGGTGTTTAAGATACTTATTGATTTTTTATATCACCAGTATGGCATTGGCTTGGATATATAAATTACATAAAGAGGAGATAATGACTAATTTAAGAGCTGCGTCAGTCGAGCACAGTGCGGACGAAAGCATAGATGTTTTAAGACAGAAGTTTGTGGCGCATTTGAAAGGAGAAAGAGTTTCGTGGCAAACGGAACAGGCAGAAGCGAGTGGGTCTGGCTCGTTTAGTACAAATTTCCTAAAAAATAAGTTTGCTTTGCGATCACTAGAAAATGTTCCGAAACTGCAGTCAGCAAATGTAGAGTATATATTAGAGTTTTGCATGGCCGTGGACAAGCTAGCTAACGCAAATTATTTTTCCAATGAGAGTGATTTAATTTTGGCTGTTGCTTCGCGTTGCATAGGCTTAGCTTACGATATAGTCATTGCGGGTTATAAGAGTCATATGTCATGGGTTGATTGTAAGGAGGCGTTGTGGAATAAGCTTTGTCCTCGGCGGGTTCGTGAGCAATTAATTATGAGTAAAGTTTATAGATTTCAGGAGCTAAATGAAACCGTCTTGCATTTTGTGCAGGAGATTTTGGATTATGCGAAGGCACTAGGAGTGAGTAAGACTGAGGAGGAATGGGTTAGTCTTGTTCTCGAAAATGTTTGTCCACAGGTGCGTCATGAGTCGTGTTACGTGAACAAGCCACATTAGTTGTCAGATTTATTAGAGTGGGCAGTGGCGGTGGAAAACGTTTGTTTTACCAGTTTCCAGTTCAAAAAGCAATTAATGCAAGGCGCGGTGGGCAAAAGTAGTGAAAGTTCGCGAGGGCCTAATAAAGTTAAGAAGGGAGGTACGTGTTTTCGGTGTGGGCGTTTAGGGCATTTCGCTCGAGACTGTCGGGTTTGACTCGAGGTCTTAGAAGGTTTTTTTTATCGTCGTATTGGTTAGTTTTTTTTGGGGTTTTAAATTTTTGTTTTCTTTTTGGGTGGCTGCTCGACTTAAGTATAGGGCTCATGCTGCTGAGTAGGTTTCTTATTGCGCCTTACGTGTCTCAGAGGTGGATTACGGTTACTACCCCCTAGTAAGGAATTATGTTGCTGTTTGTTAACGAGTAAACGGGAAAGTGGCACAAAGCATTGTTTGGTCTAAATTATTGTTTTTTTTTTGTCTTTCTCATGTGTTTTTCTTCGCGTGTTTTTTCTCACTGTGTGCTTTTTTCTTCTTGCTTTTCTTTGAGGTCTGTTGCTTGAATGGCGTGTTTTGAGTGCTTCCCCGTTTTCTCGCCTTATAGTGGCTCGTAGCTACCTAAATTTCTTTTGTTTTTGGTGTTAAATTAGTTTTTTTTAAGGGGGGGATATTGAGGCGTTTGCCACGCCTCCATTAACTTTACTTTTATTATTTGTTTGTTTTAACGTCCTTTTAATTTGGTAATTAATTATATAATATGTTATGATAGATTGTTTGGCACTTGGTTCATTTTCGTCCTGAAGATTGATTAAAACAAAAGCATTACGGACATTCGCGGCGCTGCGCTTGTGTGTGTTTTCGCGATCCAACACCGCGCGGCGCGCTGAGCCTTATGACGTCATGGTGACGCGTTAACCTGCGACGGTCTGCGGCTGGCGAGCGAGGAGACGGTGCTGGCGGCTGGTGGAGTCGACTTCGGCTCGCGGGTGCAGGCGTGTTGCGCCGCTGCTAAAATGGAAAGGCTGTTCCATTCACCTACGCATCGACGAGTGCCCAGCCCGGGTTATCGTCCACCATGCTGCGCAACTACAAGTAAGCCTCGACGCAACCGCTATTAACAGCCGGACACCGGGTTGGTTTTTCAAGGAAAAACAATGAGCAGAGAGACTTGACTGATCATAAACTCAAATTCATTATCTTGCTAGTTTCTTGAATCGTAATGTGGCGAAATAAACTCTACTTCTCCTTTTTACGCTACGTGAGAATTTACGTAAACTGCAAGCCAGACTTAACACATTGCTGTGGTGCGGGATGTGAGACTCGCATAATTACGTCGAAACGAGAGTCCGGTTTGACCAAAACATTGGTAATTGTGCCTAAACAACAGTTATAGACAATTACGTCATCCAGGATTGTAATCAACGGACCTGTTAGGGAAAAACTAATGCTTTCTAAATATTTGTATAATTACCCGTAATATAGTGTTTATAATATGTGATTACTTTAGATGTCCTTTTCTTTAATGCGAGATCTAGATCTTCTGCAGATTTGTGTAAATGGTTCTGTATTTCAATGTACCAAGCCGATGCCAAGCGGAAATATTAAATAGTAAACAGGCAGTGATGTTTTCAATTATTATCCAGGTCATTCTTTTTTGCCTAGGGACCGTACTTCTCACTGCATTTAGGTGGTACTCCCTTCTGCGATCTCCGACTTTAAACTCGAGCGCCTTAAGTAAGGCCTCAGCCTTTTGGAGCATTTGGAGCTGTTGGAGCCATTTGGAGCATTTGGAGGCTGTTGTAGCATTTGGAGCCTTTTGGAGCATTTGGAGCTGTTGGAGCCATTTGGAGCATTTGGAGCTGTTGTAGCCATTTGGAGCATTTGGAGGCTGTTGTAGCATTTGGAGCCTTTTGGAGCATTTGGAGCTGTTGGAGCCATTTGGAGCATTTGGAGCTGTTGGAGCCATTTGGAGCATTTGGAGGCTGTTGTAGCATTTGGAGCCTTTTGGAGCTGTTGGAGCCATTTGGAGCATTTGGAGCATTTGGAGCTGTCTTAAGCATTTGGAGGCTGTTGGAGCATTTGGAGGCTGTTGGAGCATTTGGAGCCTTTTGAAGCATTTGGAGCCTTATGGAGTCATTTGGAGCATTTGGAGCCTTTTGAAGCATTTGGAGCTGTCAAGCATTTGGAGGCCGTTTGAAAAACATTTGGAGCGTGTGGAGTAATTCTAAAACGGGTTGTTAGACGAATGAAATACGAGAACAACCGAAGTGCTGTGACTGCACTAAACTATTGCACTTAGACACTTGGCTGCTGACTTGTAAGTCGTCTCAGCTGGTTTGTCTGTGATTCGATCCTTATTTGGTTGAGGGTTTATAATTGGTTGAGATTCGTCTATATGAACAGTAAGCCAATAGCAAAATCATCTAAAAGATATATGTATTTGACTTCTAGCCTATCGCCGAATGAATCCGCGAATTTTTCCGGTCTCTATTCATGGCAAATTGTGAGGGTGCAGCAGTACGGTGACCACATTCTCATTGGCCCCGTCAAGAGCGGGACGACACCTCTCACCGACCTCAGCCAATAACTAGAGACCGGAAAAATTCGCGCTTTCGATGACTTCTAGGATAGACTCCACAACCCTCTACACACTGGGGCAAATGCCACCTGCTCATTGGCTATTGACTCGTGCACCTGTCAATTAATCTGGGAAGCTTGAGATTCGATACTCTTTTGGTTTAAGGTTTTCCATTGGCTCAAAGTCCTTCAGATAAACTGTAAGCCAATCGCAGAAGCAATATAAAGGTACAGTTGCTTGGATCCTAACATATCGTGAAATGAATACGTAAATTTTCCGGTCTCTACCAATAACCACAGGAGAAAAGCTACAGTATTTTGTGTAATACCTTGACACGAAATTTAATCGCGAAATACAGATGTCCCTACTATCCACAAGGCCATGCATTTTTTGCAGAAAGATTTCCAGACCAGCTGTGTGTTAAAACTTTGTAGCATTGTCAGTATGTCGTGGTTGGCCGGGTTTACTTCTGATGCATGTCTACTGACAGCGCACCAATCACAGTCATCCAGCAAACGCGTCCTGAACGGCTCGGCCGAACAGGGTAATGGCTTCTCTCGCAGACGGCCGCCAATCACAAGGAAGCAATCGCTAACACGGATATATTTTATTGCAGTCTAATCAACGATAAGATTATTTCGTGAAAAGTGCATGCCCCTACCTATCCACCACTCTCTCACTTTCAAGTGCTTGAAGCCCAGTATGAGGCAAAAGAAGAAAACATGAGCGGGCATGTGGCCAGATTGTCGGCGAGCAAGAGCGCATGTCTTGCCAAGAAAACCTTGGCGAAAGATGTGCGACTTATCGCTAGAGGAAAAGGAAATTACGCGGATTATTTTGGGATCAGGCTCAAATCCAAAGACTTATGTTTGGCTCTACCAACGTCTTTTTTTTTATTAGTTGGCTGATTTCTTAGCGAGAACATTTTTTTGTATTCGTTAGTTGGCACTACCTGATTTCGCTCACTTCTCTCCTAGCTAGGTATCGTTGGCTCACGGTCGTAGAGGGGCGTTTTCAAGTATCAGCGGTCCAATCATGAGAACAATTCAAGAACATGCAGGTTTGCATTCTAGCTTGCGACCAAATGATAGACCCGAAATTAAATTTCCATACATCTGCTTATCTCTAGAGACCGGAAAAATTCGCGGATTTATTCGGCAATAGGCTAGAAGACAAATACATATACCTTTTAGATGATTTTGTTATTGGCTTAATGTTCATATGGACGAATCTCAACCAATTATAAACCCTCAACCAAAGAAGGATCGAATCACAGACAAACCAGCTGAGACGACTTACAAGTCAGCAGCCAATGAACAGGCGTTATTTGCCCGAGTGTACAGGGGAATGTGCAGTCTATCCTGAAGGCCGTCGAAACTGCGAATTTTCCCGGTCCCTACTTATCTCTAGGGACTGGATGACCTTCAGGATAGACTACAGAAGTCCTCTGTACACTCGGGCAAATAACGCCAGTCTATTGGCATTTGACTTGTGAGTCGTCTCAACTGGTTTTCCTGTGATTCGACACTTATTTGGTTGAGAGTTTCTCATTGGCCCAGAGTCGTCCAGACGAACGGTGAGCCAATATAGAAGCAGCTTAAAGGTACATACATTTGAATTTTAGTCCGTCACGAAACTTGAATTTTTTCCAGTCTCTACTTATCGCTAGAGACCTGAAAAATTCGCGGGTTCATTTCGTGTTATGCTAAAATTTAAACAATTATACTTTATTGCTGCTTCTGTAATTGGTTCACTGTTAATCTGGAAGAATGAGGGCCAATTAGAGATACTCACTCACAGAAGTGTCGAATCACAGGCCAACCAGTCGAGACGACTCACAAGTCAGCAGCCAATGAACAGTTGGCATTTTTCCGAGTGTGTAGAGGAAATTGGAATCTATCCTGGAGGTCATTGAACCCGCGAATTTTTCCAGTCTCTAGCTATTAGATAAAATTAAGTAAATATCTGTTGAGGAATTGAAATGAAACATAAAACAAGAGAGCTTGTCATGATAAATCTGCAGGAAAACATATAAACCAAGATGGCGCTTCCAGCTGTCACCAATTCCTCATGTCTTCCTTGTGGACGGATATGTATCGCCGGGAACTTGCTAGCTCTCAGTGGCGTAGCCAGGATTTGTGTATGGGGGGTGTTAAGAAGCATGGCCCCCCACCCCCGTATTAAAGTGTGGGGTCCGGGGCTCCTCCCCCGGGAAAATTTGGATTTTAAGGTGTAAAATAGTGCTATTTTAGCCGTTTTCGGTACTTAAATTTAAATATTGTAATAGTAAAAATTTTATTAATTTTTAATATAAAATTTGTTTGAGTGATGAATAAGAAATTTATTAAAGATTTGGAGCTAAGGGGGGGGGGGGGGGTTTGAACCCCTAACCCCCCCCCCCTGGCTTCGCCCCTGCTAGCTCTACGAACAGCCAATAAGAAGACAGCTGATGCAGGACAGAATGTGAGGATTCGCCTTAAATTGATTACGTTCTGTCGTAACTACTATTCCGACCAACATAGTACGAGGAAGCTATAGTAAGAGTCTTACATTCATTAGCGATAACTTATCCATATGATATGATATGATATGATATGGAAGACGGAAACGCAAACAGTTGAAAGATGGCCGATACTAGCGTTGCGTCTTGCGTAATTTACGAACACGGCTTGAGATAGAGCGGAATGGAAGTAAGAGCATTGTGAAGTCGGCCCATGATCTTCAAGGTCACCGACGTCAGATGAATGTATAAATAAATGCATTGTAATGAATGAAAGAACAATATGAATGATTAAGGAGATGTTAAGGACGGAGACGCTATCTCTGTCACGTCGCCCTCGTGCGGGGAAGACGCTTGCTGGCTGCTCCACGCTTGTTTACCTGCCAGGTGTCCCGTCCCTGGCGCGCTTATTTCGCGGGGAACTAATATTCGCGAGCCGCGCGCGACCCGTGCTGCCATCCGGCGGCCACGGGAGGCAACTAGTCCCGTGGACCCGCCCGGCCGAGCTAGCCGCGTTCTGGCAGCCTGGCGGGAAACGACGGAAAGTCGTCCCCGAAACAACCAGTGCCACCAAATGAAATGCGGGCAGCAATGTCCAAGTTCCCGCCCTTTGCTTTATAGTATTTATTTCACGTGTTCACCGGGTGTTTTGAGGGGTCCCAGTGTGATGTAGGCGCCGGCAGTGCTGATAAAGTCTTAGGGCACAGGGCACAGCCAACTGTCTGGTCAGCTGAGTGTGGTAGAGGGGTTTGAGGAGGCGTCTATGCTGGTTTGGGACCCCAGCCATGGTCGTCTCCTAAAACTCTAATACCCTCCCATTCAACAATAGGGAGTGATCCCTAACAGTTCTGTACTATAAAAACATTGGTTGTCTGTAAAGTGGGTTTACGGACGATAGTTTAACGTGACGTCATAAAAAAATTGATAAAATGATTGCATACTTTATGAACAAAATTGAATCATTTTAATTTTAATAATAAAGGAATAAATACTTGAAATTATACTAGTAATCAGATTTTTAAAATGCAAGCATAATTAACCTTTATTGCCGACATTGTTGTTGTAATAAGCAATGAAAACCACATTAACTTTTCACTTGACTTTATAAACAGTCGAGTGGAAGAGAGATAGATGCGGCGCAAGCGTACAATGAGCGTAACGGGACACAGCGTAACGGAACAATGTGCGTAACGGGACACTTTTTCGTGCGTGCAGCCGGCGTTCATCGATTTATTAGACGTTGCCACGTCAAAATCTCTGGAATGATTTTAAACTGAACTGGAAGATACTCCCACACTACCTTCAAGGGCGCATATTGGGAGGGGAACGTAGAGAATATGTCGGCCGCAAGGTCGGAATACATCTTTAGTTTATTTCTAGTCTGTCCATCTCTTCTTCCGGAACCATCCTTCTGTTTCCCGCAAACAAACCTGCTTGCATCCCGCATGTCAGTGCCCAGGGTTTTCCCTGTGTCTATGCAGGTTTTACCTGGGCCCAACTTATCTAGTTTCAGTCTAGGATAGTCAGTGAAGGGAGTTAGTCAGGGCGCCAATCGCTGCCATGGCTGGCCAATCCCCCTCCTAGCACATGCTACATGCTTTCTCTCCTGCATGGCTTAAACCCTGCATGATTAGACCGTATAGGCTTCGGCCTGAGACGCACTTAGAGTCTATCCCTAACCCTGACCCCTCCCAAATACACTTAGTTTTAATTTAGGTTAGGAAAAAAAATCGGATTGCTCCTTGCAATTGAATTGAAGCCTTCCCACATACGTTCAGTGTTGTGGATGCTGTTGTTGTTAGATGTATGGTTTCATCGTAGAAAATGGAATAAACTTTGGTTGTTGTGGTTCCAGTTGCATTTTTCATTAGAAAATGAAAGAAAAACAACAAAGAAACCAAAGAGTTGAAACAAAGATGGCTGCTACCACATCCAGCTGATGGACAGATGGACTGATTGTTTTTACTGACCGTTTGGACTGACCGTTTGGACTGAGGTAGAGTTCGGACTAATATGTGTGTGTGTGTGTGTGGGGGGGGGGGGGGGTCTTATTTTTGGGCGTTTTTCAGCAATGAAGCGCTTACGTTTGCGTCAGAGTCCGTGTAATTTATGTCACGTGCTATATTCAGATGTGTGGTACCTACAGTTTCTGATTATATTTCTAAAGAGGCAAAGAGTCAAAGGAGATCCCCAATGTCTTAACAACGTGGCCATTATTTATTAATAACTGATCGAATGAATCCCAGAACTGATATTTTACAGGTTAAAATTCAAGTTAGTACTATTTGTAATTGTACTTTATTGCCTGAGCGGTCTACAAATATTACAATAAACGCAACATTGAAATTAAAAAAAAACTTAAAGGAATAGCCCAATTGAATTTTATTACAGTTTTATTGATAACTAATATTTACATCAATAATAAACAATTGTACTTCAAGATGTCCGATCACAAATCACTAGCAATTAAAAATGTTTATTCTCAAGTCACTCAATGTGTGTCAAGTTCCGCAGTTCGCACTCCTCACTGGAGCTAGGCTTGACAGTGGTTCGCCCCTCACCTCGCGCCTGTCCACACACACAGTCTCGCGCCACTCAGTCGCACTCTCACGGTCCAGTCGAACTCCGCGTCGCGCCACTCTCAAGTGGTCTCTCACCTCACTTCCATTCACTCGCGGAACTCTCCGAACTCTCGGCACTGACGCAAAGACCAGGAAACGCTGCTCTAAGTACCTCAGGGGCGTCTCTCGAACCGACGAGAGCGGCTGTGACGAGTCGCGTCATCCCGAGGCCGACCCGACGCCCGAAACATCGAGAAAGGCGGTGTTTATTCTCGCCACTCCGCGCGTCGGTCCGCGGAAATCCCCAAGGCCGCTCAGCCATAGACAACAGCGCCGAGGCATGGTGATGCGCGGGGTGGGAGGGGGGAAGGGTAGCGACGACCCTTGTAATCCGGCCAGGCGCGCGTGGCATGCCTCACGTCAGCGGGCTTCACGTGGCAGGGCCGCCAACCAGCTCCGAACATGGCATCGTGGTCTGGTCTCTCGCTTTCGTAACAGTATCTTTCAATACAAATAATTAGAGACCGGAAAAATTCGCGAATTCATTTCGCGATAGGCTAAAATACAAATAGTTATACCTCAGTGCTGCCTCTGCTATTGGCTCACAACTCACCTGGATGACTCTGGGCCAATGAGAAACGCCCGACCAAAGCTTTATGAGAATCACAGGCTGCTACGTTGGGGACGTCTCACAAGACAGCAGCCAGTGAGTGGATGACATTTGACCGAGTGTACGTATAACTATGGAGTTCATCCTGGAGATCATTGAACCCGCGAATTTTTCTTGTCCCTACAAATAATTCATTTAATCTGCCCTCCAACTTTTTTTTGTGTTTTAACACTACGATATTCAAGCAAAAATTACTCTGCCCCCCCCCCCCCCCCCCTTCCTTTTCAGGTTAGGTCACTGAAGGTGTGATGCAAGGACCTCGGGTGCTTTTACAAATCTTTACCGGGCATTTGATGTCCATTAACGTCTCTGAAACACGCGTTTCATCCGTTTCACTGCCCTAGAAACACAGTTTTTAAAAAACGAAAAACGTAATCACATCCACCCATCCGCCTTGGCGCATTCTTGAATGCTGTTGGTAAACAGACGCCACTCTGGCAGCGGGAGCAGGTTCCAGACGGCGTGGTTACATCACATGAAGCTCTGCACACCGTGCGTGGCCCGGTGGTTGGTGGGGTGACGTCACCTCGTGCTCCAGTGCCGGTCCAGTTTGTCCGAGGTGTCATGGTTGCCAACGTCTCTGGCGAACACTGTGCGGGTAGAGACCGGAAAAATTCGCGCATTCATTTCGCGATAGGCTGAAATTCAAATACAGAAATATTTAAGTTGCATTTTCTATCGGACTCTGGGTCAATGAGAAACACTCAACCAAAGAAGTATCGAATCACAGGCAAACCAGTTGATAAGACTCACCAGTCAGCAGCAAATGCATTGGCGCTATTGGCCCGAGTATTCACAGGACTGGGTAATCTGTATTCTATCCTTAAGGTCACCGAAACCACAAATGTGTTTCAGTCCCAATGTACAGTCTGTCCATAAAAGAATATCCCGGTTATAAAATTTAATAGTATCAACCGTCAGCGATGTAGTGTGTTGGTTCAAGGTCACGTTAAAGAGTGACTGAAACCGTTTTAGATAAGCTAATGCGCGAGTACTGCTTTGTTGTTTTTTTTTTCGTTTCCAGCGCCACCTACGCAAAATGACAACTCCTGAGCGTCAATCGTTTTGTGTTCTGCAATTTGCTAAGAGTTAATGCGTAATTTCAGTTTAAATTTGTGATCCTCCGTGTGGCAAAAACATCCGCCGATGGTATAGGAAATTCGAGACGACAGAGTTGTTTTTAGCTGGCCTCCGCGTTCACCTGAAATAACGCCATGAGATTTTTTTTTTTTTTTTAAATTTGGGGCGTTTATAAAAGACCTTGTCTACGTTCCGCCGCTGCCTGATTATTTGTCAGAGTTAAGACACATACTTGATAGAGACCGGAAAAATTCGCGGATTCATTCGGCGATAGGCTACAAGTCAAATACATGTACCTTTTAGATGATTTTTGCTATTGGCTTACTGTTCATCTGTTCGAATCTCAACCATTTATAAACCCTCAACCAAAGAAGGATCGAATCGCAGACTAAACCAGCTGAGACGACTCACAAGTCAGCAGCCATTGAACTGGCGTTATTTGCCCGAGTGTACAGGGGACTGTGCAGTCTATCCTGAATGCTATTGAAACCGCGAATTTTTCCGGTCCCTATATGATCACACAGAGAGAGTGCATCAGCCTTGTAGGATAGTGTACAGTTTTTGGAATTTGGTTTCCGGGGTCGTAATTACTGGGCTTGCAAAATGTGATGATGATGATGATGATGATGATGATGATGATGATGATTAGAGATACGGAAATTTCGCACATTCATTTAGCCGCAAGCTAGAATGCAAACCTCCACACTGTCGCACTGTGTTCATGATTGGACCGCAGTTATCTGGACACGCCCCTCTACGACCGTGAGCCAACGACGCCCAGCTAGGAGAGAAGTAAGCGAATCAGGTAGTGCCAAATAACAAGGATAAAAATGTTCTCGCTAAGAAATCAACCAATGGGAAAGTAAACATGTGTCGAGCACACCTATAACTTTGAATTCTATCCTGAGGCCAGAGGAATCCGCGAAATTTCCGGGACTCTAATGATCACTAGAGACCCGTGAAATTCGCGGGTTCAATGACCTCCAGGATGGACTCCAATATCCTCTACACACTCGGGCAAATGCCAACTGTTCATTGGCTGCTGACTTGTGAGTCGTCTCTAAGGGTTGCCTGTGATTCGACACTTCTATGAGTGAGGGTCTCTAATTGGCCCTCAGTCCTCCAGATTAACAGAGAACCAATGACAGAAGCAGCACTAAGGTATAATTATTTGAATTTTAGCATAACACGAAATGAACCCGCGAATTTCACGGGTCTCTAATGATCACACAGAGAGAGTGCATCAGCCTTGTGGGATAGTGTACGGTTTTTGGAATTTGGTTTCCGGGGTCGTAATTACTGAGCAAACTGCAAAATGTGATGATGATGATGATGACGACGATGATTGTTTGCGGCGTGCGGGAGTTAGAGGCCCAGCCACCGCTTTAAAGTGTCACAGAGGTTTTTATTTCTTTTCTTTGTTGGGGGGCTGGCAACACTGCAGGCCGCACGCCCCGCCAGCCGGGCGCAGCGGCCCTGCGCGGGGAGGAAGAGGAAGTCTGCCCGCGTGTTTGTGCAGCGGGCTCTGAGAGTGGGGAAGGGAGAGAGGGGGTTACGATCCAAACACCGGAGGAGGCCGGGACGCCCTTCGTACAGTCTGCGTCGACGACACAGACACCGCCCTGGAGTGCCGGCGCGCAACTGTCGCGTGGCGACGCCCGCAACAATCGCAACCCCGTGAAGCTGTCCACAAACAGCGTACGTAGACTAGAGACCGGAAAAATTCGCGAATTCATTTCGCGATAGACTAAAATACAAATAGTTATAACTCAGTGCTGCCTCTGCTATTGACTCACAACTCACCTGGATGACTCTGGGCCAGTGAGAAACACCCGACCAAAGCTTTATAAGAATCACAGGCTGCTACGCTGGGACGTCTCGCAAGACAGCGGCCAATGAGTGGGTGGCATTTGACCGAGAGTACGCAGAACTATGGAGTTCATCCTGGATGTCATTGAACCCGCGAATTTTTCCGGTCCCTAGCGTAGACCACTGGTAGGGACAGGAAAAAGTCTCGGTTTCGACGGCCTTCAGGATAGCCTGCACATTCCCCTGTACACTCGGGCAAATAACGCCAGTTCATTGGCTGCTGACTTGTGAGTCGTCTCAGCTGGTTTGTCTGTGATTCGATCCTTCTTTCGTTGGAGGTTTATAATTGGTTGAGATTCGTGCAGATGAACAGTAAGCCAATAGCAAAATCATCCAAAAGTTATATGTATTTGACTTCTAGCTTATCGCCGTATGAATCCGCTAATTTTTCTGGTCTCTAATTTCTGGATATAACTGGAGACCCGTGAATTTCGCGGATTCAATTACCTCCAGGATAGACTCCAATATCCTCTACACACTCGGGCAAATGCCAACTGTTCATTGGCTGTTGACTTGTGAGTCGTCTCGACTGGGTGGCCTGTGATTCGAAATTTCTATGAGTGAGGGTCTCTAATTGGCCCTCAGTCCTCCAGATTAACAGTGAACCAATGACAGAAGCATCACTAAGGTATAATTATTTGAATTTTAGCATAACACGAAATGAATCTGCGGAATTCACGGGTCTCTAGATATAACTTATACGTAGAGACCGGAAAATTTCGCGAATTCATTTCGCGACAGGCTAAAATACAAATAGTTATACCTCAGTGATGCCTCTGCTATTGGCTCACAACTCACCTGGATGACTCTGGGCCAATGAGAAACACCCGACCAAAGCCTTATCGAATCACAGGCTGCTACGTTGGGACGTCTCACAAGACAGCAGCCAATGAGTGGGTGACATTTGACCGAGTGTACGTAGAAATATGGAGTTCATCCTACAGGTCATTGAACCCGCGAATTTTTCCGGTCCCTACTTATACGTAGGGGCAGGAAATTTTCGCGAAAAAATCTGAACACCTACTAGACTGCAACAAGGTATACCCGCGGCAACATTTTCTTCGTTGTGATTGGCGGCCGTCTGCGAGAGAAGTCGTTGCCTTGTTTGACCGTACGTGCAGCAGTCTTGGGGAGCACTTTCTACCGTAACTCTTTTAATCGCACATGAGAATTATGACAGTGGGCTTTCGTTGCCAAAATTTAAAAACACGTCTTGTGTTTTGGGTTAAGATCCCTTCTGTATGAGAACCCCCGGACCAAAAGGTTATCAAATTCAAAGTCCTAGGTATATTGGTGTTTTTTTTTTTTTTGACGTGATAACGTCTTATAGATCGATGAACGCCGGCTGCACGCACTAAAAAGCGTGACTCATAGTCACGTTCCGCCTGAGCCGAGCGTGCAAGAACCGGCCAACCACCGTGCGAGAAAATGTTTATTTGTCCAATTTCGTCATTTCATATTAACATTTTATTGACATTATTTTGATTTCAGATTTTTTTTTCTGTAACTAATTGTTCGTGTTTATTTTTAAACAAATTATCTAAAATAAATTTTGCAAAAAAAAACTTTAAATAATATTTGAAAATTAAAAAGTATGCAATTTTTCATCAATGTTTTCTTATGACTTTATCACGTAAAATTATCGTCCGTAAACCGACTTTACACCCCCCCCCCCTTTTTTTTTCCCTCTTGCACTGGCCATGGACAAAGTCCGGCTTCAGGAATGGAACGTGGACCGCTGTGCTGACGTCACGGCTGGCGGTCCCCTGCTGGGGGGAAGGGGGGAGGGAGGTGGACAGGGGCAACAACCCCACATCCGTGGAGGGGTCGGTGCTCCGGGTGACACCCAGGTGGTATCTCGGTTGACTAATGGCCCGCCGCGCTGCCTTCTTACATGTCCTCGCGGCTCTTTGGAAGAACCTTGTTCCAGACACACACACAGACACACACACACACACACACTCTCTCTCTCTCTCTCTCTCTCTCTCTCTCTCTCTCACGGCGCTTCCAACATTTACGTTCAGATATAGTTAGAGACCGGAAAAATTCGCGGATTCATTCAGCGATAGGCTAGAAGTCAAATACATATACCTTTTAGATGATTTAGCTACTGGCTTACTGTTCATCTGGACGAATCTCAACAAATTATAAACCCTCAACCAAAGAAGGATCGAATCACAGACAAACCAGCTGAGACGACTCACAAGTCAGTGGCCAATGAACTGGCGTTATTTGCCCGAGTGTACAAGGGAATGTGCAGTCTATCCTGAAGGCTATCGAAACCGCGAATTTTTCCGGTCCCTAGATATAGTCTGCTTGCAACAATGCGTGAGGACATTATGTTTCAATCGCACCTGTGTTCTCGTACCATGTGCGTCTCTGCCTGAGGACGGGAACAGATAGCAGTTTCCGAAACGTAGCTTGTTTCTGCGTTTTAGAAAACTTTTGTTTTTTGTTTCGTCTTTTCGTTTTGTCGTGTTTTTGTCTCGTTTCAACTGTTTGTGCTGAATTTTTTTTTGGGTTCAATATTTTTGTGCTGTCATCATTTTTGTGGAGATTTTTTCGTTCTCTTCCGTTTTGGCAAACTATTGTGCTTGTTTCGTCTTTTCGTTTTGTCGTGTTTTTGTCTCGTTTCAACTCTTGTGCTGAATTTTTTTGGTTTCAATATTTTTGTGCTGTCATCATTTGTGGATTTTTTCGTTCTTTTAGTCTTTTTTTTTGTTTTTCTTTGTTTGTTGACCATATTTCTGTTATGGAATATTATGTGGTGTTTATATCCTATTGACAACAGCAATTTTTTTTGCTTGATTTGTGTTTTGGTTTTTGTCTTTTGGTTTTTTGTAGTTTTCTTCTACAGACATACATGTGCTTAGCAATGGCGTATGTCCAAAAGCTTACATCAAGTCATAGTCTGCTTGTAACAATGCGTGAGGGAGTGTGGTCCGTGTTTAGTTTGGGGTTCTAGATGTTCCAGCTGTCACGGCCAGTGAGTAGAGGCACTGGGATTTCGCATATTCACTGGGTAGCAAAGAAGTCTTGAAGCACATATACAGATACCTCTGCTTCACGTTGAAGACTTTGAGACAGTTATGAACTGTGAGATGTGGTTAGCTAGTCAAGTGTGATCCGTAGGGACCTGAAAAATTCGTGGTGTCGATGACCTCCAGGATAGTCTACACAGTCCTCTGTATACTCGGGCAAATAACGCCAGTTCGTTGTCTGCTGACTTGTGAGTGGTCTCAACTTGTATTGCCCGTGATTCGTTACTTCTTTGGTTGAGGGTTTCACATTGGCCCAGAGCCGCCCAGTCGAACAGTGAGCCAATAGCAAAAGCAGTTTAAAGGTATACGTGGATGAATTTCAGACTATCGCGAAATGAATCTGCGAATTTTTCCGGTCTCTATTGATCCGTCTAAGGGTACGACCTGGTTTTTGAACAATACTGATCACTAGACTTTGAGCTATTTGTTATGTCATTGGCTGAGATCGATGAGAAATGCTTTTCTGCTCTTGAATGGCCATTGGAAACACGGTTACCGCACTTCTGAATGTCCGGACTGGTAGAGCCAAGATTAATTTCGCGTGTTCATTTCACTCCAAGTTGTACTCAATTTCCCTGTACATGATAAAGCATTTTGGATTGGTTTTTTTTTTTGGTCAATCACAAGGTAACCACGTGTTTTTCTTTTTCTTTTTATAACTGGCTCAGGGTCGTCAGGAGTCCAATCGATGTAACTGAAGCTTTTCTTACACTTGTGATTGGAAGAAACATGATGGCATAGTTATCTCAAGGCCAAGCAAGTATAAGAGGGTTATCATTGGTGGGCTAAGTGCGTATCGAGCTTCTTACGCCGGTGAGCCAATAAGAAAATTATTATGTCTGACAAATTTCACAAAGTGTATCGAAGCGTACAGAACAGTCAAATATTCTTGTTTTATGTCAGCATCCCCATATATAGCAATTCTTGTTATGTCACCATCTCCATACATAGCTGTTATGATATGTGGTATATACGGTTCTGTTTATGTCCTACGGATCATTATGCTGCTGGAGCTGAAGTTATGTTACGGTCAACTTGTAAACGCATGAATAGAGACCTGCTGAATACGACTCGTATTCTGGTTTGTGCTGATCTACCTGCCGGTTACCCATGGTCGGAACTTCTTGCGAGGTTGCTATTGCCCGCTCAGTGCTGCCTCTGCTATTGGCTCACAACTCACCTGGATGACTCTGGGCCAATGAGAAACACCCAACCAAAGCTTTATCGAATCTCAGGCTGCTACGTGGGACGTCTCACAAGACAACAGCCAATGAGTGGGTGACATTTGACTGAGTGTACGTAGAACTATGAGTTCATCCTGGAGGTCATTGAACCCGCGAATTTTTCCGGTCTCTGCCTATAGGATATACTCCACAATCCCCTACACACTCAGGCAAATGCCACCTGTTCATTGGCTGCTGACTTGTGAGTCGTCTCGACTGAGTGTCTGTGATTCGACACTTCTTTGAGCGAGTGTCTCTAATTGGCCCTCATTAATCCAGATTAACAGTGAACCAGTGGTAGAAGCAGCGCTAGATATAATTATTATAATTAGAGACCGGAAAAATTCGCGGATTCATTTCGTGAGAGGCTAAACTTGTGAACAATTCTGCTGGTTTTGCTATTGGCTCGCAGTTTAACTGGAGCTCTCTGGGCCAATGGCAGACTATTTACCAAAGAAGCGTCGAATCACAAGCCACCCAGTGGAGACGCTTCACAAGTTAGCACCCAATGAACACGCGTGTTTGCTTGGGAAACGCAGAGGATAATGGAAGCTATACTGGAGGTCATTGAATCCGCGAATTCTTCAGGTCTCTCTAATTATAATTGTAGCATATCACGAAATGAATCCGCGAATTTTGCAGGTCTCTACCAATCGCAGAAGCAATATAAAGGTGCAGTTGTTTGGAGTCTAGCATATCGTGGAATGAACACGCGAATTTTCCCGGTCTCTGCAAGTGAGCAGCCGGTGCGTCTACACAGGAACTGCGGAGTCTCGTCGTTACGCCGCGTGGTGTTGTCGGAACTGCAAGCACTGCCGTGCTGCCGTGCACTGAGTCCTGACCGGGTGTCCTTGTTGCAGGATGACGAGTGTGCGACAGACGGTGACCACGGTGCAGACCAACAACGTCTCCCCGGCTCTCGACAACAGCCTGGGTGAGTCCCGCCTCCATCTGTCCACGTGGAGGCGCCACTGCGCTTCTCTCGCGGCTTCGAGGACTGGCAACCAGCTAGCTGTAACACGCCCGTTCAATAAGGGCTAATTTAACAAAATCTTTACTGTAACATACACGAAATATTTATTAAAGATTCAATTTATTGACGAGAAAACGTCTAATAAATCGATGAACGCCGGCTGCACGCACGAAAAAGAATGACTCATTGTCCCGTTACGCACATTGTCTCGTTACGCACATTGTACGCTTGCGCCGCATCTATCTCTCTTCCACTCGATTGGAACAACCATCGATTTGACTTTTTCGTGGCACATTAAATTTGAAACACTCCCATTCGTTTCCTTCTTTTCCTATCATCGTCTTATCCTTAACAGAATAACACAGATTGGAAGAAGTTATATAGCAAACATGTATAAAATTTATAGTAAAAATAATCTCTTCGTTAAAGTAATAAACATATTTGAATTAATGAGTGCAAATAAAAGTAAATTCATCAATTAAATTGTAGATTTCATTTCACTCCTTTGTATCCATAGAAAATAGTGATAATTCAATAAAAATAATTAAATTTTATTCATAAAAGTATGCAATCATTTCATCAATGTTTTGTTATGACGTCACGTTAAACTATCGTCCGTAAACCGACTTTACAGACAACCAATTTTTTTTATTATTTTGCAAATTAATATTATTTATTGTTATATATGAAATTATAAAAAAAATACGAAAAAAAAGGGGGGTTATCTGTAAAGTCGGTTTACGGACGATAATTTTCCGTGATAACGTCATAAGAAAACTGATGAAAAATTGTATACTTTTAAATTTTCAAATATTATTTACAGTTTTTGCAAATTTAATTTAGATTATGTGTTGAGATATAATCACGAACAATTAGTTATAGAAATAAACTGAAATCAAACGAAATTGGACAAATAAATAATTTTTTTTAAATTGCTGCTTTTAAAAAGTCCGCCTTAAGCTGTTTGATATTATAGAAGATTTTTCTCGCACGGTGGTTGGCCGGTTCTTGCACGCTCGGCTCAGGCGGAACGTGACAATGAGTTATGCTTTTTCGTGCGTGCAGCCGACGTTCATCGATTTATAAGACGTTATCACGTCAAGAAATTGTTTTAAATTAAGACCCGCTTGAAAAACTTCTTTGCGTGTTAATTGTATCAGATCATTCAATAATCTTCCTTGCTGTGGATTCGATTCAATATACAACAGGATGGCAACCACTATTGGCAATGAGATTCGTATAAAGGTGCTCAGTTGAGTAGAGTTCGAAACTACATTAGCATGCTACGATTCAAATGTGCCTTTTTAACATCTAATCGCTAACAATTTAATACTATTATTAGCGCTGTGAAATTGACACGACAGTGGTTGGTGGATTCGTATTTGCAAGGGGAGGCCAACAACTCGAACAGATGTACGCGGCCAAAACGTGTAAAACTAAGCCACGGCTCGCTACTTTATCACTGAAAAATGCTGAAACTGTCCGCCTCGTCAAAACATGACGTTATGTTCCCCATGCATGTTATCTTTGCGCCACGGACTCGCCAGCAATGCTAGGAGGAACAGGTTAGCAAAAGGCTATGGGAATGTTTAGCTGTAAGCGCATGAAAACATCATTCATACAGCGTTACAGAGTCAGTGAGTCAGTGATGAGCGTATTTATATTACATATAATTCACTTAGTGTGAAATATAGCATGACAGTTAATAAGACTAACTTAGTAGTGTAGTGCAAAAATCTTAAACTTTATCTCCAGGTTTTTTTTATTTAAAGATTTCTTAGATATTTCAGATGAGTTTCCGACCAGCCGATTTAATAATCATATAATAATTACTTATTTAATTATTCATAAAAACACACTCGAATGTAACTTAATGGGGGAGCAGGTAACAAACATTACACATTTAACGTCAACATTCAATCAGATCAACATTTTAACTGCGTTAGAACTTATTCGCAGAGAAATTCGCGAATTCATTTCGCGATAGGCTAAAATACAAATAGTTATATCTCAATGCTATTGGTTTACAACACACCTGGATGACTCTGGGCCAATGAGAAACACCCAACCAAAGCTTTATACGAATCACAGACTGCTACGTTGGGACGTCTCACAAGACAGCAGCCAATGAGTGGGGGGCGTTTGACCGTGTGTACGTAGAACTGGGGAGTTCATCCTGCAGGCCATTGAAGCCGCGAATTTTTCCGGTTCCTTGTTATTCTGTTGACAATGGTCTTCCCCTAAGGGAGTCTGCGTAAACAAGATGCTCTGTAGATGGAACGCGAGTTTGTACGCAGTTTGCGAGAGAGTTTTAAAACGCGAAAGAAATACCCAGTCGAACAGGCATTGCTGGTGGGGGGACACACACAGGGTGGACAGTAAGTCAACTAACCGTGTCGTGTGGCACGTGGCTTTCGTCGTGTTCGTCAGCGCGTATCGTTTCCGGCGCGTGGAAATAGAGTCGTCTCAGAGGGGCATCTCGCAATCCCGCAGCCCCCGAGAATAGCCGCGCCGCCGAGGTCAAGACATGACGTCATCACCGGCCAGTTATAGCTGCGCTCGAGTAGCGTGCAGTTGTTCCATTCTCCTGACGAAACACAGAACACTCGCACTTTTACAGCCGCACTTTCCCATTGATAAAACTTATCATCCGCATTAACAATTCTACCGTTCCAGGTGATTACATTTTTGACGTAACAACGTCTAATAAATCGATGAACGCCGGCTGCACGCACGAAAAAGTGTCTCGTAACGCACATTGTACCGTTACGCTGTGTCCCGTTACGCTAATTGTACGCTTGCGCCGCATTTATCTCTCTTCCACTCGATTGGAACAACCATCGATTTGACTTTTTCGAGGCACATTAAACTTGAAACACTCCCATTTCTTTCCTACTTTTTCTATTATCGTCATATCCTTAACAGAATAACACAGATTGGAAGAAGTTAAATAGCAAAAATGTATAAAAGTTATAGTTAAAATAATCTCTTCGTTAAAGTAATAAACATATTTGAATTAATGAGTGCAAATAAAAGTAATTTTATCAATTAAATTGTATATTTCATTTCACTCCTTCTTTGTATCCATACAAAATAGTGATAATTCAATAAAAATGATTCAATTTTATTCATAAAAGTATGCAATCATTTCATCAATGTTTTGTTATGACGTTGTCACGTCAAACTATCGTCCGTAAACCGACTTTACAGACGACCAATTTTTTTTGTAAATAGAAGCCACTGGTATATCGTGAGTAGAGCTATAGCAAACCGTATGTACTCGGTACTGAGTAACGGGTGCGGCATCTAGTACCGAGTAACTACACGTTACACACGAATGCATTTCGTTACTCGCATTTTTCGTAGTATGGGATTTATCGTTAGAATGTTGTTTAAATTTTACTGTCAATAAATAATTTTCGACACCTATTTGTTGCTTTTTCATTATAATCGAAGCATAATGGATTGCGATGTTATTGTGATATAACATAAGCTCACGGTTAAAGTTTAAAAATAGTAAATCCATTGCAAATTTAGTAGATTCCATCAACAGTTCACTTGTAGTTATACACTTTACCTATTAAATAAAATTAAATTTAGAATGACTTTAAATACAAGTCTGGTTCAAAAAGACGGAAAAGTGAAGAAAAAAAATGCACCTTACGCAGTTTGGTATGTAATGTATAAGTATGTTTTTTTACAAATTACGAATGTTGCGAAACCGCGACGTCATACTGTACGCAATACGACTCGATTCGTTGCTCTAGCATAACGCAGTATGTTATGAGGTATCGGAAGTAACGAGTAACGTAACGATACGATAATTAGAGACCGGAAAAATTCGCGGTTTCAATGGCCTTCAGGATAGACTGCACATTCCCCTGTACACTTGGGCAAATAACACCAGTTAATTGGCTGCTGACTTGTAAGTCGTCTCAGCTGGTTTGTCTGTGATTCGATCCTTCTTTGGTTGAGGGTTTATAATTGGTTGAGATTCGTCTATATGAACTGTCAGCCCATAGCAAAATCACCTAAAATATATATGTATTTGACTTCTAGCCTATCGCCGAATGTATCCGCGATTTTTTCGGTCTCTAAATATAGTGACGAGACCTAATTGTTATAGTAACGAATACATACGGGTACGCTTTTTTTTTAACGTGATAACGTCTTATAAATCGATGAACGCCGGCTGCACGCACGAAAAATTGTCACGTTCCGCCTTAGCCGAGCGTGCAAGAACCGGCCAAACCACCGTGCGAGAAAATCTTCTATGATATCAAACACGTTAAAGGCGGGCTTTTTAAACTAAATGTTCGTGAAAACAAATTTTTTTAAAATTAAATTTGCAAAAAACTGTGAATTATATTTGAAAATAAAAAAAAATGCAAATTTTCATCAATGTTTTCTTATGAGGTTATCACGTGAAATTATCGTCCGTAAACCGACTTTACAGACATCAACCCCCCTTTTTTCCCGTTACTTTTACACCTCTAATCGTGAGCAGCATCTGAAGCCCTGCTCACCAGGTGGGAAGGCCCTCAGGCCGGATCTACTGCCTGTGGGCCCCTATGCTGAGTCTGTGGTGCGGGCCCTCTCTAGGGGGAAGGAGTAGTGAAACAGTGGGTGCCTCTTGCCTGGGTCTGGGTGGCTAGCTTATTTTAATTGACCTACAAAACTCATAGTTTTGATCAATTTTCTATTTTGAAAAAAAAAATAGTTTATTATTAAACTAGACAATTTAACCAAACAGTATTTAGAGGTTAAGGAATTAAGTGACACCAAAACCAATGAAAATAATCGAAAATTTCTAAATGCTGACACAACTTATGTATCAGCTTTCCACAGAGGAGTTTAGTTCGGCGCAATTAATCCACACAAAACAACTGGACACTATGTCGACACGTATTTTAAGAATATAAGAAGATCCAAATTGCAGTGTAATTTTTTTTTTCGTGTCGTGTGGTGCGGGCCCCCATTTGTGGTGCGGGCCCACAGGCTACAGCCTGGATAGCCTGCGCGTAAATACGGCCCTGGGGGTCCTCGAAGGAAGGGAAACACCGCCAACTAGCCCACTAGCAACCCCCTGCACGCGCCAGCCTCGGCGGTGCCAGCTGAGGGTGTGTCGCGCCCAGCGCTAGCGCCGAGTCTAGAGCCGTCCCCACAGAGACGCGGTCTGTTTCGCGAGACGGTATTTCTGGACCGCAATGTGGGCCACGCCCCTCCCCCCACCACCCTCAACTCTACAGCAGGCCCCGCCTGTACGCCTCTGGACACGACACGGCAGTCGTCAACCCAGGGAAAATCCTGGGCACAGAGGGGGAGCTGAATTGTTGCCCCTTGGAAGGGAAGCCCTTCCGGATTTTTCTGACAATGGTTTGTTTGTACAGCGACTGGAAGGGCAGCCCATCCAATTTCTGAAAACATGTTTCTTTAAGTGTTTAAATAATCCTGAAAACGTGCCCCTTGGAAGGGCAGCCCATCAGGATATTTCTGACAGTAGTGTTTTTGAAAGGTTGTCTGAATTGTTGCCCCTTGGATGGGAAGCCCTTCAGGATTTTTCTGACAGTGGTTAGTTTAGGTTAGGTTAGGTTATGTTAGGTTAGTTTAGGTTAGGTTATGTTAGGTTAGGTTAGGTTACTTTACAAACTAACCACTGTCAGAAAAATCCTGAAGGGCTGCCCTTCCAAGGGGCAACAATTCAGACAAGCTTTCAAAAACACCACTGTCAGAAAAATCCGGAAGGGCTTCCCTTCCAAGGGGCAACAATTCAGTCGCGATTTAATTTTTTTTTCCTAACCTAACTAAAACTAAGTGTATTTTGGAGGGGTCCGGGTTAGGGAGGGACCTAGGTGCGTCTCAGGCCGAAGCCTATACGCCTAGTCATGCTGGGATTAGCCATGCAGGGAGAGGGTCGCATGCATCATGTGCTAGGAGGGGATTGGCCAGCCATGGCAGCGATTGGCGCCATGACTAACTCCCCTCACTCTTAAATCTAGACTATAACTAGAGATAGGTTGGGCCTAGGTAAAGCCTGCATAGACACAGGGAAAACCCTGGGCACATTCATGCGGGATGCAAATTGGCATGCATTACGTGTAGGAATTTACAGGAGACAGAGGATGGTCTGGATGAAGTGTTGGACAGAGTAGAAAAGAGTCTACCATGGAAATATAAATAAATAAATAAATAAATAAATAAATATATATATATATATATATATATATATATATATATATATAAACAAATCCCGAGGTTGGCCGAAGGTGAATATTCGGGCGTGTTCGGGCAGGGACAGACAGAACTTCCCGCAACAGATGGTCTGAGAACGAGACACGCTGTGGACTGGGACACGAGACAGTCTGGCGGATGTGCGCGGTCCACGCCACGAGGCTCGTGTCAGTCTCTCACGGCTCTGATAGTCGTCACGGCCTAGTCACGGCCTCGCGGTCCTAATACGGGTCTCCCAGGGGCGGTGTCCGCGTCACGGTTCGACTGTGCTCGCTCGCTGTTCTTCGGACTCCGAGTGGCACATCTTCTCCGAACCAGCGCAGTTACCACTAAACACTACCGCATCGTAGTCAGTAATAATTTTTTCGCAGGCTTTCACGGCCATTGTCTGAAGTAGCTTGGCTTCCGAGTTGTATCCGCGTCCTCGGCGATAAATGCGCCGACGTTTCGGTCGACGTTGCAGTCGCCATCATCAGGGAGCAGTTACCTACCCTGATGATGGCGACTGCAATGTCGACCGAAACGTCGGTGAATTGTTCGCCCTAGGACACGGCTGCAACCCAGGAAGCCAAAGCTACTTCAGACAATGGCCGTGAAAGCCTTCGAACATTATTATTAGAGTCAGTTTTCATCTCAGTAGACGGAGTGTTGTTTCCTGTTATCTAGAGGGTTTTCTTAACTGGTATTCCATTGGAAACCTGCCCAGCGCGAGGCTTCACGCAGGCGGTTCGTGCTGCGTGTTGCGGCCACAGAACAAGAAGGGAGATATAGAAGTGTGACTCCTACAGTGGAAACTGAAAACGCGTTTTGCGCGACATCTGTTGGGTGGGCCCACAACTATTAGCAAAAACAAAAACCGGACGGACGAGTTAAACCCAACCTTTTAGGGTTTACAATATTAATTTATCTACTTGACGACTAATTGCTTGATAACAGAGATTTTTATATATTTTTTTCTTCGTAACCTAACTAAAACTAAGTGTACTTGGGAGGTGTCCTATACGCCTAGTCATGCTGGGATTAGCCATGCAGGGAGAGGGTCGCATGCATCATGTGCTAGGAGGGGATTGGCCAGCCATGGCAACGATTGGCGCCATGACTAACTCCCCTCACTCTTAAATCTAGACTATAACTAGAGATAGGTTGGGCCCAGGTAAAACCTGCATAGACACAGGGAAAACCCTGGGCACTGTCATGCGGAGTGCAAATTTGCATGCATCAAGTGCAGGAGAATACAGGAGACAGAGGAACAAGAGTCTAGCGACAGCAATGCTACCGTCCTGCAACTGGCAGCAAATGCCGATCCTCTCCGAAGTTGGCCGATCGGGAGCGCCTACCCCCTGGATGTTTGATTTCCAAGTATCTTTAATGTAACTATCCTAACCAAATCAACCGTCCACAAAGTTTTAAAGTATTTATAATGTAGCTAACCTAACCTAATTGACCATTAGTTATCATGTCCTTATCTGAAAATTACAATTTAATTAATAAATTTACTTTTATTTGCATTCATTATTCAAATATATTTATTACTTTTGAAATTATACGTGCTCGTATTTATTTTTACAAGTACAAAAAAAATTCGCACCTACCGGGATTCGAACCGGCAACCTTACAATTAGATGATAGCGCCGCTAAGCGCTCAGCCACGAGGCCATATTTGACTAATAGAAGTTTCAGATGACATATAAGATTGTGCCGCCGGCCCCGGAACGAGCGTGAGCGATGCGGCAGCCGGCCCCGGAACGAGCGTAAGCGGTGCCGCAGTTGCAGGAAGGTAGTTGCTGTCGCTAGACTCTTCTACAGAGGATGGTCTGGATGAAGTGTTGGACAGAGTAGGGAAGGGTCTACAATGAGGGGGGGTTGGTCACTTGGACTCGTGGTCCGCGTTGTATTTTATCCAGGGCTGGATTTATAGACCAGGAACGCGAGCGCCCCTGGTGGAGAGATTTTTAAACAGTGCGAGAAATACTTAATGCTGTTTTGTAATAAAAAAACATGTTCTATATAAATTAGTAGGAGATTAAAATTTTCTGGTATGCCACACCACACAATATGTGGTTAACAAAATACAGTGAATTATGTTTCACTGGTTTGTTTGCCTGATAATACCTCATGCATAACATCTCACAATCAGTGAAGCTATGTGTTTGTAAATATATTATGAAAGCTGCACTCTAGCGGGTGGGCTCGGAACTAGAGTTTCTCCCCCCGTGGTTGCAGACGCGCTGCTGGAGGACCTGCAGACCAGCGTGGCGGTGAACGGGCCGACTCCCGGGCCTGGTTCGCGCGCCTACCGCGAGGTGCGCTCCCATCGCCGCGAGGAGGTGCTGCCCTCGGACGGATACCACGTGACTCACCTGTCCGCCTCCAACCCCACCACCGTGCTGGCCGAGCGCGCCGTCAGCCCCGCGCGGCAGCTGCAGGTGCGCCATCTTGCCGTCTTCTTACCATCTTGTTTATTTATTTATTCAGTTTTTTGATCTGTAGATCCCACATGGAGGTAAGGACTCCGGGATATAAACAAGTCAATCAATACAAATATATACACATATACAAACATACTGTACAACCACAAAAACTAAATATTACAGACAGGGGCGCAACAACTAAATTTCCAAAAGGGGGGGGGGGGAAATATACCTTTTTATAAAGAATCATCGATCCCCCCTATTGAAGCGGGTGGTCCGGGGGTCCTCCACCGGGAAACTTTTTATTTCAAGGTGGAAAATGGTGCTATTTAAGCAGTTATTTATCTAAAAATGGATTACACAGCACTTTATTTGCCCACGTTTGACCCACTTCATGGTTTCAGAGGGGGGGAGGGGGGCAAAATACCCTTACCCCCTCTGTTGTTGCGCCCCTGATTACAGAGTACTTTTACATTTCAATAGTAAGAAAGAGAGAAGAAAAAAAACATGGGAACATAAGAAATGGTATAAACTCATTTCTAAGGCTCAGAGCGAAGAGTTAGTTTACAAAACTCAATATTTTTCCCCTCGTTTTGTGATGGATTTAAATAGGATTTACCAGGGTTTAGTTTTCTTATCTGTTATTAGGTCTAAGAATTCTATCAGAGAGTAGGAAGGATGTTCTAACAGAACTTGTTTGATTGTTCTTTTGAATATAGATAAATCGGTTATATTTGTGACATTTTGTGGTAATAAGTTGTAAATTTTTATGCCTATGAAATTAATAATGACGTGAATACATCTTTAAAATTGCTTCCATAGTGGGAGCAATTCAAAAAACGAATGATAACAAAATCGGGGGATACAGTTTGGTGTTGCAGCTACATATCTATCATCGCCATCCAAATTTTTATTATACCACTTGGTAGCTAAAGAATCAAGTGAGGACTGTGACGCATCGCGCGCGGTGGAGGGAGAAGCTCCGCCATTTTGAGGTCATTTTGCTGCGTTCGAGATTTCCATTTAGTACAACTTTTGACTCGGAGAAGCTACGACGTTCGTTTGGGTTTCAATCGTCAGCTCTCGTCAAAATCTATAGATAAAACATTAGTGTAAAATAGTTACAGTGAACATATATGGTGTTAAAATAAAAAATATATATAATCAAAAATATATTATGTCGACCTATACGCGATTTCTTAGTGTTCAATCATGATTATAACATTCATAAAATAGTGTATTTTATATTTTGTGTAGAAAATATTTCCTGTTACGTACACGTATTCACGTACAACACACAGCCGTGTCCATGACACAGAAACAGCCCCCCCCCCCCTTTTTTTTTTAATATCTTGATTTATGGTGAAGACATTTTCAAATAAATTGTTGTCGTTTAATTGATCTCCTCTGTGTCACTGTTGCAGCCTGGGGAGCAGCGAAGCATAGCTTACAAGCAAGTTTCTTATCAGTACAACACGAGGGAGACCCAGCCAGGTAAGATACTTAAACATTTAATGTTTTATTTCTTGAGTATCCGTGCATGCTGGTGCCTGATCATGTAAGTAAATATTAATTTAATATTAACTTGTGGAGCGTACATTTGTGACACTAATTGAAGAATGAAATTCCAGATGGACCGGATTAAAAAGAAAAAAACATAATGAATACAGTTCTTTCCCTTCATAGGTCTTTTAAACGCACAATTATTCGTCAGTATGTACTTTGTTTGCCCGCATATGACTTATGAACTGACTTTTCACATCAGCCCTGTAGCTGTTTTCACAAGTACAGTCCAGCCAAGAAAAAATTGTTCATTTTTAACACGACAGCCACGCCAAATTAGTAAAACTGCCCAAAAATTTCCAGACAGAACAGTAATCAAGTAGAGTACACCTGACTTACAACCAAGATGGCAAGATAGGGAAAGTTAGACGGGTGGGGACAAATATCTATTGCTACAAATATCTATTGCTTTCCTGTCAGTTCATCAAGTCATCCGCGGGCAGACAGAATTCACACTGACAGACAATAGTGCGTTCAAAATACTTATGCAGGAAAACTTTATTCATTATGTATTTTTGACGTGACGTCTAAGAAATCGATGAACGCCGGCTGCACGCACGAAAAGTGTCCCGTTACGCACATTGACCCGGTCCGCTGTGTCCCGTGACGCTCATTGTACGCTTGCGCCGCATCTGTCTCTCTTCCACTCGATTGGAACAACCATCGATTTGACTTTTTCGAGGCATATTAAACTTGAAACACTCCCATTCGTTTCCTACTTTTCCTATCATCGTCCTATCCTTAACAGAATAACACAGATTAGAAGAAGTTAAATAGCAAACATGTATAAAAGTTATAGTTAAAATAATCTGTTCGTTAAAGTATAAACATATTTGCACAAGTAAATTTATCAATTAAATTGTAGATTTCATTTCACTCCTTCTGTGTATCCATACAAAATAGTGATAATTCAATAAAAATGATTCAATATTATTCATAAAAGTATGCAATCATTTCATCAATGTTTTGTTATTACGTAGTCACGTTAAACTATCGTCCGTAAACCGACTTTACAGACTACCATTTTTTTTTTTAAATCCGATCCATCTGGAAATTCATGATTCAATCAGTTAGTGAATGTCTTGTAGGCATGGCTGTGAAGCTGTGCTCGTATGTGCAGTGCTCGCAGAGACTTCAGAGGCGGCCGACCCTGGCTCGGACTCGCGCCTCAGGCAGAACCTCAGCGAGCTGGACAGTCTGCTGGTGGACCTGCACCACGCCCAGAAGACCGGTCTGTCGAGCGAGCAAGGTCTGCCATCTGCCTGCTGTCACTGTGCTCATATCTCAGTAGCCTATAGCCTGGGCTATTGTACACTAGGAGCGGCATCTTTACTGTCTGGCATTTGCCTCTCCTGCACAAGCTATTGTTGTGACTGCTCATTTCTTAGTAGCCTACATGCCGGAATATTGTACAATAGGAGCGGCATCTCTACTGATTGGTATTTGCCTCTCCTGCACAAGCTATTGTTGTGACTGCTCATTTCTCAGTAGCCTACATGCCGGCATATTATACAATAGGAGCGGCATCTCTACTGACTGGCATTTTCCTCTCCTGCACAAGTTATTGTTGTGACTGCTCATTTCTCAGTAGCCTACATGCCGGCATATTGTACAATAGGAGCGGCATCTCTACTGACAGGCATTTTCCTCTCCTGCACAAGTTATTGTTGTGACTGCTCATTTCTCATTAGCCTACATGCCGGCATATTGTACAATAGGAGCGGCATCTCTACTGACTGGCATTTTCCTCTCCTGCACAAGTTATTGTTGTGACTGCTCATTTCTCAGTAGCCTACATGCCGGCATATCGTACAATAGGAGCGGCATCTCTACTGACTGGCATTTGCCTCTCCTGCACAAGTTATTGTTGTGACTGCTCATTTCTCAGTAGCCTACATGCCGGCATATTGTACAATAGGAGCGGCATCTCTACTGACTGGCATTTTCCTCTCCTGCACAAGTTATTGTTGTGACTGCTCATTTCTTATTAGCCTACATGCCGGCATATCGTACAATAGGAGCGGCATCTCTACTGACTGGCATTTTCCTCTCCTGCACAAGTTATTGTTGTGACTGCTCATTTCTCAGTAGCCTACATGCCGGCATATCGTACAATAGGAGCGGCATCTCTACTGACTGGCATTTGCCTCTCCTGCACAAGTTATTGTTGTGACTGCTCATTTCTCAGTAGCCTACATGCCGGCATATCGTACAATAGGAGCGGCATCTCTACTGACTGGCATTTTCCTCTCCTGCACAAGTTATTGTTGTGACTGCTCATTTCTCAGTAGCCTACATGCCGGCATATCGTACAATAGGAGCGGCATCTCTACTGACTGGCATTTTCCTCTCCTGCACAAGTTATTGTTGTGACTGCTCATTTCTCAGTAGCCTACATGCCGGCATATCGTACAATAGGAGCGGCATCTCTACTGACTGGCATTTGCCTCTCCTGCATAAGTTATGTTGTGACTGCTCATTTCTCATTAGCCTACATGCCGGCATATTGTACAATAGGAGCGGCATCTCTACTGACTGGCATTTTCCTCTCCTGCACAAGTTATTGTTGTGACTGCTCATTTCTCAGTAGCCTACATGCCGGCATATTGTACAATAGGAGCGGCATCTCTACTGACTGGCATTTTCCTCTCCTGCACAAGTTATTGTTGTGACTGCTCATTTCTCAGTAGCCTACATGCCGGCATATTGTACAATAGGAGCGGCATCTCTACTGACTGGCATTTGCCTCTCCTGCACAAGTTATTGTTGTGACTGCTCATTTCTCATTAGCCTACAAGCCGGCATATTGTACAATAGGAGCGGCATCTCTACTGACTGGCATTTTCCTCTCCTGCACAAGTTATTGTTGTGACTGCTCATTTCTCAGTAGCCTACATGCCGGCATATCGTACAATAGGAGCGGCATCTCTACTGACTGGCATTTGCCTCTCCTGCATAAGTTATTGTTGTGACTGCTCATTTCTCAGTAGCCTACATGCCGGCATATCGTACAATAGGAGCGGCATCTCTACTGACGCATTTTCCTCTCCTGCACAAGGCATTTGCCTCTCCTGCACAAGTTATTGTTGTGACTGCTCATTTCTCAGTAGCCTACATGCCGGCATATCGTACAATAGGAGCGGCATCTCTACTGACTGGCATTTTCCTCTCCTGCACAAGTTATTGTTGTGACTGCTCATTTCTCAGTAGCCTACATGCGGCATATTGTACAATAGGAGCGGCATCTCTACTGACTGGCATTTGCCTCTCCTGCACAAGTTATTGTTGTGACTGCTCATTTCTCAGTAGCCTACATGCCGGCATATCGTACAATAGGAGCGGCATCTCTACTGACTGGCATTTGCCTCTCCTGCACAAGTTATTGTTGTGACTGCTCATTTCTCAGTAGCCTACATGCCGGCATATCGTACAATAGGAGCGGCATCTCTACTGACTGGCATTTTCCTCTCCTGCACAAGTTATTGTTGTGACTGCTCATTTCTCAGTAGCCTACATGCCGGCATATCGTACAATAGGAGCGGCATCTCTACTGACTGGCATTTGCCTCTCCTGCACAAGTTATTGTTGTGACTGCTCATTTCTCAGTAGCCTACATGCCGGCATATTGTACAATAGGAGCGGCATCTCTACTGACTGGCATTTTCCTCTCCTGCACAAGTTATTGTTGTGACTGCTCATTTCTCAGTAGCCTACATGCCGGCATATTGTACAATAGGAGCGGCATCTCTACTGACTGGCATTTGCCTCTCCTGCACAAGTTATTGTTGTGACTGCTCATTTCTCATTAGCCTACAAGCCGGCATATTGTACAATAGGAGCGGCATCTCTACTGACTGGCATTTTCCTCTCCTGCACAAGTTATTGTTGTGACTGCTCATTTCTCAGTAGCCTACATGCCGGCATATCGTACAATACGAGCGGCATCTCTACTGACTGGCATTTGCCTCTCCTGCACAAGTTATTGTTGTGACTGCTCATTTCTCAGTAGCCTACATGCCGGCATATCGTACAATAGGAGCGGCATCTCTACTGACTGGCATTTGCCTCTCCTGCACAAGTTATTGTTGTGACTGCTCATTTCTCAGTAGCCTACATGCCGGCATATTGTACAATAGGAGCGGCATCTCTACTGACTGGCATTTTCCTCTCCTGCACAAGTTATTGTTGTGACTGCTCATTTCTCAGTAGCCTACATGCGGCATATTGTACAATAGGAGCGGCATCTCTACTGACTGGCATTTGCCTCTCCTGCACAAGTTATTGTTGTGACTGCTCATTTCTCAGTAGCCTACATGCCGGCATATCGTACAATAGGAGCGGCATCTCTACTGACTGGCATTTGCCTCTCCTGCATAAGTTATTGTTGTGACTGCTCATTTCTCAGTAGCCTACATGCCGGCATATCGTACAATAGGAGCGGCATCTCTACTGACTGGCATTTTCCTCTCCTGCACAAGTTATTGTTGTGACTGCTCATTTCTCAGTAGCCTACATGCCGGCATATTGTACAATAGGAGCGGCATCTCTACTGACTGGCATTTTCCTCTCCTGCACAAGTTATTGTTGTGACTGCTCATTTCTCAGTAGCCTACATGCCGGCATATCGTACAATACGAGCGGCATCTCTACTGACTGGCATTTGCCTCTCCTGCACAAGTTATTGTTGTGACTGCTCATTTCTCAGTAGCCTACATGCCGGCATATCGTACAATAGGAGCGGCATCTCTACTGACTGGCATTTGCCTCTCCTGCACAAGTTATTGTTGTGACTGCTCATTTCTCAGTAGCCTACATGCCGGCATATTGTACAATAGGAGCGGCATCTCTACTGACTGGCATTTTCCTCTCCTGCACAAGTTATTGTTGTGACTGCTCATTTCTCAGTAGCCTACATGCGGCATATTGTACAATAGGAGCGGCATCTCTACTGACTGGCATTTGCCTCTCCTGCACAAGTTATTGTTGTGACTGCTCATTTCTCAGTAGCCTACATGCCGGCATATCGTACAATAGGAGCGGCATCTCTACTGACTGGCATTTGCCTCTCCTGCATAAGTTATTGTTGTGACTGCTCATTTCTCAGTAGCCTACATGCCGGCATATCGTACAATAGGAGCGGCATCTCTACTGACTGGCATTTTCCTCTCCTGCACAAGTTATTGTTGTGACTGCTCATTTCTCAGTAGCCTACATGCCGGCATATTGTACAATAGGAGCGGCATCTCTACTGACTGGCATTTGCCTCTCCTGCACAAGTTATTGTTGTGACTGCTCATTTCTCAGTAGCCTACATGCCGGCATATTGTACAATAGGAGCGGCATCTCTACTGACTGGCAGTTTCCTCTCCTACACAAGTTATTGTTGTGACTGCTCATTTCTCAGTAGCCTACATGCCGGCATATTGTACAATAGGAGCGGCATCTCTACTGACTGGCATTTTCCTCTCCTGCACAAGTTATTGTTGTGACTGCTCATTTCTCAGTAGCCTACATGCGGCATATTGTACAATAGGAGCGGCATCTCTACTGACTGGCATTTTCCTCTCCTGCACAAGTTATTGTTGTGACTGCTCATTTCTCAGTAGCCTACATGCCGGCATATTGTACAATAGGAGCGGCATCTCTACTGACTGGCATTTTCCTCTCCTGCACAAGTTATTGTTGTGACTTCTCATTTCTCAGTAGCCTACATGCCGGCATATTGTACAATAGGAGCGGCATCTCTACTGACTGGCATTTTCCTCTCCTGCACAAGTTATTGTTGTGACTGCTCATTTCTCAGTAGCCTACATGCGGCATATTGTACAATAGGAGCGGCATCTCTACTGACTGGCATTTTCCTCTCCTGCACAAGTTATTGTTGTGACTGCTCATTTCTCAGTAGCCTACATGCGGCATATTGTACAATAGGAGCGGCATCTCTACTGACTGGCATTTTCCTCTCCTGCACAAGTTATTGTTGTGAATGCTCATTTCTCAGTAGCCTACATGCGGCATATTGTACAATAGGAGCGGCATCTCTACTGACTGGCATTTGCCTCTCCTGCACAGGGGCGCAACAACTATATTTCCAAAGGGTGGGGGGGGGGGGGGGTGGGGCTATACACCTTTTTATAAAGAATCATCGATCCCCCCTATTGAAGCGGGGGGTCCGGGGGGTCCTCCCCCGGGAAAATTTGTATTTCAAGGTGGAAAATGGTGCTATTTAAGTAGTTTTATTATCTAAAAATTGATTACACAGCACTTTCTTTGCCCCCGTTTGTCCCCACTTCAAGGTTTCAGAAAAAGGGGGGGGCAAAATACCCTTACCCCCTCTGTAGTTACGCCCCTGCTCCTGCACAAGCTAATGCTGTGACTGCTCATTTCACAGGCCGGCCTATTGTACCTTAGGAGCACTCTTACACGCTTTTACTTTAGCGAGTGTTGTTTATTGTCCAAAAATTAAAGTGAATATGCGCAAATTCTGTAACTAATTATGTTTTTTAAGTATTTTAATAGTAAAACTTATAAAATGGTTTAAAAATATAGATAACCAAACAATATTTGAAGTGAAACTTATTAATGGCCAGTCGGGTAAGTCGAGGCAATGACTCAGAGCGTAACGAGAAGTGCAACGCTCAGGATTGGGTGCTCTATGGAGGAGGGGGCATTACGAATAAAGTAGATGGTCAAACAAATGTAAGTAAGTCCCTTTACGGGTTTGTTGTCGTCATATTTGTTAGAACTGTTAGCCTCCAGTGTGAACCGTGATGGCCATATTTGTGTTCATAAAATATGAATGTATTCGCAACATTTGTTTTCTTCTATGAATCGAATACAGTTGTATTCGTATTTTTGTGTGAATATTCGTATTCGAATATTAAAGAATAAGAATACAGGAATAAAATATTCATATTCGCGTATTATTAATCACAAATATGCGTACATGCATAAGAGGTCTACACCTCTTATGCTGGTTTGTTTGAAAATAACTGTAATCAAATAATAGAGGGTAATGAGTGTTATTTACTTCTAATTGTAATAGTGTGTTATAAAAATGATTGATATGCTTGTAAAGTAGAAGAGATTATGTAGAAAGGTTTCTTATACGATTTGTTTGTATGTAAGTATATAATCAGCATTATTTACTACTGGTCCCGTTTTTTTTATAGACTTGTAATACTGGTTTTCTTGCATTTCAAATGTAGTTAGCAGTTTAGTAGTGAAAGAAATCGCAGTAATTTAGAATGTTCTCGGTCCATAATTTTATTTAAATTTAATACTGAACGTTGTTTTTGTTAGCAGGGGATTTGCAATATGGAGATTCTTGGTTATCTAGCTAGCTTCTACAAACACAACAATGGCATTTTAAAAGATTACAAATATTAACTCCATCGTCAATCAACTGCGTGTAAGTGAATAACGTGTTAAAGGCGCTTTCACTTGATGTTCACAACGTGTTAAGTTATGAAGATGCTTTCTACCTGCAAAGTCTGTTCAACGCAGTCATAGCGTAGAGACTGGAAAAATTCGCGAGTTCGATGACCTCTAGGATAGACTCCACAATACCCTACACACTCAGGCAAATGCCACCTGCCCATTGTCTACTGACTCGCGACACCTGTCAACTGGGACGCTTCCGATTCGATACTTTTTTGGTTGAAAGTTTTTCATTGGCTCAAAGTCCTTCAGATAAATTGTGAGTCAATCACAGAAGCAATATAAAAATACAGTTGTTTGGATTATAGCATATCATGAAATGAACCCGCAAATTTTTTCGGTCTCTGGTAATAGACATTCAGGAAGCGGACGCACATATATACATACACGAAGAAGCCAAAGAACGGCTGTCAGGCGATGGCACACGATGCGAAGCTCCTGAGAGCTGCGCCGACCCCCGTCTGACCACCGCGCAGATCCAGAACTGCGCATGCGCAGACACGAACACTGCAGGTCGCGGCGCCATCTAGTTTCTCGACGGAACAATGCTGCAATCGCGGCCCTTTTAAGAAAAAATGCTTTTTCGCGTGTTGAAGCGTTGTCTCAAGAGAAATTAATACGTAGGTACTTCACTTTAAAAACCTTATGTATGAAAATATAGTGGATGTATCTATTTAAGATAGTGACAACGTTTCAAGGGAAACAAAACGTTTTTTTTTCTTTCGACTTTGGTGAGGACACTGAAAGTCATCTTCTCAAAACATTCTCTGTAATCAAGCTGCGTCTCATGAATCAGTATTTAGAAGATTCTCACACAGGCTGCGAAATTTTACAAATATTCATTAGGTTCGACACCTCACTACCATCAAGAGCTCGTGTGTAAAGGGTTCTCTGTTATGCAACAATGATCAACATGCCAAAATCCGTTACTTAGTGATGAAAAATTCGAAAAACGTATTATATTGCGACCTAATTAATCATTCAATTCATAAGTGAGTGTAGCGTAGTAAAGCGAAGAGGAGAAAATGTGATTAAGTTTTATTAAGTTGGTATAAAATATAATTATAATGAAGTTATATAAGACACATATACTTAGTTTGGTGCACAATTAAATTGTTTCAAAATGAAAGGAGAATTTTAATTTCTTATAATGTTATAATATTACATCATTCTACTAGTTTTATTACTACAAAAAAATGGTTTCATCACAAATGTTTTTCTAGTATAACTTACTACAGCTTTTAAATTTTTTTTTCTTAAAATGTTGAAGTCCTGTTATTTTTATTTCCTTGCATGTTTAAAGCACTCGAAACCATTTCTTTCCAACTAAATAAGCATAACACGTTATTATAATTTTATTTTAGTTTTCTATTCGTGTAATACTAGGTACAAAGAATTATCAGTTTAATTTTTTTCCTTGTAAAACTTTAATATTATACTGAAATATCATGTGTTTATATAGTTTTAAAGACACTGATTCAATTAAAATTTTATACGCGACTATTTTTGTTTATGCTACATTTTGTTATGGTACATTTGTGTGCAATTTACTTTTGCAAAGAAATAATGGTTACCTATATTATATTTTAGGTGATTGAAATATTTAGTATGTTTTTGATTCTTAAAGAGCATATTTTAGGGATAGGGTGGACTGTTTGAGTGTGAACCATAAGTATTCTATGATGTTTGGTAGTTCCCAAAATTGTGGTCTAGCTCAAAAAAACCGTGTGAATACCAATAAAGGTGGTAAATTTGCGTATTCGCTAAAATGCGAATACGAATAGGCGAATTTGAATATTTGTACATATATCCAAACACGAATATTAATATTTCATTCGTGTATTCGTATTCCCTTATGCAAATACGAGTATATTCGTATTCACGCCTGTAACTACGAATATCTTCATAATCGTATACATGTAAATTCTTTTTGCAAATACATTCGTATTTACGAATACAAATACGTACATCACTGTGGTGGACCCCCCCCCCCCTCTCCACCCAATTGTGTAATTTATATTTAGTTACGCCATTTATGTGAATTAGTGAATATTTTGTTTGTCCATTCAATATATTGTAGATGTGTAATTTTTTTTTACTTCCAAGGCACGTGCAGTGCAGGCCATACGCTTCCCCCCCCCCCCCCCCATGAATGTGAGAGTATTATGATGATAATAATAGATTTTTTTAAAAATTGTATAGTGTTTGTAACTGCATCACGTGTGTTGTTGCAGTGACGTCATCAAGCGGCGTGGTGCCCAGCAGGAATGGCGTCAACTCGGGATTGCTGTGAGTATTCGCCGGCGGTTCACTGCTTTATGGTCACGTGACTTTGCTTTTGTTGCAACGCAATCCGCCAGCGTTATAAAACAAATTACAAGTGCTTCTAACTACCAACTGACTCGTTCTGTGCAGCTAAACAACGAGAAGAGTCCGGAAAAATTCGCGCTTTCATGACCTCTAGGATAGACTCCACAATTCCCTACATACTCAGGCAAATGCCACCAGCTCATTGGCTACTGACTCGTGACACCTGTCAACTTGTACGCTTGCGATACGATACTTTTTTGGTTGAAGGTTCTTCATTGGCTCAGAGGCCTTCAGAGAAACTGTAAGCCAATCAGAGAAGCAATATAAAGGTACAGTGGTTTAGATTCTATCATATCGTGAAATGAATCCGCGAATTTTTCCGGTCTCTACGAATGGGTGCTAATTGTCTCGGAATTCGGGCAATGGTCGGTATTTTGCTAATTACAATACCTTAAATAAAAAGTATTGAAACGTACATTTTCAATGGGTGCGTTTAGCCTACTACTTAACTTGTTAATATAAACCTCGCCACAACAATCATACATATTTTATGTCAATTACAGTTAGTTGACTAAAGGGGCTTGAAGACTCGTAATAAAAATTTAAAAGCTGCACGTATCTATTAAATAGTCCATACGCACGCCAGGTACCTTTATTTTATTGACGTGATAAACGTCTTATAAATTGATGAACGCCAGCTGCACGCACGAAAAAATGGCACTTACAGCCTGAGCCGAGCGTGCAAGAACCGGCTAACCACCGTGCGAGAAAATCTTCTATAATATCAAACAGGTTAAGGCGGGGTATTTTTTACTAATTGTTTGTGATTATATTTAAACAAATTATTTAAATTAAATTTGCAAAGAACTGTGAATAATATTTGAAAATTAAAAAGTATGGAATTTTTCATAAATGTTTTCTTATGACATTATCACGTAAACTATCGTCCGTAAACCGACTTTACAGACAACCCCCCTTTTATAATAAGATATTATTATTATAAGGTGTTATAACTTCAAAAGTATTTAACCTATTATAATTAGTATATACTTTGAATATATATACTGTATAGAAGTCGCCAGCCCAGGTTAAAATTTCTAATACGGTTTTGAGGTAGTTGGTTAATTCACCGCCGCAATCGCCACCATCTCTAGGGCATCGACTTGTGGTGGTCCCTAGCGGACAAGTGTCGAACCCTTCAAACACCCCTTCCCCCTCCCGTTGAACGACCTTGAGCTGCAGTGAATGATAGGTGGGGGGTGCGGGGAATGACAGCGGGCGACAGTGCTGCGCTCTAACGTGCAAATAACAACTAAGACGATACAGGGCGTTACGGCAGCGCACTGCAGCGGTGAAGTTCCCAAGCTGCTCATCATACACTTCTGAAAAACGTAGAGTAAATCCCATCCACTCGCGACTTCTATACAGTATATATATTCAAAGGTATATATGTTAATGTTGTTAAGTCGAGTGTGGGCCAGACCGTAGAGCGCATGCGCGGTGCTGCAGGGAGGACATCTCGGCGGCGCCCGGGCACGTGTCCCGAGTCGTGGAGCAGCGCACCTACACCACGCGCTACGCCGACCAGCCCGCCAGCCCGAGGCTGCAGCCCAAGAGGTCGACCTCGGCCCAGCGCGAGCTCACGTACGGCGTGATCGAGCCGCGCCAGGAGTCGCCGCGCGCCCCGCGCCGCGAGGTGAAGGCAGCGACCCCGCCGCGCTCGCAGTACCGCGACAAGTCGCCCTCCAACCAGCGCTTGAACCGCGAGATGTACTACGAGAGCAGCAAGACCTCGCGCGTGCGCGAGCCGTCCCCGCCGGCGCCCAAGCGGGGCGTGTCCCCTGACGGTTACCCCGGCTCCAAGGTCACCAGCGTGCGCAGCTACACCAGCACCCCGGGCGAGCCCTACCCAGGCCCCAAGGGAGCCTACCCCGGGGACTCCCCCACCTCACTCGGCAGCTACAGCTCCACACAGGTCGTCAGGGACACACGCACCTACACCGGAGGGTCCCCGGCGACCCACGACGGGGGTTACCCCGCCTCCAAGGTCACCACGGTGCGGACATACGCCGGGGACTCCCCGACGCCGCTGGACAGCTACGGCTCCGCCCAAGTCATCAGGGACACACGCACCTACACCGGGGGGTCTCCGACGACCCACGACGGCGGATACCCCGGCTCCAAGGTCACCACGGTGCGGACGTACACGGGAGACTCCCCAACGCCGCTGGACAGCTACAGCTCTACCCAGGTCGTCAGGGACACGCGCACCTACACCGGGGGGTCTCCGACGACCCACGACGGCGGATACCCAGGCTCCAAGGTCACCACTGTGCGGACGTACACGGGAGACACCTCGCCACGCGCGGATGACTACCCCCCAGGCAGCACCAAGGTGACGACGGTACGCTCCTATACCAACGTGGTCCCTGGCGGGAGGTCCCCCTCACCGGTGGCAGAGGCTCCCCGACAGACGCCCTACCGCTCACCGTCGCCGGTGCAGTTCCAGCCGCCGCAGCCCAAGGTGACGACCACGGTGCGCACCTACACGTACGAGCTGCCGGGGGACCCGCCCCACCAGCCCCAGCCCCAGGCCCGGTACCCGGAGCGCGAGCCCTTGGTGGCACCGCCCGAGCCCACCGTCATCACGTACAAGTACTCGAGCCACTCGTCGCACCACACCAACACCAGGTTCCCCACGGGGCCGGGGGAGACTCCCGAGGACCGCGAGCCCTTGCTGCCTCGGCCCTTCCCCACGGCATCACCCGGCCCAGGAGACACCCAGCCGCCCAAGAGGCTGGACGAGCTGATGGCCTCCTTCTCCGACACCGAGGTGAGCACTCCCACCACCACTTACGGTAAGTCGACAAAAGTACAGCACGGGAAGGGCTTCCGGCAGCGCTGACACTGCGACTGTGGCAGGTGGACGAGAGGCGACCTCTGCCGGCGCCCTCCTACCAGGTGACGGAGCGGCAGGCGTCGACACCGCGCGCCACCCCGGGGCCGGCGCCGGGTGAGAGCGCTGCGCCGCCCCCTGCTGCCACCAAGGCCTCCGCCGCCGCCGCCGAGAGCCGCGCGCTGGAGCAGCGGCGCGGACAGTCCAAGAACGTGGCCGGCCCTCCGGTGTACTACCCGCCCGGGGTCGAGATGTTCGCGCGCAAGGACCAGTCTATGCAGATGGTGAGTGCTCCCATCGACACACATTGTTAGAGACGAGACATGCAACCAGCTTACTAGATGATCGAGCAGAGAAAGGAACACGTTTGCAGAACACCTGTCCCCGAAATTCGCACCAGTAACAGAATGATCAGTATCCACAGCATGATAAACCTTAATTGTAAACAGTTTCATGTGTTGCTGTACATTTTTAAGGTATGTACCGACAACCTACCAGATAAAGGTCCTATTTTAACAATCTATACGAGTGGTGGCTACTGCAGTGTGGTTCTTAAGGTCACACTATTGCGTAGATTAAGGAATTTTAAAAGATGGTATGCTGTGACTAGTCAATTGTTTTTTCCCGACAATAGCATGACTCAAAATATCACACCAGTATCCAAAGCCGGTGGATTTTGAGTGGTTATTTCTTATGATGCCAGGAAGACCATTTGTCCACAATCTCAGCTCCGGTTCTTGGACCCTGTCTGCGTACAAGCCAAATTAAAAGGCATTAGACTTAGTCTGCAGACAGTCGTAAATAGGCAAAAATGCCTGTAAAAGAAGAAATTATCGGGGAAGAGAATGGGTATCGACAACTCACCAAAACAGGGTGTTGATCCTGAAATCAGAAGGTGTCTCGCTGAGGTGCCCATGAAATTCGACGCGAAATTAGCATGGTAGATGCGGAAGCCTTAATTTACAAAAAAAAAAAAATTATTAACTCTAACTCTGACTGACAGTTTACAAAAAGGTAACAAAAAAAACCGAGATTTGGGAAAACATCCCTTGACGAGGCGACTACATCTTAGTTTAAGTAGTGAAGTCGAATCTAGCTGAGGGCTGGTCGTGAATGATGCAGTCAGTCGGAAGTCGCGCCAAGAAGTTCCTGTTATGACACCTGTGTCACTTAATAAAATTCGGCGCTTCACTTTGGAAGAAGGAGAGGATACTTCGGCTATGGATTGAAAGGTTCCAAAGATGTCTGAGGGAGGAGTCGAGAAATACAGGCTTCGAGTTCTCGATGCTGCAGATGGCACCTGATCGCAGCACTATCTACTGTGGAGTAGCAGAAACAGAGGCGAGGTAGACTTGTACATCTCGAACGAGACTACTTCTACTATTGGAGGAGACTGGTAGAGTGCTCTGGTGGCTCGGAAGAGAACGACAGGAGAACGTTTGTTGCGTGGGTCGCTAGAAGGCAGGTGTGTTGAGAAAAAACTCGAACACCCAGGGAAGTAGTTAACTCCACCACTAGAGGTCAGAGGCAGTACATTCGAACACCAATGTCCATTCCTTGAGACAGGTCGTCGCTAGCTGGGGTTAAGCTCCGGTCAATGATCTGGGTGGTGATTCGTGGAATAGAGGAAGGGGGGCGGGGTGCTGGCTTGTGAGAAATTGTTTACCCATAGCGCCTATACATACTCGAGAGCCCTGGAACATTAGAATGGGGCACGACCCTAAGTGCTCCTCAGGCGAGCTCTGAGAAATGGGCTGCCCTGAGAATCTGCAGGCAAAAACGGCCTTGGTCATGAAAGCAGGGGTGAATTTCAATCGCCGGTCGTGCATTGAGGTGGGTAAAAGGTGAGGCAGGATGCTATCCTCGCAAAAAATCGGCAAAGTCTCAGATACTGTGCTGAGAACGACTCGAGGAACTAGCCAAACAAAATTTAAGTGGGAGGTTACAGTGAGCAGAACAAGTTTAAATGCAAACTATAAAATTACTGTTAAGATGATAATTTAAAATTCAAATTAATAAATTGTGCCCAAAATCACTATTGGCGGAACATGACAGATGAGGTTTAATCTCCCATGGACTTAACTGTACAGTTAAAGGTGTGGAGATAAATGGCAATAGTGCCGACATGATCTTTAATGACGAATGCGGCGCATTTTCAAATAGTGCCACCAAAAAAGTTCAATTTTCGGCACCATTCAAGATGAAAGGTTCAGCATCACATTGGATCTAAAAGAAAAAAAAGAGAAGCAAAAATTAAGATGTTGCTTTATTGCATGGGACCTCAGGCAGATGATATGGTAAAATCGTTTTGACGCCTAACCGCCTTGCCAAAGTGATGAGGTGGTAGGTTGGGCACTGGCTAGCAAGTCGCGTGGAGACCCTATGTCCTCAGGGGTGCATCGCCACGTGACTGCAAAGCTGTACATAGACACAGACCAAAATACCCCAGGGTGTAAGCCTCCAAGACGCTATGCTACTGAAGACACAATTAAAGGGGAGCCTGGGTAAAATATAGATTTATTGTGCAGCACACTTATACGGATGCTACTTGAAGTCGTGGCCTGTACCGGTCCTCAAGCACAGGCTTGTTGCTAGGGTACTGTGGGCTGCTTTTCAGGGTCTTACTGAACTGATGCTGTGCTGAGACGGCCCGCGCCCTTGCTACGCAAAGTTTTGTGTCCCGTTAAGTTGACTGTTAGTCCTAGCCGAAGCTAATAATCTGAAACCTGCCAGTGCCTCTAAAAATTTGTAGTGGTGCGGTCTGTCCATTGAAGTGAATGTATTCCCGCTGAGATTTTTTTCTGTCGACATAGGATCAGAGTGGTGTAGGTTTTGTACTTCGAAATGGTGCTTCTATCGTTTGGAGCAAGCTCGGAGGATTCCCTGGCCGTGAGAAGAGTTGAACGCAGTGAGCGACGACACAGCTCCGGTACTAGCCTTGAAAGCTAGTAGAGGTTAGATGCCAAACCACAGGCTTTCCGGGTTGACTGAGGGGTCCCAGAGATGTGGTAGACGTGGTTAAGTGCCTTGTAATACCTTTGGGATGGGCATTCTTTGAGTCAACCATCGGTTGGCCTAATTAGTTAAGGGGGAAGTTTTTGGCAGTGATGTTGGGATGGGTTGCTTCAGCCTCTCATTGTAGCTCCTCTCCAAACTCTTTCAAGTTGCTATGGAATGGCATATCCATTTCCCTGCGGTTCTTGAGAGCTCGTGTCTGTGGAGGGTCAGCCTATAAGGGAGCTCGTACTACATCACATCTGGCATGTTAAACAACAGGTGCAGGTTGTAGCTCGCTAAAACTTGTCAAACTGCAAGGCTGTGGCTCAAGAGGATCTGCAAGCCTTTGGGGTGAATGTGTGGGAGGGGAGGTGGAGGGTGAACTGGCCTTTGGGCCGACATTTTGCCAACGTCAGAAGACCAAAATCTTGGTCTTCTCACTTACAGATGCACACCACTTGAGTTAGGCTTACCTCCAGTTGAGTTGCTTTTTGGATGAAAGTTACAGGGTACCTTATATATGATTATGCCACAACTTAAGCCCACATGGATAAATGAGGATACCATTACACAATTTAAGAGCAAATATATAACATTCAAAGCCATAAAAATAAGGTTACATGAAAAAAAATGTTGTTACAAAATATATCCTACAGGATGGAAGCAACATGAAAAGTTATGGCCGGGTCCAGCGCAGTTCGGGAGAACCAAGATCGTATATTACTGCCACATACAAAAGTATGATTTACAGAAATAGATGGCAACTGGTAGAAGTACACGAATAATGAAGTAACGAGGAAACTGTTGAGACATAATGGATTTTTCCATGGTCCGATCAGGAGAAAAATAACAAGGAAAGGAATGTTGGGGATACCTGCCTAACAGGAGTAAGACTGAGTAATTAAAGTTTAACCAAAGATAATCCATTTCATGGATTTCCAGAAGACAGCGAGGCAGACAAAGCATCAAGAAGAAGCAGAAGTGATCTCATGAAACAAGTCATAACTCGCTATGGGTGAACTGATCTACAAACAGATTTATAGAGAAGAAACTGTTAAGTAGGACAGAGTGACTGCAGTGATTTTGCAGCCAAACGCCAGAAAACTGCAGTTTGACTACTAGTGCCTCGATTATAAAGAACAATAATGAGATATTAAAATCCCTTAGCATGGGCCAATTGTTGTGTGTATAACTAAGTCATGTTTATATGGTGCTTCAATAATACATGCGTCTATTATCAATATAAGTTTATTTATATTTACAACCATTATCAGCATCATTTCTTTACATACGAATCTTTACAATTTGGGTATAACCTATATATATATATATATATATATATATATATATATATATATCTTTATATGCTGTGCATTTACTAAGTACGAATGTTGTACATATTTGATTTACTTTTACGGCACAAGGTAATAGTAACTGCTCTTTAATGTCTTCCTTTACAACAAGCATAAGCAAAACTATGTCCGCCTATGTGTAGAACCAATGCTATATGCATATTGCCTTATGATTTTACGTAACATGTTGCGGAAACGTTCCTAACGTACATAGGGATTGGTTACAGTGTTCTCGTAAATATGTAAGCGTATATTTTACCTACACCGGCTATGCGCTAACGTCTGAGTAATAACGAAATAGCAAGCTAAATTAAATAGTGCTGGCGCACAACACGCAGTTGTAGAGAGCCGAACTAACAATATAAATTGCATACAAATAATGGCGGGCCCAACACTCAGCGATCGCCGTCACTATTACCAGCATTTACTTTGCAAAATGTTATGCCGCGGATTTACGGTTTCAAGATCTACGTAACACGAATCTAGGTTCATGACGGTCAGAACGTATTCGGGCAGCATGACGACGCTGAGTGTAGACGTAACTCGTTAGCGCTAACCGGCGGACTGTCCCCTTAGACCTACTGGGCAGACAGCAACTATAGCGAGCTGAGAGCCCGCTTAAATACTCTAAAAAGAACTAAAATCACAGATGTCGCTAGTGTTGAATCTAGAGGGAAAAGAGGGGAAGGATGAGAGGCGGCAGAGGGGGAACAAGACACCTAGAGTGGGAGTAGGGGAAATGAAAGGAGGTGGCGCTGCATCGCGACTGACGGCGACTGAGCGCAGCTACTGCTGCAATCTCCCCTCCCTTAAGACCGCGCCTATCTGATAGTCCGCCTTAGTAATTTCAACTTGCAGTAAAATCATCCTCTTCATACCTATCATCATATACGGGTAGGTCCACTCATGGACACAACTATAACACTGTTACGTCAATGTACTCATACATAGTGCGTAGACAATAAAAAGTAACAAGCACAAGGAACGCTTCTTGCAGCAGGGCTCTGGCTGGTGGCAGACAGTCCTGCGTGTCCCGCTCTTGAGGCCTCAAAGAGCCGGACACTGCAATGGGCCGCTGATGGTTATGCAGCCATCCTATACGAAGTAGCGCCAGGATATGCGCCCGGTCGTCCTCTGGGAGCCTAATCACGTAGCTCGTCCTCGGCGAGCTCGCAGAGCTGAGGCGTAGACTCCTTAGGCGGTCTCGATCAGACAGGGGTCGGGGAGGGGAAGCGACGAGAAGAGCCTCGCTAGGACGTCTCCTTGCGAGGTCGGCATGGGGCCGTCGATGCAGATGCAATCAGCAGATGCAGCGGGGGGGGGGGGGTAGAGGGAAGGAAGGAGAGGCGCGCCCAGCTGTAAAAAGAATGGAAGCGACAAACACCGAACACACATAAAACACGAACACTCCTACAGTGGGGACAATCAACAAATAAATAAATTATAAATCTCACACCTTATAGCCTGTAATATGTTGATATATATATATATATATAAACTAGTTACAAAGAGTCTTAACTCACAAAAGGTTTTACTTGACTAACATGGCACTTTTTATATTTATTTTTAAATTTACAAGAGCGTAGCAATAGTGTGTTGGTGCCAAGTATCCTATCGACCACAAAGGGTCCATCGTACAATGGTAATAATTTCGAACTAACTTGGGCAGCTAAGTTGGGTAAGCGATATGAGCGACATAAAACAAGCTCACCAACCTTATAATTAGCCACTGTTCTGTTTTTGTTATAGACCTCGGCTACTGTACTGCGTGCCCGTTTCAGATTACATTCAACAGAATTTAAAATTTTATCAAGCTGTTGGGCTGTGAGACTGGAGTCAATGGCAGGCAGGCCCCACTGATTTAGTAAAGGATGAATTAAATCTCGACCCAAAAATGGAAGACAAGGGGGGAAGCCAGTGGAAGAGTGATGGGCGGAATTTAAACCAACATTAATAAAGGCGATATCAGCGTCCCACATGGTCTGATCATCCCTGTAAAATGATATGAGGATGCTCTTTAAGACTTTATTTACTCGCTCCACCATATTCCCTTGGGGAAAATATGGTGAGCTAAACACGGGTTTTACCGACCACTCAAAAAGCGCATTTTTGTATATTATAGACTGAAAGTATGGAGCATTATCAGAGACTATGATATTTGGAGGTCCAAATATTTTAAAAACCTGCTCAGACAGAACCTTAACTATTGTTTCGGCTTTCATATTTCTCATTGGAGACAAAATTACAAATTTTGTAAATATATCCATAATGACCAACAAACATATGTTACCCTTTTTTGATCGTGTTAGGGGTCCATAAATGTCAATATGTATGGTATGCCAAGGGGCAACTGGCGGGTCTGCCGCATACAAGCCCACATTAGCATTACGTGGTGGTTTTGATACTTGACAATCTATGCAAGAACGTACGAATTTACGGACGTCATCGCGTAAATCCGGCCAAAATAGATATTTACAAATACGTTGATATGTTTTCTCAATGCCCAAATGACAACCTATGACCGACGAGTGAAAGTATGTAAGAACCATGGGACGTAAAACGCTAGGCACAACTGCTCATCGTAATTTACCATTTATTCCTGTATAGTACAGTATACCTTGCTCTACAATGTACGGAATTGGTTTCTTTAACTTCAACTCTTTTACAATTTCACAACACGATAGGTCTTGTTGTTGACATTGTTTTATATTAAAATAGGATTCTGGAATAAATTTGAAGGCCAGTGCGTGTTCTGTTTGTAATTGATTGTCAATGTCGGTCTGTTCAAACTCATCCGGGTTGTACATGCGGGAGAGTGAGTCAGCTATCAAATTTTCCTTACCGGGCACGTGATGTATAACAAATCTAAAACGTGAAAGACGTAAAATCCACCTACCTAATTTTCCCAGCTGGTGTGGATGATTAAATAACCAGCTCAATGCTTGGTTATCTGTGTACAGATCAAATTCACGTGAATCTAAATAGCTCTCAAATTTTTCTACGGCAAACAAACAGGCAAGGGCCTCCTTTTCGTATACACCCAGTCGGCGTTCGGATTCAGATAGGCAACGACTAGCATACGCTATAGGGCGGATTGTCTTTCCTTCTTTGTGTCCGAGTACGGCGCCCAGGGCCAAACTAGACGCATCAACCTGTACAGCAAATCTGTCTTCAAAATTAGGAAGAATAAGAATTGGGGGTGTGGTCATTGCTCTCTTTAAGTTTTGAAAAGCCTTTTCCTGATCTGGCCCCCAATTAAAAACTACATCCTTTTTACGAAGTACGTTCAGGGGGGCGCATTTTGTAGCAAACTCTTCAATAAAACGTGAATAATATCCTATCATGCCCAGAAATCGCTGTACCCCTTTTAGATTAATAGGTCGAGGAAATTGAACAACTGCAGCTATTTTTTCTGGATCAATTGTAAGTCGCCCCTGGGAAAGTTGGTAACCTAAGAATTTTACTGAGTTTTTACAAAATTCAAATTTTTCCGGATTAACTGTTAAGTGGGCTTTTCTTAAGCGTTCCAAAACCTCTTTAACATGACTTATGTGTTCTTGCAAGGATTGACTATAAATAATAATATCGTCTATGTAATTAAATACGTATTTATACTTTGCCATCACCCGGGGTCTTGAACTCGATACCCGGGGTGAGCCTAGTAGTTGCTGGTGTCTCTGTTGAGGTGTTTGTTCTCCGGGAGGGCGCCAGGCTAGTCTTAAGCGTCTAGCCGTTGTTGTGGTGGGTCGTCGGCCCCAGCGTGCACTACTAAGCTCCTAGGCTATATGGTGGCTGAACACAATGAACACACGCACGTTTTTAAACGGATGGGAAACGCGGGGAACGGCACGTCCGTCCTAGTTGATGACCCGTTGTCGACTGCCGTTGACCGCGGCCGGCCTAGGAAGGGGGGCGGCAGCGTCAGCCTGCATAGGCTAGGCTAGGGGTGCGGTATCACAGCGGGGTAAGGTACTGGCGGGGTGGAGACCGGGCTTCACTGTCACAGGCGGTACGACGTCAAACGCCCCCCCTGGAGAAGCCCGGTCTTTCCCTGCGAACGGTACCCCGCAGCATGGTTGCACCCCTAGCATTGGCAGCAGGTCCAGGCTGGAGGCACTTGGAGTGGCAGCAGCTGGTAGGGCCCGCGCTCTGCTCACAGGTCATCCCGCTGTGTGAACACGGGGGCTTCTTCAGCATACCGGGCGCCCCGGATTGTTCCCAGGTGATAGTCTGCGAGGTATCTCGGTGGCCGTCTGACCCGTTGGGGCCGTCCGGTCAGGTTGTCATGTTGGCGGAGGTCATTGAGGCCATTATCATCCAGGTGACACGGGTGCTGGGATGGCCGGCGGGGCTGTTCGTTAGCCTCGTCGTTCGGCTCAATCACATGGACAGTGAAGTGGGCATCCTCCAGGGATGCCAGGTGGCCCCAGGCACCCCGGGTCAGTGACACAGGTGCATCGGGTTCAGTCTCGTACGGTTCGGTCACGACCGGTGGTGTACTTGGTGCCTCGTCTGCATCGAATGTCGTTTCATCCGCCGAGACATCAGTGATAATTACTCGTGGTAATTGTTTGCGTCTGAACCGTCGGCGTGAGACTTGCCCACCGTTCTGGTCCTCGTCCCCCTCACCCTCAGGGGTGGTCGGATCGTCCAGTTCTCTCCTGGGTGCTGGGTGTTCTGGTGGAGTCAGTGTTACAGGCGATTCTGGGAGCCTGTCTCCCGGGAGTTTGGCAAGGCGCAGGTCATCACGATGAATCTTCTTCACCCGCCGTCCACCTAGGCGCACGAGGTATGTGGTCTGGCCCAGGTGTCTCTGTACTGTGTAGGGGCCTCCCCAGCGGGGGGCCAATCCTGCGCAGTAATTACGTGGTGTGGCCGACAGGGGATGGACACGCACAAACACTTGGTCTCCTGCTTGTACGGTGGGTGGCATGTGGTTCGTCGTTGGTGTTATTTCCATCGCGTAGACTTTTTGCCGTTGGCGTGCTTCTTCGTGTGTGGCTGTGCGGCGGCGGTCTCGCTCTTCCGGTCCTTCTGTCGGGTGTGGTACTCCATGCGTGGCCCATTCACCGGGCAGGGGTAGATTGTGTCCCTGAACCATCTCGGCGGGTGTTCTACCAGTTGCCGCATTCACCCGACGGCGCGTGCAGAACAGGGCATCTGAAATGTGCCTGTCCCACTGCGCATGGTCTGAGCTGAGGCGTATGCGCATCTGTGCCTTCAGCTCCTGGTTGCGGCGTTCGGTGGGGTTTGCCCGCGGGTGGTATGCAGGTGTGGTGTGGTGCTGTATTTGGTGGTCGTCGCACCAGATCCTCCACTGTCGGCCCAAGAACTGGCTGCCATTGTCGGAGAGGGCTGACTGCGGGTAGCCCCAGCGCGGCAAGAACTCTTGTGCCAGGATCTTGGTGATGGTGGCGGCTCGCACATTTCGACAGGGATAGGCCTCCGTCCACCGGGTGAACAGGTCAGTTACTACAAGCAAGAACCTGTTCCCCCTCGGTGTTCGTGGATATGGGCCCATCACATCCAGTGCTATTGTCTGGAAGGCTGTGGTGGGTTCCCGTGGCCGCTGCTGCTCCTCCCCATCTCGCCGTCTTGCCTTCCGTGATTGACAGACTTGACATTCGCGCACGTACTCGCGTATATCGCTAGCGACTCCGGGCCAGTGGTAATATTGGCAAACAGCCCGCTTCGTCTGATCGGTGCCGGGATGGCCGGCTAGGTCGTGGTCATGGTAGAACCGTAGTACAGCTTCCCGGGCTTCAGGTGGTACGTACATCTTCCAGTCCACTTGGTGTCCAGGTGTACGGCACCACACTGTCCCGTCTCGTACACACCAGGTGTCATGTTCCCCCATCGTCGCCTGTTGGCGCCGTCGATTGGCCTCTGGTGACGTCCCTTGGGCTTCCAAAACTCGGCGGTGGACGTCGGCTGCTGTACTCGGTGGTACGTTGTCTTCCTGGGCATCGGCTGTAATCCGCGTGCATGTTGCATCTGGTTGGGCTTGCCTGTTTTGGTGGCTGGGTGGCAGCATATACTCCCAGTCTTCATGCCCGGCTAGCTCAGTCGGTAGAGCATGAGACTCTTAATCTCAGGGTCGTGGGTTCGAGCCCCACGTTGGGCGCCAAATGCCATCACCCGGGGTCTTGAACTCGATACCCGGGGTGAGCCTAGTAGTTGCTGGTGTCTCTGTTGAGGTGTTTGTTCTCCGGGAGGGCGCCAGGCTAGTCTTAAGCGTCTAGCCGTTGTGGTGGGTCGTCGGCCCCAGCGTGCACTACTAAGCTCCTAGGCTATATGGTGGCTGAACACAATGAACACACGCACGTTTTTAAACGGATGGGAAACGCGGGGAACGGCACGTCCGTCCTAGTTGATGACCCGTTGTCGACTGCCGTTGACCGCGGCCGGCCTAGGAAGGGGGGCGGCAGCGTCAGCCTGCATAGGCTAGGCTAGGGGTGCGGTATCACAGCGGGGTAAGGTACTGGCGGGGTGGAAACCGGGCTTCACTGTCACAGGCGGTACGACGTCAACTTAAGGTCGGACAAAATATGATCTAAAATTCGGCACATGGCCTGGCTACCAAAGGTGACTCCCATCGGGATCCTGTTAAACTCATAATGGCCGAATGGCGTGGAAAAGGCAGTGAATTTACGACAATCTGGATGTAATAAACATTGATGAAAACTGTTATTCAAATCTATAACAGAAAAATATTTTGCCTTTCCTAAATGTTGCAGAGCGGACTCCACAGTGGGCAGGGGATACACGTCCTGATAAGCTATTTTTTTTATTCAAAGGAATATAATTATGAGCTAGTCGCCAGCTTACGCCGTCTTTCTTACGAACAAGAAAGGTAGGCGTACTAAAGTCCGAAGTCGAGGGCGCTATAACTCCTGCAGCTAACAGTTTATCCACAATCTGTCGCATTGCTTGCAATTTAGGCGGAGATGCCTGATAAGGTTTACTATACACTGGCGTTTCGTCACGTAAATAGAATTTATAGGGAAGAATATCACATTTACCAATTTTCTTAGTTATGGTGTCTGCAAATTGTGACTTTAAAGATCGTAAGGTTTGTTCACGCGTAGACTCATTCACATCGCTACCAGCTACGACAATGTTACTACATACGTCGTAACGTAAGGGAATCTTAACGTTAGGAGCAAAGTCAAACCGTAATTCGTGGTTACCCAAATCTACAACACTACGTGACTGACCTAAGAAATCTAAACCAATAATAAACTCAGGGGAAATTCCCGCCACTATGGCAAACTTCCACGACCATGAGAAATGTTTGATTTTAAAGTGCAGTATTACAGATTGTTCAGATGGAACACAACTCCCATTTGCCACACACAGCTTTATAGATTCACTAACAAATGATGAGGCAGAAAATAATTTAGGAAATTTGAGCTGAAGGCTCTTTACAAAATGCTCACTCATTATAGATCGTGTGGCTCCAGTATCCACCAGTGCCGGATAGAACCTATCTTTTATCTGTATGGGCATGAAATGTAGAAAATTTCTGTAAGAGGATTTCACCAAAAAACGACGGTAACGCCCTCTTTTACGTCCCGTCACTTGTAGTTTTCCGGGCAATTCGCACGATAGTGACCCTTTCCCTGGCGTCTAAAACACTTACGCTCTTGCGCCTCAACACGCGGCCCTTTACACTTAAATGCTATGTGGCCAAATTTACTACAATTAGCGCATCGTAGGTGAGTATTTTGCGTGTCGCCCTGTAGTTGCTGGGCAGTGCGGGCGATGTGAAGCGGCCGCGACGGTGTCTGTTCACCCGGATCACTTACACAAGGCGGAGTTACCTTGTGAGGCCCCTGTTGGGTGGTCATATGATACATACGTGGACGAGATGTTTTAGTGCCTGTAATCTTTTGGCTTTGCGCACCTTGAAATTGCAGTTGATTATATTTATAATTACTGCTTGACTGCTGCGGAAGAACCGCAGGCTGCTTATATCCTGCTGTAAGTGTATCTGGAACGAGCCGCGTATTCTCGGACATATGCCAGTGTAACCCTGTGCCGTGTAAACCTGTCTGTTTACTAAAAGTTGCTTCATACTTTGACACCGCAGCTAATCGAGCGTCCACATCCGTAGCCCAACTACGTAAATCATCCACGTCTTTGGGTGGTGACAGCATGCTAGCCATGCTAATGACGTGGGGTGCCACATTCCCTAACATTAAAGAAATTAATTCGTTGTCACCAGTGTCCAATTCTAATACCGATGCGTATGATAGAACACTATCAACGAATTGGGACACGCTCTCATCGGGTCGTTGTAATCGCAGAACGTAACTACGTTTACATGAATCCAACACATGGGGTGGGCATACAGCACGTATAACAGAGGTCTTAAAGGCCTGGTATTCCACGCCTTGAATAATTGCCTCTGTCAATCTATTGACATACACCCCTGCGCATTTAGTTAGAAGCCCCTTCATAAGGGAGGCGGAAGGGACTAATTTAAGTTTACTCAGGCGATCAGCCTCTAAAAAAAATTTTAATACTACCCCAGGGTCGGAGCTATCAAGGGTTGGTAGTGCCTTAAGCACTGAAAAATAAAGTTTTTGGGAGAATGAGTCTGGAGGTACACTTACATTAGCGGCTGCCTGCCCGCCCACTGCTCCAGCTCCGTCGCCCTCACTGGGTTCAGCCACAGACTCACGCAAATGACGCACCAGACGTGCGCGTAAGACTGCGACGGTATCACTGGAATCTGTAGGTAGGTTGTTTTCTTCACAATATTGGACGAGGTCGGCTCGGTGCAGTTGGTAGACCCAACCGACCCCGACCGAAGACGCAGTCGAAGCCATGGAAACAAACATACAAAAAACAACAATTTAGCTGCCGCTTAAGCAGAGTTGCGCAGAACTTGCAGCCAAACGCCAGAAAACTGCAGTTTGACTACTAGTGCCTCGATTATAAAGAACAATAATGAGATATTAAAATCCCTTAGCATGGGCCAATTGTTGTGTGTATAACTAAGTCATGTTTATATGGTGCTTCAATAATACATGCGTCTATTATCAATATAAGTTTATTTATATTTACAACCATTATCAGCATCATTTCTTTACATACGAATCTTTACAATTTGGGTATAACCTATATATATATATATATATATATATATCTCTTTATATGCTGTGCATTTACTAAGTACGAATGTTGTACATATTTGATTTACTTTTACGGCACAAGGTAATAGTAACTGCTCTTTAATGTCTTCCTTTACAACAAGCATAAGCCAAACTATGTCCGCCTATGTGTAGAACCAATGCTATATGCATATTGCCTTATGATTTTACGTAACATGTTGCGGAAACGTTCCTAACGTACATAGGGATTGGTTACAGTGTTCTCGTAAATATGTAAGCGTATATTTTACCTACACCGGCTATGCGCTAACGTCTGAGTAATAACGAAATAGCAAGCTAAATTAAATAGTGCTGGCGCACAACACGCAGTTGTAGAGAGCCGAACTA